>NC_073234.2:152166818-152809545 GCF_029281585.2 Gorilla gorilla gorilla | reverse complement strand
TCTATCTGTTTGAACATGGAAATATCTACACCGCTATCTGCATGAAAATGGAAATATCTACACTGCTATCTGCATATACATTTAAATATCTACACAGCTATCTCTTAACACATGGAAATAACTACACCGTTATCTGTATGAACATGGAAATATCTACACCACCATCTGTATGAACATGGAAATATCTGCACCGCCATCTGTATGAACATGGAAATATCTACACCGCTATCTGTATGAACATGGAAATATCTACACCGCTATCTGTATGAACATGGAAATATCTACACCGCTATCTGTTTGAACATGGAAATATCTACACCGCTATCTGCATGAACATGGAAATATCTTCACCGCCATCTGTATGAACATGGATATGTCTACGCAGCAATCTAGATGAACATGGAATTATCTACACCGCGATCTGTATGAACATGGAAATATCTACACCGCTATCTGTGTAAACATGCATACATCTTCACCGCTATCTGTATAAACATGGAAATATCTAAACCGCTATCTGCATAAAAATAGAAATATCTACACAGCTATCTGCACATACATGGAAATATCTACAAAGCTATCTCTTTACACATGGAAATAACTACAACGCTATCTCTATAAACATGGAAATATCTACACCGCCATCTGTATGAACATGGAAATATCTGCACCGCCATCTGTATGAACATATAAATATCTACACTGCCATCTGTATTAAGATGGAGATATCTTCACCGCTATGTATATAAACTTGGAAATATCTACACCGCTATCTGTATAAACATGGAAATATCTACACCACTATCTGTATAAACATGGAAATATCTACACCGCTATCTGTATGAACATGGAAATATCTACACCGCTATCTGTATGAACATGGAAATATATACACCGCTATCTGTTTGAACATGGAAATATCTACACCGCTATCTGCATGAAAATGGAAATATCTACACTGCTATCTGCATATACATTTAAATATCTACACAGCTATCTCTTTACACATGGAAATAACTTCACCGCTATCTGTATGAACATGGAAATATCTGCACTGCCATCTGTATGAACATATAAATATCTACACCGCCATCTGTATATAGATGGAGATATCTTCACCGCTATCTGTATAAACTTGGAAATATCTACACCGCTATCTCTATAAACATGGAAGCATCTACACCGCTATCTGTATAAACATGGAAATATCTACACCGCTACCTGTATAAACATGGAAATATCAGCACCGCTATCTGTATGAACATGGAAATATCTACACCACTATCTCTATGAACATGGAAATATCTACACCGCTATCTGTATGAACATGGAAATAGCTACACCGCTATCTGTATGAGCATGGAAATATCTACACCACTATCTGTATGAACATGGAAATATCTACACCGCTATCTGTATGAACATGGATATATCTACACAGCCATCTGGATGAACATGGAAATATCTACACCGCTATCTGCATGAAAATGGAAATATCTACAAAGCTATCTGCATATACATGGAAATATCTACACAGCTATCTCTTTACATATGGAAATAACTACACTGCTATATCTATAAACATGGAAATATCTACACTGCCATCTGTATGAACATGGAAATATCTGCACCGCCACCTATATGAACATATAAATATCTACACCGCCATCTGTATTAAGAAGGAAATATCTAAACTGCTATCTGTATAAACATGGAAATATCTACACCGCTGCCTGTATAAACATGGAAATATCAGCACCGCTATATGTATGAACATGGAAATATCTACACCGCTATCTTTATGAACATGGAAATATCTACACCGCTATATGTATAAACATGGAAATATCTACACCGCTATCTGTATGAACATGGAAATATCTACACAGCTATCTGTATGAACATGGAAATATCTACACGGCTATCTGTTTGAACATGGAAATATCTACACCGCTATCTGCATGAAAATGGAAATATCTACACTGCTATCGGCATATACATTTAAATATCTACACAGCTATCTCTTTACACATGGAAATAACTACACCGCTCTCTGTATGAACATGGAAATATCTACACCGCCATCTGTATGAACATGGAAATATCTGCACTGCCATCTGTATGAACATATAATTATCTACACCGCCATATTTATTAAGATGGAGATATCTACACTGCTATCTGTATAAACATGGAAATATCTACACCGCTCTCTGTATAAACATGGAAATATCTACACCGCTATCTGTATAAACATGGAAAAATCTACACCACTACCTGTATAAACATGGAAATATCAGCACCGATATCTGTATGAACATGGAAATATCTACACCGCTATCTGTATGAACATGGAAATATCTACACGGCTATGTGTATGAACATGGAAATATCTACACCGCTATCTGTATGAACATGGAAATATCAACACCGCCATGTGTTTGAACATGGAAATAACTACACCGCTGTCTGCATGAAAATGGAAATATCTACACGGCTATCTGCATATACATGGAAATTTCTACACAGCTATCTCTTTACACATGGAAATAACTACACCGCTATGTCTATATACATAGAAATATCTACACCGCCATCTGTATGAACATGGAAATATCTACACCGCTATCTGTGTAAACATGAATACATCTTCACCGCTATCTGTATAAACATGGAAATATCTACACCGCTATCTGTATGAACATGGAAATATCTACACCGCTATCTGTTTGAACATGGAAATATCTAAACCGCTATCTGCAAAAAAATAGAAATATCTATGCAGCTATCTGCATATACATGGAAATATCTACAAAGCTATCTCTTTACACATGGAAATAACTACACCGCTATCTCTATAAACATGGAAATATCTACACCGCCATCTGTATGAACATGGAAATATCTGCACTGCCATCTGTATGAACATATAAATATCTACACCGCCATCTGTATTAAGAAGGAAATATCTAAACCGCTATCTGTATACACATGGAAATATCTACACCGCTGCCTGTATAAACATGCAAATATCAGCACCGCTATCTGTATGAACATGGAAATATCTACACCGCTATCTGTAGGAACATGGAAATATCTACACCGCTATCTGTATAAACATGGAAATATCTACACCGCTATCTGTATGAACATGGAAATATCTGCACCGCTATCTGTATGAACATGGAAATATCTACACTGCTATCTGTTTGAGCATGGAAATATCTACACCGCTATCTGTATGAACATGGAAATATCTACACCGCTATCTGTTTGAACATGGAAATGTCTACACCGCTATCTGCATGAAAATGGAAATATCTACACTGCTATCTGCATATACATGTAAATATCTACACAGCTATCTCTTTAAACATGGAAATAACTACACCGCTATCTGTATGAACATGGAAATATATACACCGCCATCTGTATGAACATGGAAATATCTGCACCTCCATCTGTATGAACATATAAATATCTACACCGCCATCTGTATTAAGATGGAGATATCTACACTGCTATCTGTATAAACATGGAAATATCTACACCGCTATCTGTATAAACATGGAAATATCTACACCGCTATCTGTATAAACATGGAAATATCTACACCGCTACCTGTATAAACATGAAAATATCAGCACCGCAATCTGTATGAACATGGAAATATCTACACCGCTATCTGTATGAACATGGAACTATCTACACCGCTATCTGTATGAACATGGAAATATCTACTCCGCTATCTCTTTGAACATGGAAATTTCTACACCGCTGTCTGCATGAAAATGGAAATATCTACACAGCTATCTGCATATACATGGAAATATCTACACAGCTATCTCTTTACACATGGAAATAACTACACCGCTATCTCTATAAACATGGAAATATCTACACCGCCATCTGTATGAACATGGAAATATCTGCACCGCCATCTGTATGAACATATAAACATCTACACCGCCATCTGTATTAAGAAGGAGATATCTACACCGCTATCTGTATAAACATGGAAATATCTACACCGCTATCTGTATAAACATGGAAATATCTACACCGCTATCTGTATAAACATGGAAATATCTACACCGCTACATGTATAAACATGGAAATATCAGCACCGCTATCGGTATGAACATGGAAATATCTACACCGCTATCCGTATGAACATGGAAATATCTTCACCATCATCTGTATGAACATGGATATACCTACACAGCCATCTGGATGAACATGGAAATATCTACACCGATATCAGCATGAACATGGAAATATCTACACCGCTATCTGTGTAAACATGCATACATCTTCACTGCAATCTGTATAAGCATGGAAATATCTACACCGCTATCTGGATGAACATGGAAATATCTACACCGCAATCTGTATGAACATGGAAATATCTACACCGCTATCTGTGTAAACATGCATACATCTTCACCGCTATCTGTATAAACATGGAAATATCTACATCGCTATCTGTATGAACATGGAAATATCAACACCGCTATCTGTATGAACATGGAAATATCTACACCGCTATCTGTTGGACCATGGAAATATCTACACCGCTATCTGAATGAAAATGTAAATACCTACACTGCTATCTGCATATACATGGAAATATCCACACAGCTGTCTCTTTACACATGGAAATAACTACACCGCTATCTGCACGAACATGGAAATATCTACACCGCCATATGTATGAACATGGAAATATCTTCACCGCTATCTGTATGAACATATAAATATCTACGCCGCCATCTGTATTAACATGGAGATATCTACACCGCTATCTGAATAAACATGGAAATGTCTACACCGCTATCTGTATAAACATGGAAATATCTACACCGCTATCTGTATAAACATGGAAATATCTACATCGCTACCTGTATAAACATGGAAATATCAGCACCGCTATCTTTATGAACAGGGAAATATCTACACCGCTATCTGTATGAACATGGAAATATCTATATCGCTATCTTTATGAACATGGAAATATTTACACCGCTATCTGTACGAACATTGATATATCTACACAGCCCTCTGGATGAACATGGAAATATCCACACCGCTATCTGTGTAAACATGCATACATCTTCACCGCTATCTGTATAAACATGGAAATATCAACACCGCTATCTGTATGAACATGGAAACATCTACACCGCTATCTGTTTGAAGATGGAAATATATACACCGCTATCTGCGTGAAAATCGAAATATCTACACAGCTATCTGCATATAGATGGAAATATCTACACAGCTATCTCTTTACTCATGGAAATAACTACACCGCCATCTGCATGACCATGGAAATATCTACACCGCCATCTGTATGAACATGGAAATATCTGCACCGCCATCTGTATGAACATATAAGTTTCTACACCGCCATCTGTATTAAGATGGAGATATCTACACCGCTATCTGAATAAACATGGAAATATCTACACCGTTATCTGTATAAACATGGAAATATCTACACCGCTATCTGTATAAACATGGAAATACCTACACCGCTACCTGTATAAACATGGAAATATCAGCACCGCTATCTGTATGAACATGGAAATATCTACACCGCTATCTGTATGAACATGGAAATATCTACACCGCTATCTGTATGAACATGGAAATATCTACAAAGCTATCTTAATGAACATGGAAATATCTACACCGCTATCTGTTTGAACATGGAAATATCTACACCGCTATCTGCATGAAAATGGAAATATCTACACTGCTATCTGCATATACATTTAAATATCTACACAGCTATCTCTTTACACATGGAAATAACTTCACCGCTATCTGTATGAACATGGAAATATCTGCACTGCCATCTGTATGAACATATAAATATCTACACCGCCATCTGTATATAGATGGAGATATCTTCACCGCTATCTGTATAAACTTGGAAATATCTACACCGCTATCTCTATAAACATGGAAGCATCTACACCGCTATCTGTATAAACATGGAAATATCTACACCGCTACCTGTATAAACATGGAAATATCAGCACCGCTATCTGTATGAACATGGAAATATCTACACCACTATCTCTATGAACATGGAAATATCTACACCGCTATCTGTATGAACATGGAAATAGCTACACCGCTATCTGTATGAGCATGGAAATATCTACACCACTATCTGTATGAACATGGAAATATCTACACCGCTATCTGTATGAACATGGATATATCTACACAGCCATCTGGATGAACATGGAAATATCTACACCGCTATCTGCATGAAAATGGAAATATCTACAAAGCTATCTGCATATACATGGAAATATCTACACAGCTATCTCTTTACATATGGAAATAACTACACTGCTATATCTATAAACATGGAAATATCTACACTGCCATCTGTATGAACATGGAAATATCTGCACCGCCACCTATATGAACATATAAATATCTACACCGCCATCTGTATTAAGAAGGAAATATCTAAACTGCTATCTGTATAAACATGGAAATATCTACACCGCTGCCTGTATAAACATGGAAATATCAGCACCGCTATATGTATGAACATGGAAATATCTACACCGCTATCTTTATGAACATGGAAATATCTACACCGCTATATGTATAAACATGGAAATATCTACACCGCTATCTGTATGAACATGGAAATATCTACACAGCTATCTGTATGAACATGGAAATATCTACACGGCTATCTGTTTGAACATGGAAATATCTACACCGCTATCTGCATGAAAATGGAAATATCTACACTGCTATCGGCATATACATTTAAATATCTACACAGCTATCTCTTTACACATGGAAATAACTACACCGCTCTCTGTATGAACATGGAAATATCTACACCGCCATCTGTATGAACATGGAAATATCTGCACTGCCATCTGTATGAACATATAATTATCTACACCGCCATATTTATTAAGATGGAGATATCTACACTGCTATCTGTATAAACATGGAAATATCTACACCGCTCTCTGTATAAACATGGAAATATCTACACCGCTATCTGTATAAACATGGAAAAATCTACACCACTACCTGTATAAACATGGAAATATCAGCACCGCTATCTGTATGAACATGGAAATATCTACACCGCTATCTGTATGAACATGGAAATATCTACACGGCTATCTGTATGAACATGGAAATATCTACACCGCTATCTGTATGAACATGGAAATATCAACACCGCCATCTGTTTGAACATGGAAATAACTACACCGCTGTCTGCATGAAAATGGAAATATCTACACGGCTATCTGCATATACATGGAAATTTCTACACAGCTATCTCTTTACACATGGAAATAACTACACCGCTATGTCTATATACATAGAAATATCTACACCGCCATCTGTATGAACATGGAAATATCTACACCGCTATCTGTGTAAACATGCATACATCTTCACCGCTATCTGTATAAACATGCAAATATCTACACCGCTATCTGTATGAACATGGAAATATCTACACCGCTATCTGTTTGAACATGGAAATATCTAAACCGCTATCTGCAAAAAAATAGAAATATCTATGCAGCTATCTGCATATACATGGAAATATCTACAAAGCTATCTCTTTACACATGGAAATAACTACACCGCTATCTCTATAAACATGGAAATATCTACACCGCCATCTGTATGAACATGGAAATATCTGCACTGCCATCTGTATGAACATATAAATATCTACACCGCCATCTGTATTAAGAAGGAAATATCTAAACCGCTATCTGTATACACATGGAAATATCTACACCGCTGCCTGTATAAACATGCAAATATCAGCACCGCTATCTGTATGAACATGGAAATATCTACACCGCTATCTGTAGGAACATGGAAATATCTACACCGCTATCTGTATGAACATGGAAATATCTGCACCGCTATCTGTATGAACATGGAAATATCTACACTGCTATCTGTTTGAGCATGGAAATATCTACACCGCTATCTGTATGAACATGGAAATATCTACACCGCTATCTGTTTGAACATGGAAATGTCTACACCGCTATCTGCATGAAAATGGAAATATCTACACTGCTATCTGCATATACATGTAAATATCTACACAGCTATCTCTTTAAACATGGAAATAACTACACCGCTATCTGTATGAACATGGAAATATATACACCGCCATCTGTATGAACATGGAAATATCTGCACCTCCATCTGTATGAACATATAAATATCTACACCGCCATCTGTATTAAGATGGAGATATCTACACTGCTATCTGTATAAACATGGAAATATCTACACCGCTATCTGTATAAACATGGAAATATCTACACCGCTATCTGTATAAACATGGAAATATCTACACCGCTACCTGTATAAACATGAAAATATCAGCACCGCAATCTGTATGAACATGGAAATATCTACACCGCTATCTGTATGAACATGGAACTATCTACACCGCTATCTGTATGAACATGGAAATATCTACTCCGCTATCTCTTTGAACATGGAAATTTCTACACCGCTGTCTGCATGAAAATGGAAATATCTACACAGCTATCTGCATATACATGGAAATATCTACACAGCTATCTCTTTACACATGGAAATAACTACACCGCTATCTCTATAAACATGGAAATATCTACACCGCCATCTGTATGAACATGGAAATATCTGCACCGCCATCTATATGAACATATAAACATCTACACCGCCATCTGTATTAAGAAGGAGATATCTACACCGCTATCTGTATAAACATGGAAATATCTACACCGCTATCTGTATAAACATGGAAATATCTACACCGCTATCTGTATAAACATGGAAATATCTACACCGCTACATGTATAAACATGGAAATATCAGCACCGCTATCGGTATGAACATGGAAATTTCTACACCGCTATCCGTATGAACATGGAAATATCTTCACCATCATCTGTATGAACATGGATATACCTACACAGCCATCTGGATGAACATGGAAATATCTACACCGCTATCAGCATGAACATGGAAATATCTACACCGCTATCTGTGTAAACATGCATACATCTTCACTGCAATCTGTATAAGCATGGAAATATCTACACCGCTATCTGGATGAACATGGAAATATCTACACCGCAATCTGTATGAACATGGAAATATCTACACCGCTATCTGTGTAAACATGCATACATCTTCACCGCTATCTGTATAAACATGGAAATATCTACATCGCTATCTGTATGAACATGGAAATATCAACACCGCTATCTGTATGAACATGGAAATATCTACACCGCTATCTGTTGGACCATGGAAATATCTACACCGCTATCTGAATGAAAATGTAAATACCTACACTGCTATCTGCATATACATGGAAATATCCACACAGCTGTCTCTTTACACATGGAAATATCTATACTGCTATCTGTTTGAACATGGAAATATCTACACCGCTATCTGCATGAAAATGGAAATATCTACAAAGCTATATGCATATACATGGAAATATCTACACAGCAATCTCTTTACACATGGAAATAACTACACCACTATATCTATAAACATGGAAATATCTACACCGCCATCTGTATGATCGTGGAAATATCTGCACTGCCATCTCTATGAACATATACATATCTAAACCACCATCTGTATTAAGAAGGAAATATCTAAACCTCTATCTGTATAAACATGGAAATATCTACACCACTGCCTGTATAAACATGGAAATATCAGCACTGCTATCTGTATGAACATGGAAATATCTACACCGCTATCCGTATGAACATGGAAATATCTACACCGCTATCTGTATGAACATGGAAATATCTACAAAGCTATCTGAATGAACATGGAAATATCTATACCGCTATCTGTTTGAACATGGAAATATCTACACCGCTATCTGCATGAAAATGGAAATACCTACACAGCTATCTGCATATACATGGAAATATCTACACAGCTATCTCTTTACACATGGAAATATCTACACCGCTATCTGTATGAACATGGAAATATCTACACCGCCATCTGTATGAACATGGAAATATCTGCACCACCATCTGTATGAACATATAAATATCTACACCGCCATCTGTATTAAGATGCAGATATCTACACCGCAATCTGAATAAACATGGAAATATCTACACCGCTATCTGTATAAACATGGAAATATCTACACCGCTATCTGTATAAACATGGAAATATCTACACCGCTTCCTGCATAAACATGGAAATATCAGCACCGCTATCTGAATGAACATGGATATATCTACACAGCCATCTGTATCAACATGGAAATATCTACACCACTATCTGTATGAACATGGAAATATCTACACCGCTATCTGTATGAACATGGAAATACCTACACCGCTATCTGTTTGAACATGGAAATGTCTACACCACTATCTGCATGAAAACGGAAATATCTACACTGCTATCTGCATATACATTTAAATATCTACACAGCTATCTCTTAACACGTGGAAATAACTACACCGCTATCTGTATGAACATGGAAATATCTACACCACCATCTGTATGAACATGGAAATATCTGCACCGCCATCTCTATGAACATGGAAATATCTACACCGCTATCTGTATGAACATGGAAATATCTACACCGCTATCTGTATGAACATGGAAATATCTACACCGCTATCTGTTTGAACATGGAAATATCTACACCGCTATCTGAATGAACATGGAAATATCTTCACCGCCATCTGTATGAACATGGATATGTCTACGCAGCCATCTAGATGAACATGGAATTATCTACACCGCGATCTGTATGAACATGGAAATATCTACACCGCTATCTGTGTAAACATGCATACATCTTCACCGCTATCTGTATAAACATGGAAATATCTACACCGCCATCTGCATGAACATGGAAATATCTGCACCGCTATCTGTATAAACATGGAAATATCTACACCGCTACCTGTATAAACATGGAAATATCAGCACCGCTATCTGTATGAACATGGAAATATCTACACCACTATCATTATAAACATGGAAGTATCTACACCGCTATCTGTATAAACATGGAAATATCTACACCGCAACCTGTATAAACATGGAAATATCAGCACCGCTATCTGTATGAACACGGAAATATCTATACCGTTATCTGTACGAACATGGAAATATCTACACTGCTATCTGTATGAACATGGAAATATCTACTCCGCTATCTGTATGAACATGGAAATAGCTACACCGCTATCTGTATGAACATGGAAATATCTACACCGCTATCTGTATGAACATGGATATATCTACACAGCCATCTGGATGAACACGGAAATATTTACACCGCTATCTGTGTAAACATGCATACATTTCACCGCTATCTGTATAAACATGGAAATATCTACACCGCTATCTGTATGAACATGGAAATATCTACACCGCTATCTGTTTGAACATGGAAATATCTACACCGCTATCTGCATGAAAACGGAAATATCTACACTGCTATCTGCATATACATGGAAATATCTACACAGCTATCCCTTTACACATGGAAATAACTACACCGCTATCTGTATGAACATGGAAATATCTGCACCGCCATCTGTATGAACATATAAATACCTACACCGCCATCTGTATTAACATGGAGATATCTACACAGCTATCTGTATAAACATGGAAATATATACACCGCTATCTGTATGAACATGGAAATATCTGCACCGCCATCTGTATGAATATATAAATATCTACATCGCCATCTGTATTAAGATGGAGATATCTACACCGCTATCTGAATAAACATGGAAATATCTACACCGCTATCTGTATAAACATTCAAATATCTACACCGCTATCTGTATAAACATGGAAATATTTACACCGCTACCTGTATAAACATGGAAATATCAGCACCGCTATCTGTATGAACATGGAAATATCTACACCGCTATCTGTATGAACATGGAAATATCTACACCGCTATCTGTATGAACATGGAAATATCTACACCGCAATCTGTATGAACATGGAAATATCTACACCGCTATCTGTGTAAACATGCATACACCTTCACCGCTATCTGTATAAACATGGAAATATCTACATCGCTATCTGTATGAACATGGAAATATCAACACCGCTATCTGTATGAACATGGAAATATCTACACCGCTATCTGTTGGACCATGGAAATATCTACACCGCTATCTGAATGAAAATGGAAATACCTACACTGCTATCTGCATATACATGGAAAAATCCACACAGCTATCTCTTTACACATGGAAATAACTACACCGCTATCTGCACGAACATGGAAATATCTACACCGCCATATGTATGAACATGGAAATATCTGCACCGCTATCTGTATGAACATATAAATATCTACGCCGCCATCTGTATTAACATGGAGATATCTACACCGCTATCTGTAGAAACATGGAAATGTCTACACCGCTATCTGTATAAACATGGAAATATCTACACCGCTATCTGTATAAACATGGAAATATCTACATCGCTACCTGTATAAACATGGAAATATCAGCACCGCTATCTGTATGAACAGGGAAATATCTACACCGCTATCTCTATGAACATGGAAATATCTACATCGCTATCTGTTTGAACATGGAAATATTTACACCGCTATCTGTACGAACATTGATATATCTACACAGCCCTCTGGATGAACATGGAAATATCCACACCGCTATCTGTGTAAACATGCATACATCTTCACCGCTATCTGTATAAACATGGAAATATCAACACCGCTATCTGTATGAACATGGAAACATCTACACCGCTATCTGTTTGAAGATGGAAATATATACACCGCTATCTGCATGAAAATCGAAATATCTACACAGCTATCTGCATATAGATGGAAATATCTACACAGCTATCTCTTTACTCATGGAAATAACTACACCGCCATCTGCATGACCATGGAAATATCTACACCGCCATCTGTATGAACATGGAAATATCTGAACCGCCATCTGTATGAACATATAAGTATCTACACCGCCATCTGTATTAAGATGGAGATATCTACACCGCTATCTGAATAAACATGGAAATATCTACACCGTTATCTGTATAAACATGGAAATATCTACACCGCTATCTGTATAAAAATGGAAATACCTACACCGCTACCTGTATAAACATGGAAATATCAGCACCGCTATCTGTATGAACATGGAAATATCTACACCGCTATCTGTATGAACATGGAAATATCTACACCGCTATCTGTATGAACATGGAAATATCTACAAAGCTATCTGAATGAACATGGAAATATCTACACCGCTATCTGTTTGAACATGGAAATATCTACACCGCTATCTGCATGAAAATGGAAATATCTACAAAGGTATATGCATATACATGGAAATATCTACACAGCTATCTCTTTACACATGGAAATAACTACACCGCTATATCTATAAACATGGAAATATCTACACCGCCATCTGTATGATCGTGGAAATATCTGCACTGCCACCTCTATGAACATATACATATCTAAACCACCATCTGTATTAAGAAGGAAATATCTAAACCTCTATCTGTATAAACATGGAAATATCTACACCACTGCCTGTATAAACATGGAAATATCAGCACCGCTATCTGTATGAACATGGAAATATCTACACCGCTATCCGTATGAACATGGAAATATGTACACCGCTCTCTGTATAAGGATGGAAATATCTACACCGCTATCTGTATGAACATGGAAATATCTACACCGCTACCTGTATAAACATGGAAATATCAGCACCGCTATCGGTATGAACATGGAAATATCTACACCGCTATCTGTATGAACACGGAAATATCATCACCGTCATCTGTATGAACATGGATATACCTACACAGCCATCTGGATGAACATGGAAATATCTACACCGCTATCAGCATGAACATGGAAATATCTACACCGCTATCTGTGTAAACATGCATACATCTTCACTGAAATCTGTATAAGCATGGAAATATCTACACCGCTATCTGGATGAACATGGAAATATCTACACCGCAATCTGTATGAACATGGAAATATCTACACCGCTATCTGTGTAAACATGCATACATCTTCACCGCTATCTGTATAAACATGGAAATATCTACATCGCTATCTGCATGAAAATGGAAATATCTACACAGCTATCTGCCTATTCATTGAAATATCTACACAGCTATCTCTTTACACATGGAAATAACTACACCGCTATCTGTATGAACATGGAAATATCAGCACCGCTATCTGTATGAACATGGAAATATCTACACCGCTATCTGTATGAACATGGAAATATCTACACCGCTATCTGTATGAACATGGAAATAGCTACAAAGCTATGTGAATGAACATGGAAATATCTACACCGCTATCTGTTTAAACATGGAAATATCTACACCGCTATCTGCATGAAAATGGAAATATCTACAAAGCTATCTGCATATACATGGAAATATCTACACAGCTATCTCTTTACACATGGAAATAACTACACCGCTATATCTATAAACATGGAAATATCTACACCGCCATCTGTATGATCGTGGAAATATCTGCACTGCCATCTCTATGAACATATACATATCTAAACCACCATCTGTATTAAGAAGGAAATATCTAAACCTCTATCTGTATAAACATGGAAATATCTACACCACTGCCTGTATAAACATGGAAATATCAGCACCGCTATCTGTATGAACATGGAAATATCTACACCGCTATCCGTATGAACATGGAAATATGTACACCGCTCTCTGTATAAGCATGGAAATATCTACACCGCTATCTGTATGAACATGGAAATATCTACTCCGCTATCTCTTTGAACATGGAAATTTCTACACCGCTGCCTGCATGAAAATGGAAATATCTACACAGCTATCTGCATATACATGTAAATATCTACAAAGCTATCTCTTTACACATGGAAATAACTACACCGCTATCTCTATAAACATGGAAATATCTACACCGCCATCTGTATGAACATGGAAATATCTGCACCGCCATCTGTATGAACATATAAATATGTACACCGCCATCTGTATTAAGAAGGAGATATCTACACCGCAATCTGTATAAACATGGAAATATCTACACCGCTATCTGTATAAACATGGAAATATCTACACCGCTATCTGTATAAACATAGAAATATCTGCACCGCTACCTGTATAAACATGGAAATATCAGCACCGCTATCGGTATGAACATGGAAATATCTACACCGCTATCTGTATGAACATGGAAATATCTTCACCGTCATCTGTATGAACATGGATATACCTACACAGCCATCTGGATGAACATGGAAATATCTACACCGCTATCAGCAAGAACATGAAAATATCTACACCGCTATCTGTGTAAACATGCATACATCGTCACTGAAATCTGTATAAGCATGGAAATATCTACAACGCTATCTGTATGAACATGGATATTTCTACACAGCCATCTGGATGAACATGGAAATATCTACACCGCAATCTGTATGAACATGGAAATATCTACACCGCTATCTGTGTAAACATGCATACATCTTCACCGCTATCTGTATAAACATGGAAATATCTACATCGCAATCTGTATGAACATGGAAATATCTACACCGCTATCTGTATGAACATGGAAATATCTACACCGCTATCTGTACGAACATTGATATATCTACACAGCCCTCTGGATGAACATGGAAATATCCACACCGCTATCTGTGTAAACATGCATACATCTTCACCGCTATTTGTATAAAGATGGAAATATCTACACCGCTATCTGTATGAACATGGAAACATCTACACCGCTATCTGTTTGAAGATGGAAATATATACACCGCTATCTGCATGAAAATGGAAATATCTACACAGCTATCTGCATATAGATGGAAATATCTACACAGCTATCTCTTTACGCATGGAAATTACTACACCGCCATCTGCATGACCATGGAAATATCTACACCGCCATCTGTATGAACATGGAAATATCTGCACCACCATCTTTATGAACATATAAATATCTACACCGCCATCTGTATTAAGATGGAGATATCTAAACCGCTATCTGAATAAACATGGAAATATCTACACCGTTATCTGAATAAACATGGAAATATCTACACCGCTATCTGTATAAACATGGAAATACCTACACCGCTACCTGTATAAACATGGAAATATCAGCACCGCTATCTGTATGAACATGGAAATATCTACACCGCTATCTGTATGAACATGCAAATATCTACACCGCTATCTGTATGAACATGGAAATATCTACAAAGCTATCTGAATGAACATGGAAATATCTACACCGCTATCTGTTTGAACATGGAAATATCTACACCGCTATCTGTATAAACATGGAAATATCTACACCGCTACCTGTATAAACATGAAAATATCAGCACCGCAATCTGTATGAACATGGAAATATATACACCGCTATCTGTATGAACATGGAAATATCTACACCGCCATCTGTATTAAGATGGAGATATCTACACTGCTATCTGTATAAACATGGAAATATCTACACCGCTATCTGTATAAACATTCAAATATCTACACCGCTATCTGTATAAACATGGAAATATCTACATCACTACCAGTATAAACATGGAAATATCAGCACTGCTATGTGTATGAACATGGAAATATCTACACCGCTATCTGAATGAACATGGAAATATCTACACCGCTATCTGTATGAACATGGATATATCTACACAGCCATCTGGATGAACATGGAAATATCTACACCGCTATTTGCATGAACATGGAAATATCTACACCGCTATCTGTTTAAACATGCATACATCTTCACCGCTATCTGTATAAACATGGAAATATGTACACCGCTATCTGTATGAACATGGAAATATCTACACCGCTATCTGTATGAACATGGAAATATCTACACCGCTATCTGTTTGAATATGGAAATATCTACACAGCTATCTGCATGAAAATGGAAATATCTACACTGCTATCTGCATATACATGGAAATATCTACACAGCTATCTCTTTACACATGGAAATAACTACACCGCTATCTGTATGAACATGGAAATATCTACACCGCCATCTGTATGAACACGGATATATCTGCACCGCTATCTGTATGAACATATTAATATCTACACTGCCATCTGTATTCAGATGGAGATATCTACACTGCTATCTGTATAAACATGGAAATATCTACACCGCTATCTGTATAAACATGGAAATATCTACACCGCTATCTGTTTAAACATGGAAATATCTACACCGCTACCTGTATCAACATGGAAATATCAGCACCGCCATCTGTATGAACATGGATATATCTACGCAGCCATCTAGATGAACATGGAAATATCTACACCGCGATCTGTATGAACATGGAAATATCTACACCGCTACCTGCATAAATATGGAAATATCAGCACCGCTATCTGAATGAACATGGATATATCTACACAGCCATTTGTATCAACATGGAAATATCTACACCACTATCTGTATGAACATGGAAATATCTACACCGCTATCTGTACGAACATGGAAATACCTACACCGCTATCTGTTTGAACATGGAAATATCTACACCGCTATCTGCATGAAAATGGAAATATCTACACTGCTATCTGCATATACATTTAAATATCTACACAGCTATCTATTAACACATGGAAATAACTACAACGCTATCTGTATGAACATGGAAATATCTACACCACCATCTGTATGAACATGGAAATATCTGCACCGCCATCTGTATGAACATGGAAATATGTACACCGCAATCTGTATGAACATGGAAATATCTACACCGCTATCTGTATGAACATGGAAATATCTACTCCGCTATCTGTATGAACATGGAAATATCTACACCGCTATCTGTTTGAACATGGAAATATCTACACCGCTATCTGCATGAACATGGAAATATCTTCACCGCCATCTGTATGAACATGGATATGTCTACGCAGCCATCTAGATGAACATGGAATTATCTACACCGCGATCTGTATGAACATGGAAATATCTACACCGCTATCTGTGTAAACATGCATACATCTTCACCGCTATCAGTATAAACATGGAAATATCTACACCGCTATCTGTATGAACATGGAAATATCTACACCGCTATCTGTTTGAACATGGAAATATCCAAACCGCTATCTGCATAAAAATAGAAATATCTACACAGCTATCTGCATATACATGGAAATATCTACCAAGCCATCTCTTTACACATGGAAATAACTACACCGCTATCTCTATAAACATGGAAATATCTACACCGCCATCTGTATGAACATGGAAATATCTGCACCGCCATCTGTATGAACATATAAATATCTACACCGCCATCTGTATTAAGATGGAGATATCTTCACCGCAATGTGTATAAACTTGGAAATATCTACACCGCTATCTGTATAAACATGGAAATATCTACACCGCTATCTGTATAAACATGGAAATATCTACACCTCTACCTGTATAAACATGGAAATATCAGCACCGCTATCTGTATGAACATGGAAATATCTACACCACTATCTCTAAGAACATGGAAATATCTACACCGCTATCTGTATGAACATGGAAATAGCTACAATGCTATCTGTATGAACATGGAAATATCTAAACCGCCATCGGTATGAACATGTATATATCTACACAGCCATCTGGATGAACATGGAAATATCTACACCGCTATTTGCATGAACATGGAAATATCTACACCGCTATCTGTGTAAACATGCATACATCTTCACCGCAATCTGTATAAGCATGGAAATATCTTCACCGCTATCTGTATGAACATGGAAATATCTACACCGCTATCTGTTTGAACATGGAAATATCTAAACCGCTATCAGCATGAAAATGGAAGTATCTACACAGCTATCTGCATATACACGGAAATATCTACACAGCTATCTCTTTACACATGGAAATAACTACACCGCTATCTGCATGAACATGGAAATATCTTCACCGCCATCTGTATGAACATGGATATGTCTACGCAGCCATCTAGATGAACATGGAAATATCTACACCGCGATCTGTATGAACATGGAAATATATACACCGCTAGCTGTATGAACATGGATATATCTACATAGCCCTCTGGATGAACATGGAAATATCCACACTGCTATCTGTGTAAACATGCATACATCTTCACCGCTAGCTGTATAAACATGGAAATATCTACACCGCTATCTGTATGAACACGGAAACATCTACACCACTTTCTGATTGAAGATAGAAATATATACACTGCTATCTGCATGAAAATGGAAATATCTACACAGCTATCTGCATATACATGGAAATATCTACACAGCTATCTCTTTACACATGGAAATATCTACACCGCTATCTGTATGAACATGGAAATATCTACACCACCATCTGTATGAACATGGAAATATCTGCACCACCATCTGTATGAACATATAAATATCTACACCGCCATCTGTATTAAGATGCAGATATCTACACCGCAATCTGAATAAAAATGGAAATATCTACACCGCTATCTGTATAAACATGGAAATATCTACACCGCTATCTGTATAAACATGGAAATATCTACACCGCTACCTGCATAAACATGGAAATATCAGCACCGCTATCTGAATGAACATGGATATATCTACACAGCCATCTGTATCAACATGGAAATATCTACACCACTATCTGTATGAACATGGAAATATCTACACCGCTATCTGTATGAACATGGAAATACCTACACATCTATCTGTTTGAACATGGAAATATCTACACCGCTATCTGCATGAAAATGGAAATATCTACACTGCTATCTGCATATACATTTAAATATCTACACAGCTATCTCTTAACACATGGAAATAACTACACCGTTATCTGTATGAACATGGAAATATCTACACCACCATCTGTATGAACATGGAAATATCTGCACCGCCATCTGTATGAACATGGAAATATCTACACCGCTATCTGTATGAACATGGAAATATCTACACCGCTATCTGTATGAACATGGAAATATCTACACCGCTATCTGTTTGAACATGGAAATATCTACACCGCTATCTGCATGAACATGGAAATATCTTCACCGCCATCTGTATGAACATGGATATGTCTACGCAGCAATCTAGATGAACATGGAATTATCTACACCGCGATCTGTATGAACATGGAAATATCTACACCGCTATCTGTGTAAACATGCATACATCTTCACCGCTATCTGTATAAACATGGAAATATCTAAACCGCTATCTGCATAAAAATAGAAATATCTACACAGCTATCTGCACATACATGGAAATATCTACAAAGCTATCTCTTTACACATGGAAATAACTACAACGCTATCTCTATAAACATGGAAATATCTACACCGCCATCTGTATGAACATGGAAATATCTGCACCGCCATCTGTATGAACATATAAATATCTACACTGCCATCTGTATTAAGATGGAGATATCTTCACCGCTATGTATATAAACTTGGAAATATCTACACCGCTATCTGTATAAACATGGAAATATCTACACCACTATCTGTATAAACATGGAAATATCTACACCGCTATCTGTATGAACATGGAAATATCTACACCGCTATCTGTATGAACATGGAAATATATACACCGCTATCTGTTTGAACATGGAAATATCTACACCGCTATCTGCATGAAAATGGAAATATCTACACTGCTATCTGCATATACATTTAAATATCTACACAGCTATCTCTTTACACATGGAAATAACTTCACCGCTATCTGTATGAACATGGAAATATCTGCACTGCCATCTGTATGAACATATAAATATCTACACCGCCATCTGTATATAGATGGAGATATCTTCACCGCTATCTGTATAAACTTGGAAATATCTACACCGCTATCTCTATAAACATGGAAGCATCTACACCGCTATCTGTATAAACATGGAAATATCTACACCGCTACCTGTATAAACATGGAAATATCAGCACCGCTATCTGTATGAACATGGAAATATCTACACCACTATCTCTATGAACATGGAAATATCTACACCGCTATCTGTATGAACATGGAAATAGCTACACCGCTATCTGTATGAGCATGGAAATATCTACACCACTATCTGTATGAACATGGAAATATCTACACCGCTATCTGTATGAACATGGATATATCTACACAGCCATCTGGATGAACATGGAAATATCTACACCGCTATCTGCATGAAAATGGAAATATCTACAAAGCTATCTGCATATACATGGAAATATCTACACAGCTATCTCTTTACATATGGAAATAACTACACTGCTATATCTATAAACATGGAAATATCTACACTGCCATCTGTATGAACATGGAAATATCTGCACCGCCACCTATATGAACATATAAATATCTACACCGCCATCTGTATTAAGAAGGAAATATCTAAACTGCTATCTGTATAAACATGGAAATATCTACACCGCTGCCTGTATAAACATGGAAATATCAGCACCGCTATATGTATGAACATGGAAATATCTACACCGCTATCTTTATGAACATGGAAATATCTACACCGCTATATGTATAAACATGGAAATATCTACACCGCTATCTGTATGAACATGGAAATATCTACACAGCTATCTGTATGAACATGGAAATATCTACACGGCTATCTGTTTGAACATGGAAATATCTACACCGCTATCTGCATGAAAATGGAAATATCTACACTGCTATCGGCATATACATTTAAATATCTACACAGCTATCTCTTTACACATGGAAATAACTACACCGCTCTCTGTATGAACATGGAAATATCTACACCGCCATCTGTATGAACATGGAAATATCTGCACTGCCATCTGTATGAACATATAATTATCTACACCGCCATATTTATTAAGATGGAGATATCTACACTGCTATCTGTATAAACATGGAAATATCTACACCGCTCTCTGTATAAACATGGAAATATCTACACCGCTATCTGTATAAACATGGAAAAATCTACACCACTACCTGTATAAACATGGAAATATCAGCACCGATATCTGTATGAACATGGAAATATCTACACCGCTATCTGTATGAACATGGAAATATCTACACGGCTATGTGTATGAACATGGAAATATCTACACCGCTATCTGTATGAACATGGAAATATCAACACCGCCATGTGTTTGAACATGGAAATAACTACACCGCTGTCTGCATGAAAATGGAAATATCTACACGGCTATCTGCATATACATGGAAATTTCTACACAGCTATCTCTTTACACATGGAAATAACTACACCGCTATGTCTATATACATAGAAATATCTACACCGCCATCTGTATGAACATGGAAATATCTACACCGCTATCTGTGTAAACATGAATACATCTTCACCGCTATCTGTATAAACATGGAAATATCTACACCGCTATCTGTATGAACATGGAAATATCTACACCGCTATCTGTTTGAACATGGAAATATCTAAACCGCTATCTGCAAAAAAATAGAAATATCTATGCAGCTATCTGCATATACATGGAAATATCTACAAAGCTATCTCTTTACACATGGAAATAACTACACCGCTATCTCTATAAACATGGAAATATCTACACCGCCATCTGTATGAACATGGAAATATCTGCACTGCCATCTGTATGAACATATAAATATCTACACCGCCATCTGTATTAAGAAGGAAATATCTAAACCGCTATCTGTATACACATGGAAATATCTACACCGCTGCCTGTATAAACATGCAAATATCAGCACCGCTATCTGTATGAACATGGAAATATCTACACCGCTATCTGTAGGAACATGGAAATATCTACACCGCTATCTGTATAAACATGGAAATATCTACACCGCTATCTGTATGAACATGGAAATATCTGCACCGCTATCTGTATGAACATGGAAATATCTACACTGCTATCTGTTTGAGCATGGAAATATCTACACCGCTATCTGTATGAACATGGAAATATCTACACCGCTATCTGTTTGAACATGGAAATGTCTACACCGCTATCTGCATGAAAATGGAAATATCTACACTGCTATCTGCATATACATGTAAATATCTACACAGCTATCTCTTTAAACATGGAAATAACTACACCGCTATCTGTATGAACATGGAAATATATACACCGCCATCTGTATGAACATGGAAATATCTGCACCTCCATCTGTATGAACATATAAATATCTACACCGCCATCTGTATTAAGATGGAGATATCTACACTGCTATCTGTATAAACATGGAAATATCTACACCGCTATCTGTATAAACATGGAAATATCTACACCGCTATCTGTATAAACATGGAAATATCTACACCGCTACCTGTATAAACATGAAAATATCAGCACCGCAATCTGTATGAACATGGAAATATCTACACCGCTATCTGTATGAACATGGAACTATCTACACCGCTATCTGTATGAACATGGAAATATCTACTCCGCTATCTCTTTGAACATGGAAATTTCTACACCGCTGTCTGCATGAAAATGGAAATATCTACACAGCTATCTGCATATACATGGAAATATCTACACAGCTATCTCTTTACACATGGAAATAACTACACCGCTATCTCTATAAACATGGAAATATCTACACCGCCATCTGTATGAACATGGAAATATCTGCACCGCCATCTGTATGAACATATAAACATCTACACCGCCATCTGTATTAAGAAGGAGATATCTACACCGCTATCTGTATAAACATGGAAATATCTACACCGCTATCTGTATAAACATGGAAATATCTACACCGCTATCTGTATAAACATGGAAATATCTACACCGCTACATGTATAAACATGGAAATATCAGCACCGCTATCGGTATGAACATGGAAATATCTACACCGCTATCCATATGAACATGGAAATATCTTCACCATCATCTGTATGAACATGGATATACCTACACAGCCATCTGGATGAACATGGAAATATCTACACCGATATCAGCATGAACATGGAAATATCTACACCGCTATCTGTGTAAACATGCATACATCTTCACTGCAATCTGTATAAGCATGGAAATATCTACACCGCTATCTGGATGAACATGGAAATATCTACACCGCAATCTGTATGAACATGGAAATATCTACACCGCTATCTGTGTAAACATGCATACATCTTCACCGCTATCTGTATAAACATGGAAATATCTACATCGCTATCTGTATGAACATGGAAATATCAACACCGCTATCTGTATGAACATGGAAATATCTACACCGCTATCTGTTGGACCATGGAAATATCTACACCGCTATCTGAATGAAAATGTAAATACCTACACTGCTATCTGCATATACATGGAAATATCCACACAGCTGTCTCTTTACACATGGAAATAACTACACCGCTATCTGCACGAACATGGAAATATCTACACCGCCATATGTATGAACATGGTAATATCTTCACCGCTATCTGTATGAACATATAAATATCTACGCCGCCATCTGTATTAACATGGAGATATCTACACCGCTATCTGAATAAACATGGAAATGTCTACACCGCTATCTGTATAAACATGGAAATATCTACACCGCTATCTGTATAAACATGGAAATATCTACATCGCTACCTGTATAAACATGGAAATATCAGCACCGCTATCTTTATGAACAGGGAAATATCTACACCGCTATCTGTATGAACATGGAAATATCTATATCGCTATCTTTATGAACATGGAAATATTTACACCGCTATCTGTACGAACATTGATATATCTACACAGCCCTCTGGATGAACATGGAAATATCCACACCGCTATCTGTGTAAACATGCATACATCTTCACCGCTATCTGTATAAACATGGAAATATCAACACCGCTATCTGTATGAACATGGAAACATCTACACCGCTATCTGTTTGAAGATGGAAATATATACACCGCTATCTGCGTGAAAATCGAAATATCTACACAGCTATCTGCATATAGATGGAAATATCTACACAGCTATCTCTTTACTCATGGAAATAACTACACCGCCATCTGCATGACCATGGAAATATCTACACCGCCATCTGTATGAACATGGAAATATCTGCACCGCCATCTGTATGAACATATAAGTTTCTACACCGCCATCTGTATTAAGATGGAGATATCTACACCGCTATCTGAATAAACATGGAAATATCTACACCGTTATCTGTATAAACATGGAAATATCTACACCGCTATCTGTATAAACATGGAAATACCTACACCGCTACCTGTATAAACATGGAAATATCAGCACCGCTATCTGTATGAACATGGAAATATCTACACCGCTATCTGTATGAACATGGAAATATCTACACCGCTATCTGTATGAACATGGAAATATCTACAAAGCTATCTTAATGAACATGGAAATATCTACACCGCTATCTGTTTGAACATGGAAATATCTACACCGCTATCTGCATGAAAATGGAAATATCTACACTGCTATCTGCATATACATTTAAATATCTACACAGCTATCTCTTTACACATGGAAATAACTTCACCGCTATCTGTATGAACATGGAAATATCTGCACTGCCATCTGTATGAACATATAAATATCTACACCGCCATCTGTATATAGATGGAGATATCTTCACCGCTATCTGTATAAACTTGGAAATATCTACACCGCTATCTCTATAAACATGGAAGCATCTACACCGCTATCTGTATAAACATGGAAATATCTACACCGCTACCTGTATAAACATGGAAATATCAGCACCGCTATCTGTATGAACATGGAAATATCTACACCACTATCTCTATGAACATGGAAATATCTACACCGCTATCTGTATGAACATGGAAATAGCTACACCGCTATCTGTATGAGCATGGAAATATCTACACCACTATCTGTATGAACATGGAAATATCTACACCGCTATCTGTATGAACATGGATATATCTACACAGCCATCTGGATGAACATGGAAATATCTACACCGCTATCTGCATGAAAATGGAAATATCTACAAAGCTATCTGCATATACATGGAAATATCTACACTGCTATCTCTTTACATATGGAAATAACTACACTGCTATATCTATAAACATGGAAATATCTACACTGCCATCTGTATGAACATGGAAATATCTGCACCGCCACCTATATGAACATATAAATATCTACACCGCCATCTGTATTAAGAAGGAAATATCTAAACTGCTATCTGTATAAACATGGAAATATCTACACCGCTGCCTGTATAAACATGGAAATATCAGCACCGCTATATGTATGAACATGGAAATATCTACACCGCTATCTTTATGAACATGGAAATATCTACACCGCTATATGTATAAACATGGAAATATCTACACCGCTATCTGTATGAACATGGAAATATCTACACAGCTATCTGTATGAACATGGAAATATCTACACGGCTATCTGTTTGAACATGGAAATATCTACACCGCTATCTGCATGAAAATGGAAATATCTACACTGCTATCGGCATATACATTTAAATATCTACACAGCTATCTCTTTACACATGGAAATAACTACACCGCTCTCTGTATGAACATGGAAATATCTACACCGCCATCTGTATGAACATGGAAATATCTGCACTGCCATCTGTATGAACATATAATTATCTACACCGCCATATTTATTAAGATGGAGATATCTACACTGCTATCTGTATAAACATGGAAATATCTACACCGCTCTCTGTATAAACATGGAAATATCTACACCGCTATCTGTATAAACATGGAAAAATCTACACCACTACCTGTATAAACATGGAAATATCAGCACCGCTATCTGTATGAACATGGAAATATCTACACCGCTATCTGTATGAACATGGAAATATCTACACGGCTATCTGTATGAACATGGAAATATCTACACCGCTATCTGTATGAACATGGAAATATCAACACCGCCATCTGTTTGAACATGGAAATAACTACACCGCTGTCTGCATGAAAATGGAAATATCTACACGGCTATCTGCATATACATGGAAATTTCTACACAGCTATCTCTTTACACATGGAAATAACTACACCGCTATGTCTATATACATAGAAATATCTACACCGCCATCTGTATGAACATGGAAATATCTACACCGCTATCTGTGTAAACATGCATACATCTTCACCGCTATCTGTATAAACATGGAAATATCTACACCGCTATCTGTATGAACATGGAAATATCTACACCGCTATCTGTTTGAACATGGAAATATCTAAACCGCTATCTGCAAAAAAATAGAAATATCTATGCAGCTATCTGCATATACATGGAAATATCTACAAAGCTATCTCTTTACACATGGAAATAACTACACCGCTATCTCTATAAACATGGAAATATCTACACCGCCATCTGTATGAACATGGAAATATCTGCACTGCCATCTGTATGAACATATAAATATCTACACCGCCATCTGTATTAAGAAGGAAATATCTAAACCGCTATCTGTATACACATGGAAATATCTACACCGCTGCCTGTATAAACATGCAAATATCAGCACCGCTATCTGTATGAACATGGAAATATCTACACCGCTATCTGTAGGAACATGGAAATATCTACACCGCTATCTGTATGAACATGGAAATATCTGCACCGCTATCTGTATGAACATGGAAATATCTACACTGCTATCTGTTTGAGCATGGAAATATCTACACCGCTATCTGTATGAACATGGAAATATCTACACCGCTATCTGTTTGAACATGGAAATGTCTACACCGCTATCTGCATGAAAATGGAAATATCTACACTGCTATCTGCATATACATGTAAATATCTACACAGCTATCTCTTTAAACATGGAAATAACTACACCGCTATCTGTATGAACATGGAAATATATACACCGCCATCTGTATGAACATGGAAATATCTGCACCTCCATCTGTATGAACATATAAATATCTACACCGCCATCTGTATTAAGATGGAGATATCTACACTGCTATCTGTATAAACATGGAAATATCTACACCGCTATCTGTATAAACATGGAAATATCTACACCGCTATCTGTATAAACATGGAAATATCTACACCGCTACCTGTATAAACATGAAAATATCAGCACCGCAATCTGTATGAACATGGAAATATCTACACCGCTATCTGTATGAACATGGAACTATCTACACCGCTATCTGTATGAACATGGAAATATCTACTCCGCTATCTCTTTGAACATGGAAATTTCTACACCGCTGTCTGCATGAAAATGGAAATATCTACACAGCTATCTGCATATACATGGAAATATCTACACAGCTATCTCTTTACACATGGAAATAACTACACCGCTATCTCTATAAACATGGAAATATCTACACCGCCATCTGTATGAACATGGAAATATCTGCACCGCCATCTATATGAACATATAAACATCTACACCGCCATCTGTATTAAGAAGGAGATATCTACACCGCTATCTGTATAAACATGGAAATATCTACACCGCTATCTGTATAAACATGGAAATATCTACACCGCTATCTGTATAAACATGGAAATATCTACACCGCTACATGTATAAACATGGAAATATCAGCACCGCTATCGGTATGAACATGGAAATTTCTACACCGCTATCCGTATGAACATGGAAATATCTTCACCATCATCTGTATGAACATGGATATACCTACACAGCCATCTGGATGAACATGGAAATATCTACACCGCTATCAGCATGAACATGGAAATATCTACACCGCTATCTGTGTAAACATGCATACATCTTCACTGCAATCTGTATAAGCATGGAAATATCTACACCGCTATCTGGATGAACATGGAAATATCTACACCGCAATCTGTATGAACATGGAAATATCTACACCGCTATCTGTGTAAACATGCATACATCTTCACCGCTATCTGTATAAACATGGAAATATCTACATCGCTATCTGTATGAACATGGAAATATCAACACCGCTATCTGTATGAACATGGAAATATCTACACCGCTATCTGTTGGACCATGGAAATATCTACACCGCTATCTGAATGAAAATGTAAATACCTACACTGCTATCTGCATATACATGGAAATATCCACACAGCTGTCTCTTTACACATGGAAATATCTATACTGCTATCTGTTTGAACATGGAAATATCTACACCGCTATCTGCATGAAAATGGAAATATCTACAAAGCTATATGCATATACATGGAAATATCTACACAGCAATCTCTTTACACATGGAAATAACTACACCACTATATCTATAAACATGGAAATATCTACACCGCCATCTGTATGATCGTGGAAATATCTGCACTGCCATCTCTATGAACATATACATATCTAAACCACCATCTGTATTAAGAAGGAAATATCTAAACCTCTATCTGTATAAACATGGAAATATCTACACCACTGCCTGTATAAACATGGAAATATCAGCACTGCTATCTGTATGAACATGGAAATATCTACACCGCTATCCGTATGAACATGGAAATATCTACACCGCTATCTGTATGAACATGGAAATATCTACAAAGCTATCTGAATGAACATGGAAATATCTATACCGCTATCTGTTTGAACATGGAAATATCTACACCGCTATCTGCATGAAAATGGAAATACCTACACAGCTATCTGCATATACATGGAAATATCTACACAGCTATCTCTTTACACATGGAAATATCTACACCGCTATCTGTATGAACATGGAAATATCTACACCGCCATCTGTATGAACATGGAAATATCTGCACCACCATCTGTATGAACATATAAATATCTACACCGCCATCTGTATTAAGATGCAGATATCTACACCGCAATCTGAATAAACATGGAAATATCTACACCGCTATCTGTATAAACATGGAAATATCTACACCGCTATCTGTATAAACATGGAAATATCTACACCGCTTCCTGCATAAACATGGAAATATCAGCACCGCTATCTGAATGAACATGGATATATCTACACAGCCATCTGTATCAACATGGAAATATCTACACCACTATCTGTATGAACATGGAAATATCTACACCGCTATCTGTATGAACATGGAAATACCTACACCGCTATCTGTTTGAACATGGAAATGTCTACACCACTATCTGCATGAAAACGGAAATATCTACACTGCTATCTGCATATACATTTAAATATCTACACAGCTATCTCTTAACACGTGGAAATAACTACACCGCTATCTGTATGAACATGGAAATATCTACACCACCATCTGTATGAACATGGAAATATCTGCACCGCCATCTCTATGAACATGGAAATATCTACACCGCTATCTGTATGAACATGGAAATATCTACACCGCTATCTGTATGAACATGGAAATATCTACACCGCTATCTGTTTGAACATGGAAATATCTACACCGCTATCTGAATGAACATGGAAATATCTTCACCGCCATCTGTATGAACATGGATATGTCTACGCAGCCATCTAGATGAACATGGAATTATCTACACCGCGATCTGTATGAACATGGAAATATCTACACCGCTATCTGTGTAAACATGCATACATCTTCACCGCTATCTGTATAAACATGGAAATATCTACACCGCCATCTGCATGAACATGGAAATATCTGCACCGCTATCTGTATAAACATGGAAATATCTACACCGCTACCTGTATAAACATGGAAATATCAGCACCGCTATCTGTATGAACATGGAAATATCTACACCACTATCATTATAAACATGGAAGTATCTACACCGCTATCTGTATAAACATGGAAATATCTACACCGCAACCTGTATAAACATGGAAATATCAGCACCGCTATCTGTATGAACACGGAAATATCTATACCGTTATCTGTACGAACATGGAAATATCTACACTGCTATCTGTATGAACATGGAAATATCTACTCCGCTATCTGTATGAACATGGAAATAGCTACACCGCTATCTGTATGAACATGGAAATATCTACACCGCTATCTGTATGAACATGGATATATCTACACAGCCATCTGGATGAACACGGAAATATTTACACCGCTATCTGTGTAAACATGCATACATTTCACCGCTATCTGTATAAACATGGAAATATCTACACCGCTATCTGTATGAACATGGAAATATCTACACCGCTATCTGTTTGAACATGGAAATATCTACACCGCTATCTGCATGAAAACGGAAATATCTACACTGCTATCTGCATATACATGGAAATATCTACACAGCTATCCCTTTACACATGGAAATAACTACACCGCTATCTGTATGAACATGGAAATATCTGCACCGCCATCTGTATGAACATATAAATACCTACACCGCCATCTGTATTAACATGGAGATATCTACACAGCTATCTGTATAAACATGGAAATATATACACCGCTATCTGTATGAACATGGAAATATCTGCACCGCCATCTGTATGAATATATAAATATCTACATCGCCATCTGTATTAAGATGGAGATATCTACACCGCTATCTGAATAAACATGGAAATATCTACACCGCTATCTGTATAAACATTCAAATATCTACACCGCTATCTGTATAAACATGGAAATATTTACACCGCTACCTGTATAAACATGGAAATATCAGCACCGCTATCTGTATGAACATGGAAATATCTACACCGCTATCTGTATGAACATGGAAATATCTACACCGCTATCTGTATGAACATGGAAATATCTACAAAGCTATCTGAATGAACATGGAAATATCTACACCGCTATCTGTTTGAACATGTAAATATCTACACCGCTATCTGCATGAAAATGGAAATATCTACAAAGCTATCTGCATATACATGGAAATATCTACACAGCTATCTCTTTACATATGGAAATAACTACACTGCTATATCTATAAACATGGAAATATCTACACTGCCATCTGTATGAACATGGAAATATCTGCACCGCCATCTATATGAACATATAAATATCTACACCGCCATCTGTATTAAGAAGGAAATATCTAAACCGCTATCTGTATAAAAATGGAAATATCTACACCGCTGCCTGTTTAAACATGGAAATATCAGCACCGCTTTCTGTATGAACATGGAAATATCTACACTGCCATCTGTATAAACATGGAAATACCTGCACCACCATCTGTATGAACATATAAATATCTACACCGCCATCTGTATTAAGATGGAGATATCTACACCGCTATCTGAATAAACATGGAAATATCTACACCGCTATCTGTATAAACATTCAAATATCTACACCGCAATCTGTATAAACATTGAAATATCTACACCGCTACCTGTATAAACATGGAAATATCAGCACCGCTATCTGTATGATCATGGAAATATCTACACCGCTATCTGTATGAACATGGAAATATCTACACCACTATCTGCATGAGCATGGAAATATCTACACCGCTATCTGTGTAAACATGCATACATCTTCACTGCAATCTCTATAAGCATGGAAATATCTGCACCGCTATTTGTATGAACATGGAAATATCTACACCGCTATCTGTTTGAACATGGAAATATCTAAACCGCAATCAGCATGAAAATGGAAATATCTACACTGCTATCTGCATATTCATTGAAATATCTACACAGCTATCTCTTTACACATGGAAATAACTACACCGCTATCTGTATGAACATGGAAATATCTTCACCGCCATCTGTATGAACATGGATATATCTACACAGCCATCTGGATGAACATGGAAATATCTACACCGCTATCTGTATGAACATGGAAATATCTACACCGCTATCTGTGTAAACATGCATAATTCTTCAACGCTATCTGTATAAACCTGGAAATATCTACACCGCTATCAGTATAAACATGGAAGTATCTACACCGCTATCTGTATAAACTTGGAAATATCTACACCGCTACCCGTATAAACATGGAAATATCAGCACCGCTATCTGTATGAACATGGAAATATCTACACCGTTATCTGTACGAACATGGAAATATCTACACTGCTATCTGTATGAACATGGAAATAGCTGCCCCGCTATCTGTATGAACATGGAAATATCTACACCACTATCTCTATGAACATGGAAATATCTACACCGCTATCTGTATGAACATGGATATATCTTCACAGCCATCTGGATGAACATGGAAATATCTACACCGGTATGTGTATGAACATATAAATATCTACACCGCTATCTGGGTAAACATGCATACATCTTCACCGCTATCTGTATAAACATGGAAATATCTACACCGCTATCTGTATGAACATGAAAATAGCTACACCGCTATCTGTATGAACATGGAAATATCTACACCGCTATCTGTATGAACATGGATATATCTACACAGCCATCAGGATGAACATGGAAATATCTACACCGCTATCTGTGTAAACATGCATACATCTTCACCGCTATCTGTATAAACATGGAAATATCTACACCACTATCTGTATGAACATGGAAATATCTACACCGCTATCTGTTTGTACATGGAAATATCTACACTGCTATCTGCATGAAAACGGAAATATCTACACTGCTATCTGCATATACATGGAAATATCTACACAGCTATCCCTTTACACATGGAAATAACTACACCGCTATCTGTATGAACATGGAAATATCTGCACCGCCATCTGTATGAACATATAAATACCTACACCGCCATCTGTATTAACATGGAGATATCTACACAGCTATCTGTATAAACATGGAAATATAAACACCGCTATCTGTATGAACATGGAAATATCTGCACCGCCATCTGTATGAATATATAAATATCTACATCGCCATCTGTATTAAGATGGAGATATCTACACCGCTATCTGAATAAACATGGAAATATCTACACCGCTATCTGTATAAACATTCAAATATCTACACCGCTATCTGTATAAACATGGAAATATCTACACCGCTACCTGTATAAACATGGAAATATCAGCACTGCTATCTGTAAGAACATGGAAATATCTACACCGCTATCTGTATGAACATGGAAATATCTACTCCGCTATCTGTTTGAACATGTAAATATCTACACCGATATCTGCATGAAAATGGAAATATCTACAAAGCTATCTGCATATACATGGAAATATCTACGCAGCTATCTCTTTACATATGGAAATAACTACACTGCTATATCTATAAACATGGAAATATCTACACTGCCATCTGTATGAACATGGAAATATCTGCACCGCCATCTATATGAACATATAAATATCTACACCGCCATCTGTATTAAGAAGGAAATATCTAAACCGCTATCTGTATAAACATGGAAATATCAGCAATGCTATCTGTATGAACATGGAAATATCTACACCGTTATCTGTACGAACATGGAAATATCTACACTGCTATCTGTATGAACATGGAAATAGCTGCACCGCTATCTGTATGAACATGGAAATATCTACACCACTATCTCTATGAACATGGAAATATCTACACCGCTATCTGTATGAACATGGATATATCTTCACAGCCATCTGGATGAACATGGAAATATCTACACCGGTATCTGTATGAACATTTAAATATCTTCACCGCTATCTGGGTAAACATGCATACATCTTCACCGCTATCTGTATAAACATGGAAATATCTACACCGCTATCTGTATGAACATGAAAATAGCTACACCGCTATCTGTATGAACATGGAAATATCTACACCGCTATCTTTATGAACATGGATATATCTACACAGCCATCTGGATGAACATGGAAATATCTACACCGCTATCTGTGTAAACATGCATACATCTTCACCGCTATCTGTTTAAACATGGAAATATCTACACCACTATCTGTATGAACATGGAAATATCTACACCGCTATCTGTTTGAACATGGAAATATCTACACTGCTATCTGCATGAAAACGGAAATATCTACACTGCTATCTGCATATACATGGAAATATCTACACAGCTATCCCTTTACACATGGAAATAACTACACCGCTATCTGTATGAACATGGAAATATCTGCACTGCCAACTGTATGAACATATAAATACCTACACCGCCATCTGTATTAAGATGGAGATATCTACACCGCTATCTGTATAATCATGGAAATATATACACCGCTATCTGTATGAACATGGAAATATCTGCACCGCCATCTGTATGAACATATAAATATCTACACCGCCATCTGTATTAAGATGGAGATATCTACACCGCTATCTGAATAAACATGGAAATATCTACACCGCTATCTGTATAAACATTCAGATATCTACACCGCTATCTGTATAAACATGGAAATATCTTCACCGCTACCTGTATAAACATGGAAATATCAGCACCGCTATCTGTATGAACATGGAAATATCTACAACGCTATCTGTATGAACATGGAAATATCTACACCGCTATCTGTATGAACATGGAAATATCTACAAAGCTATCTGAATGAACATGGAAATATCTACACCGCTATCTGTTTGAACATGTAAATATCTACACCGCTATCTGCATGAAAATGGAAATATCTACAAAGCTATCTGCATATACATGGAAATATCTACACAGCTATCTCTTTACATATTGAAATAACTACACTGCTATATCTATAAACATGGAAATATCTACACTGCCATCTGTATGAACATGGAAATATCTGCACCGCCACCTATATGAACATATAAATATCTACACCGCCATCTGTATTAAGAAGGAAATATCTAAACCGCTATCTGTATAAAAATGGAAATATCTACACCGCTGCCTGTATAAACATGGAAATATCAGCACCACTATCTGTATGAAAATGGAAATATCTACACCGCTATCTGTATGAACATGGAAATATCTACACCGCTATCTGTATAAACATGGAAATATCTACACCGCTATCTGTAAGAACATGGAAATATCTACACCGCTATCTGTATGAACATGGAAATATCTACACGGCTATCTGTTTGAACATGGAAATATCTACACCGCTATCTGCATGAAAATGGAAATATCTACACTGCTATCGGCATATACATTTAAATATCTACACAGCTATCTCTTTACACATGGAAATAACTACACCGCTATCTGTATGAACATGGAAATATCTACACCGCCATCTGTATGAACATGGAAATATCTGCACTGCCATCTGTATGAACATATAATTATCTACACCGCCATCTTTATTAAGATGGAGATATCTACACTGTTATCTGTATAAACATGGAAATATCTACACCGCTCTCTGTATAAACATGGAAATATCTACACCGCTATCTGTATAAACATGGAAAAATCTACACCACTACCTGTATAAACATGGAAATATCAGCACCGCTATCTGTATGAACATGGAAATATCTACACCGCTATCTGTATGAACATGGAAATATCTACACCGCTATCTGTATGAACATGGAAATATCTACACCGCTATCTGTATGAACATGGAAATATCTACACCGCCATCTGTTTGAACATGGAAATAACTACACTGCTGTCTGCATGAAAATGGAAATATCTACACGGCTATCTGCATATACATGGAAATTTCTACACAGCAATCTCTTTACACATGGAAATAACTACACCGCTATGTCTATAAACATAGAAATATCTACACCGCCATCTGTATGAACATGGAAATATCTACACCGCTATCTGTGTAAACATGCATACATCTTCACCGCTATCTGTATAAACATGGAAATATCTACACCGCTATCTGTATGAACATGGAAATATCTACACCGCTATCGGTTTGAACATGGAAATATCTAAACCGCTATCTGCATAAAAATAGAAATATCTATGCAGCTATCTGCATATACATGGAAATATCTACAAAGCTATCTCTTTACACATGGAAATAACTACACCGCTATCTCTATAAACATGGAAATATCTACACCGCCATCTGTATGAACATGGAAATATCTGCACTGCCATCTGTATGAACATATAAATATCTACACCGCCATCTGTATTAAGAAGGAAATATCTAAACCGCTATCTGTATACACATGGAAATATCTACACCGCTGCCTGTATAAACATGCAAATATCAGCACCGCTATCTGTATGAACATGGAAATATCTACACCGCTATCTGTAGGAACATGGAAATATCTACACCGCTATCTGTATAAACATGGAAATATCTACACCGCTATCTGTATGAACATGGAAATATCTACACCGCTATCTGTATGAACATGGAAATATCTACACTGCTATCTGTTTGAACATGGAAATATCTACACCGCTATCTGTATGAACATGGAAATATCTACACCGCTATCTGTTTGAACATGGAAATGTCTACACCGCTATCTGCATGAAAATGGAAATATCTACACTGCTATCTGCATATACATGTAAATATCTACACAGCCATCTCTTTACACATGGAAATAACTACACCGCTATCTGTATGAACATGGAAATATCTACACCGCCATCTGTATGAACATGGAAATATCTGCACCTCCATCTGTATGAACATATAAATTTCTACACCGCCATCTGTATTAAGATGGAGGTATCTACACTGCTATCTGTATAAACATGGAAATATCTACACCGCTATCTGTATAAACATGGAAATATCTACACCGCTATCTGTATAAACATGGAAATATCTACACCGCTACCTGTATAAACATGAAAATATCAGCACCGCAATCTGTATGAACATGGAAATATCTACACCGCTATCTGTATGAACATGGAAATATCTACACCGCTATCTGTATGACCATGGAACTATCTACACCGCTATCTGTATTAACATGGAAATATCTACTCCGCTATCTCTTTGAACATGGAAATTTCTACACCGCTGTCTGCATGAAAATGGAAATATCTACACAGCTATCTGCATATACATTTAAATATCTACACAGCTATCTCTTTACACATGGAAATAACTACACCTCTATCTGTATAAACATGGAAATATCTACACCGCCATCTGTATGAACATGGAAATATCTGCACCGCCATCTGTATGAACATATAAATATGTACACCGCCATCTGTATTAAGAAGGAGATATCTACACCGCAATCTGTATAAACATGGAAATATCTACACCGCTATCTGTATAAACATGGAAATATCTACACCGCTATCTGTATAAACATGGAAATATCTACACCGCTACCTGTATAAACATGGAAATATCAGCACCGCTATCGGTATGAACATGGAAATATCTACACCGCTATCTGTATGAACATGGAAATATCTTCACCGTCATCTGTATGAACATGGATATACCTACACAGCCATCTGGATGAGCATGGAAATATCTACACCGCTATCACCATGAACATGGAAATATCTACACCGCTATCTGTGTAAACATGCATACATCTTCACTGCAATCTGTTTAAGCATGTAAATATCTACAGCGCTATCTGTATGAACATGGATATTTCTACACAGCCATCTGGATGAACATGGATATATCTACACCGCAATCTGTATGAACATGGAAATATCTACACCGCTATCTGTGTAAACATGCATACATCTTCACCGCTATCTGTATAAACATGGAAATATCTACATCGCTATCTGTATAAACATGGAAATATCTACACCGCTATCTGTATAAACATGGAAATATCTACACCGCTATCTGTATAAACATAGAAATATCTACACCGCTACCTGTATAAACATGGAAATATCAGCACCGCTATCGGTATGAACATGGAAATATCTACATCGCTATCTGTATGAACATGGAAATATTTACACCGCTATCTGTACGAACATTGATATATCTACACAGCCCTCTGGATGAACATGGAAATATCCACACCGCTATCTGTGTAAACATGCATACATCTTCACCGCTATCTGTATAAACATGGAAATATCTACACCGCTATCTGTATGAACATGGAAACATCTACACCGCTATCTGTTTGAAGATGGAAATATATACACCGCTATCTGCATGAAAATGGAAATATCTACACAGCTATCTGCATATAGATGGAAATATCTACACAGCTATCTCTTTACTCATGGAAATAACTACACCGCCATCTGCATGACCATGGAAATATCTACACCGCCATCTGTATGAACATGGAAATATCTTTACCGCCATCTCTATGAACATATAAATATCTACACCGCCATCTGTATTAAGATGGAGATATCTACACCGCTATCTGAATAAACATGGAAATATCTATACAATTATCTGTATAAACATGGAAATATCTACACCGCTATCTGTATAAACATGGAAATACCTACACCGCTACCTGTATAAACATGGAAATATCAGCACCGCTATCTGTATGAACATGGAAATATCTACACCGCTATCTGTATGAACATGCAAATATCTACACCGCTATCTGTATGAACATGGAAATATCTACAAAGCTATCTGAATGAACATGGAAATATCTACACCGCCATCTGTTTGAACATGGAAATATCTACACCGCTATCTGCATTGAAAATGGAAATATCTACAAAGCTATATGCATATACATGGAAATATCTACACAGCTATCTCTTTAAACATGGAAATAACTACACCGCTATATCTATAAACATGGAAATATCTACACCGCCATCTGTATGATCGTGGAAATATCTGCACTGCCATCTCTATGAACATATACATATCTAAACCACCATCTCTATTAAGAAGGAAATATCTAAACCTCTATCTGTATAAACATGGAAATATCTACACCACTGCCTGTATAAACATGGAAATATCAGCACCGCTATCTGTATGAACATGGAAATATCTACACCGCTATCCGTATGAACATGGAAATATGTACACCGCTCTCTGTATAACCATGGAAATATCTACACCGCTATCTGTATGAACATGGAAATATCTACACCGCTATCTGTATGAACATGGAAATATCTACACCGCTATCTGTTTGAACATGGAAATATCTACACCGCTATCTGCATGAAAATGGAAATATCTACACTGCTATCTGCATATACATTTAAATATCTACACAGCTATCTCTTTACACATGGAAATAACTACACCGCTATCTGTATGAACATGGAAATATCTGCACTGCCATCTGTATGAACATATAAATATCTACACCGCCATCTGTATATAGATGGAGATATCTTCACCGCTATCTGTATAAACTTGGAAATATCTACACCGCTATCTCTATAAACATGGAAGCATCTACACCGCTATCTGTATAAACATGGAAATATCTACACCGCTACCTGTATAAACATGGAAATATCAGCACCGCTATCTGTATGAACATGGAAATATCTACACCACTATCTCTATGAACATGGAAATATCTACAACGCTATCTGTATGAACATGGAAATAGCTACACCGCTATCTGTATGAGCATGGAAATATCTACACCACTATCTGTATGAACATGGAAATATCTACACCGCTATTTGTATGAACATGGATATATCTACACAGCCATCTGGATGAACATGGAAATATCTACACCACTATCTGCATGAACTTGGAAATATCTACACCGCTATCTGTGTAAACATGCATACATCTTCACTGCAATCTCTATAAGCATGGAAATATCTACACCGCTATCTGTATGAACATGTAAATATCTACACCGCTATCTCTTTGAACATGGAAATACCTACACCGCTATCTGCATGAAAATGTAAATATCTACACAGCTATCTGCATATACATTTAAATATCAACACAGCTATCTCTTTACACATGGAAATAACTACACCGCTATCTGTATGAACATGGAAATATCTACACCGCCATCAGTATGAACATGGAAATATCTGCACCGCCATCTGTATGAACATATAAATATCTACACCGCCATCTGTATTAAGATGGCGATATCTACACTGCTATCTGTATAAACATGGAAATATCTACACCGCTATCTGTATAAACATGGAAATATCTACACCGCTATCTGTATAAACATGGAAATATCTACACCGCTACCTGTATAAACATGAAAATACCAGCACCGCAATCTGTATGAACATGGAAATATATACACCGCTATCTGTATGAACATGGAAATATCTACACCGCTATCTGTATGACCATGGAACTATCTACACCGCTATCTGTATGAACATGGAAATATCTACTCCGCTATCTCATTGAACATGGAAATTTCTACACCGCTATCTGCATGAAAATGGAAATATCTACACAGCTATCTGCATACACATGGAAATATCTAGACAGCTATCTCTTTACACATGGAAATAACTACACCGCTATCTCTATAAACATGGAAATATCTACACCGCCATCTGTATGAACATGGAAATATCTGCACCGCCATCTGTATGAACATATAAATATGTACACCGCCATCTGTATTAAGAAGGAGATATCTACACCGCAATCTGTATAAACATGGAAATATCTACACCGCTATCTGTATAAACATGGAAATATCTACACCGCTATATGTATAAACATAGAAATATCTACACCGCTACCTGTATAAACATGGAAATATCAGCACCGCTATCGGTATGAACATGGAAATATCTACATCGCTATCTGTATGAACATGGAAATATTTACAGCGCTATCTGTACGAACATTGATATATCTACACATCCCTCTGGATGAACATGGAAATATCCACACCGCTATCTGTGTAAACATGCATACATCTTCACCGCTATCTGTATAAACATGGAAATATCTACACCGCTATCTGTATGAACATGGAAACATCTACACCGCTATCTGTTTGAAGATGGATATATATACACCGCTATCTGCATGAAAATGGAAATATCTACACAGCTATCTGCATATAGATGGAAATATCTACACAGCTATCTCTTTACTCATGGAAATAACTACACCGCCCTCTGCATGACCATGGAAATATCTACACCGCAATCTGTATGAACATGGAAATATCTGCACCGCCATCTGTATGAACATATAAATATCTACACCGCCATCTGTATTAAGATGGAGATATCTACACCGCTATCTGAATAAACATGGAAATATCTACACCGCTATCTGTATAAACATTCAGATATCTACACCGCTATCTGTATAAACATGGAAATATCTTCACCGCTACCTGTATAAACATGGAAATATCAGCACCGCTATCTGTATGAACATGGAAATATCTACAACGCTATCTGTATGAACATGGAAATATCTACACCGCTATCTGTATGAACATGGAAATATCTACAAAGCTATCTGAATGAACATGGAAATATCTACACCGCTATCTGTTTGAACATGTAAATATCTACACCGCTATCTGCATGAAAATGGAAATATCTACAAAGCTATCTGCATATACATGGAAATATCTACACAGCTATCTCTTTACATATTGAAATAACTACACTGCTATATCTATAAACATGGAAATATCTACACTGCCATCTGTATGAACATGGAAATATCTGCACCGCCACCTATATGAACATATAAATATCTACACCGCCATCTGTATTAAGAAGGAAATATCTAAACCGCTATCTGTATAAAAATGGAAATATCTACACCGCTGCCTGTATAAACATGGAAATATCAGCACCACTATCTGTATGAAAATGGAAATATCTACACCGCTATCTGTATGAACATGGAAATATCTACACCGCTATCTGTATAAACATGGAAATATCTACACCGCTATCTGTAAGAACATGGAAATATCTACACCGCTATCTGTATGAACATGGAAATATCTACACGGCTATCTGTTTGAACATGGAAATATCTACACCGCTATCTGCATGAAAATGGAAATATCTACACTGCTATCGGCATATACATTTAAATATCTACACAGCTATCTCTTTACACATGGAAATAACTACACCGCTATCTGTATGAACATGGAAATATCTACACCGCCATCTGTATGAACATGGAAATATCTGCACTGCCATCTGTATGAACATATAATTATCTACACCGCCATCTTTATTAAGATGGAGATATCTACACTGTTATCTGTATAAACATGGAAATATCTACACCGCTCTCTGTATAAACATGGAAATATCTACACCGCTATCTGTATAAACATGGAAAAATCTACACCACTACCTGTATAAACATGGAAATATCAGCACCGCTATCTGTATGAACATGGAAATATCTACACCGCTATCTGTATGAACATGGAAATATCTACACCGCTATCTGTATGAACATGGAAATATCTACACCGCTATCTGTATGAACATGGAAATATCTACACCGCCATCTGTTTGAACATGGAAATAACTACACTGCTGTCTGCATGAAAATGGAAATATCTACACGGCTATCTGCATATACATGGAAATTTCTACACAGCAATCTCTTTACACATGGAAATAACTACACCGCTATGTCTATAAACATAGAAATATCTACACCGCCATCTGTATGAACATGGAAATATCTACACCGCTATCTGTGTAAACATGCATACATCTTCACCGCTATCTGTATAAACATGGAAATATCTACACCGCTATCTGTATGAACATGGAAATATCTACACCGCTATCGGTTTGAACATGGAAATATCTAAACCGCTATCTGCATAAAAATAGAAATATCTATGCAGCTATCTGCATATACATGGAAATATCTACAAAGCTATCTCTTTACACATGGAAATAACTACACCGCTATCTCTATAAACATGGAAATATCTACACCGCCATCTGTATGAACATGGAAATATCTGCACTGCCATCTGTATGAACATATAAATATCTACACCGCCATCTGTATTAAGAAGGAAATATCTAAACCGCTATCTGTATACACATGGAAATATCTACACCGCTGCCTGTATAAACATGCAAATATCAGCACCGCTATCTGTATGAACATGGAAATATCTACACCGCTATCTGTAGGAACATGGAAATATCTACACCGCTATCTGTATAAACATGGAAATATCTACACCGCTATCTGTATGAACATGGAAATATCTACACCGCTATCTGTATGAACATGGAAATATCTACACTGCTATCTGTTTGAACATGGAAATATCTACACCGCTATCTGTATGAACATGGAAATATCTACACCGCTATCTGTTTGAACATGGAAATGTCTACACCGCTATCTGCATGAAAATGGAAATATCTACACTGCTATCTGCATATACATGTAAATATCTACACAGCCATCTCTTTACACATGGAAATAACTACACCGCTATCTGTATGAACATGGAAATATCTACACCGCCATCTGTATGAACATGGAAATATCTGCACCTCCATCTGTATGAACATATAAATATCTACACCGCCATCTGTATTAAGATGGAGGTATCTACACTGCTATCTGTATAAACATGGAAATATCTACACCGCTATCTGTATAAACATGGAAATATCTACACCGCTATCTGTATAAACATGGAAATATCTACACCGCTACCTGTATAAACATGAAAATATCAGCACCGCAATCTGTATGAACATGGAAATATCTACACCGCTATCTGTATGAACATGGAAATATCTACACCGCTATCTGTATGACCATGGAACTATCTACACCGCTATCTGTATTAACATGGAAATATCTACTCCGCTATCTCTTTGAACATGGAAATTTCTACACCGCTGTCTGCATGAAAATGGAAATATCTACACAGCTATCTGCATATACATTTAAATATCTACACAGCTATCTCTTTACACATGGAAATAACTACACCTCTATCTCTATAAACATGGAAATATCTACACCGCCATCTGTATGAACATGGAAATATCTGCACCGCCATCTGTATGAACATATAAATATGTACACCGCCATCTGTATTAAGAAGGAGATATCTACACCGCAATCTGTATAAACATGGAAATATCTACACCGCTATCTGTATAAACATGGAAATATCTACACCGCTATCTGTATAAACATGGAAATATCTACACCGCTACCTGTATAAACATGGAAATATCAGCACCGCTATCGGTATGAACATGGAAATATCTACACCGCTATCTGTATGAACATGGAAATATCTTCACCGTCATCTGTATGAACATGGATATACCTACACAGCCATCTGGATGAGCATGGAAATATCTACACCGCTATCACCATGAACATGGAAATATCTACACCGCTATCTGTGTAAACATGCATACATCTTCACTGCAATCTGTTTAAGCATGGAAATATCTACAGCGCTATCTGTATGAACATGGATATTTCTACACAGCCATCTGGATGAACATGGATATATCTACACCGCAATCTGTATGAACATGGAAATATCTACACCGCTATCTGTGTAAACATGCATACATCTTCACCGCTATCTGTATAAACATGGAAATATCTACATCGCTATCTGTATAAACATGGAAATATCTACACCGCTATCTGTATAAACATGGAAATATCTACACCGCTATCTGTATAAACATAGAAATATCTACACCGCTACCTGTATAAACATGGAAATATCAGCACCGCTATCGGTATGAACATGGAAATATCTACATCGCTATCTGTATGAACATGGAAATATTTACACCGCTATCTGTACGAACATTGATATATCTACACAGCCCTCTGGATGAACATGGAAATATCCACACCGCTATCTGTGTAAACATGCATACATCTTCACCGCTATCTGTATAAACATGGAAATATCTACACCGCTATCTGTATGAACATGGAAACATCTACACCGCTATCTGTTTGAAGATGGAAATATATACACCGCTATCTGCATGAAAATGGAAATATCTACACAGCTATCTGCATATAGATGGAAATATCTACACAGCTATCTCTTTACTCATGGAAATAACTACACCGCCATCTGCATGACCATGGAAATATCTACACCGCCATCTGTATGAACATGGAAATATCTTTACCGCCATCTCTATGAACATATAAATATCTACACCGCCATCTGTATTAAGATGGAGATATCTACACCGCTATCTGAATAAACATGGAAATATCTATACAATTATCTGTATAAACATGGAAATATCTACACCGCTATCTGTATAAACATGGAAATACCTACACCGCTACCTGTATAAACATGGAAATATCAGCACCGCTATCTGTATGAACATGGAAATATCTACACCGCTATCTGTATGAACATGCAAATATCTACACCGCTATCTGTATGAACATGGAAATATCTACAAAGCTATCTGAATGAACATGGAAATATCTACACCGCCATCTGTTTGAACATGGAAATATCTACACCGCTATCTGCATTGAAAATGGAAATATCTACAAAGCTATATGCATATACATGGAAATATCTACACAGCTATCTCTTTAAACATGGAAATAACTACACCGCTATATCTATAAACATGGAAATATCTACACCGCCATCTGTATGATCGTGGAAATATCTGCACTGCCATCTCTATGAACATATACATATCTAAACCACCATCTCTATTAAGAAGGAAATATCTAAACCTCTATCTGTATAAACATGGAAATATCTACACCACTGCCTGTATAAACATGGAAATATCAGCACCGCTATCTGTATGAACATGGAAATATCTACACCGCTATCCGTATGAACATGGAAATATGTACACCGCTCTCTGTATAACCATGGAAATATCTACACCGCTATCTGTATGAACATGGAAATATCTACACCGCTATCTGTATGAACATGGAAATATCTACACCGCTATCTGTTTGAACATGGAAATATCTACACCGCTATCTGCATGAAAATGGAAATATCTACACTGCTATCTGCATATACATTTAAATATCTACACAGCTATCTCTTTACACATGGAAATAACTACACCGCTATCTGTATGAACATGGAAATATCTGCACTGCCATCTGTATGAACATATAAATATCTACACCGCCATCTGTATATAGATGGAGATATCTTCACCGCTATCTGTATAAACTTGGAAATATCTACACCGCTATCTCTATAAACATGGAAGCATCTACACCGCTATCTGTATAAACATGGAAATATCTACACCGCTACCTGTATAAACATGGAAATATCAGCACCGCTATCTGTATGAACATGGAAATATCTACACCACTATCTCTATGAACATGGAAATATCTACAACGCTATCTGTATGAACATGGAAATAGCTACACCGCTATCTGTATGAGCATGGAAATATCTACACCACTATCTGTATGAACATGGAAATATCTACACCGCTATTTGTATGAACATGGATATATCTACACAGCCATCTGGATGAACATGGAAATATCTACACCACTATCTGCATGAACTTGGAAATATCTACACCGCTATCTGTGTAAACATGCATACATCTTCACTGCAATCTCTATAAGCATGGAAATATCTACACCGCTATCTGTATGAACATGTAAATATCTACACCGCTATCTCTTTGAACATGGAAATACCTACACCGCTATCTGCATGAAAATGTAAATATCTACACAGCTATCTGCATATACATTTAAATATCAACACAGCTATCTCTTTACACATGGAAATAACTACACCGCTATCTGTATGAACATGGAAATATCTACACCGCCATCAGTATGAACATGGAAATATCTGCACCGCCATCTGTATGAACATATAAATATCTACACCGCCATCTGTATTAAGATGGCGATATCTACACTGCTATCTGTATAAACATGGAAATATCTACACCGCTATCTGTATAAACATGGAAATATCTACACCGCTATCTGTATAAACATGGAAATATCTACACCGCTACCTGTATAAACATGAAAATACCAGCACCGCAATCTGTATGAACATGGAAATATATACACCGCTATCTGTATGAACATGGAAATATCTACACCGCTATCTGTATGACCATGGAACTATCTACACCGCTATCTGTATGAACATGGAAATATCTACTCCGCTATCTCATTGAACATGGAAATTTCTACACCGCTATCTGCATGAAAATGGAAATATCTACACAGCTATCTGCATACACATGGAAATATCTAGACAGCTATCTCTTTACACATGGAAATAACTACACCGCTATCTCTATAAACATGGAAATATCTACACCGCCATCTGTATGAACATGGAAATATCTGCACCGCCATCTGTATGAACATATAAATATGTACACCGCCATCTGTATTAAGAAGGAGATATCTACACCGCAATCTGTATAAACATGGAAATATCTACACCGCTATCTGTATAAACATGGAAATATCTACACCGCTATATGTATAAACATAGAAATATCTACACCGCTACCTGTATAAACATGGAAATATCAGCACCGCTATCGGTATGAACATGGAAATATCTACATCGCTATCTGTATGAACATGGAAATATTTACAGCGCTATCTGTACGAACATTGATATATCTACACATCCCTCTGGATGAACATGGAAATATCCACACCGCTATCTGTGTAAACATGCATACATCTTCACCGCTATCTGTATAAACATGGAAATATCTACACCGCTATCTGTATGAACATGGAAACATCTACACCGCTATCTGTTTGAAGATGGATATATATACACCGCTATCTGCATGAAAATGGAAATATCTACACAGCTATCTGCATATAGATGGAAATATCTACACAGCTATCTCTTTACTCATGGAAATAACTACACCGCCCTCTGCATGACCATGGAAATATCTACACCGCAATCTGTATGAACATGGAAATATCTGCACCGCCATCTGTATGAACATATAAATATCTACACCGCCATCTGTATTAAGATGGAGATATCTACACCGCTATCTGAATAAACATGGAAATATCTACACCGTTATCTGTATAAACATGGAAATATCTACACCGCTATCTGTATAAACATGGAAATACCTACACCGCTACCTGTATAAACATGGAAATATCAGCACCGCTATCTGTATGAACATGGAAATATCTACACCGCTATCTGTATGAACATGCAAATATCTACACCGCTATCTGTATGAACATGGAAATATCTACAAAGTTATCTGAATGAACATGGAAATATCTACACCGCCATCTGTTTGAACATGGAAATATCTACACCGCTATCTGCATTGAAAATGGAAATATCTACAAAGCTATATGCATATACATGGAAATATCTACACAGCTATCTCTTTAAACATGGAAATAACTACACCGCTATATCTATAAACATGGAAATATCTACACCGCCATCTGTATGATCGTGGAAATATCTGCACTGCCATCTCTATGAACATATACATATCTAAACCACCATCTCTATTAAGAAGGAAATATCTAAACCTCTATCTGTATAAACATGGAAATATCTACACCACTGCCTGTATAAACATGGAAATATCAGCACCGCTATCTGTATGAACATGGAAATATCTACACCGCTATCTGTATGAACATGGAAATATGTACACCGCTCTCTGTATAACCATGGAAATATCTACACCGCTATCTGTTTGAACATGGAAATATCTACACCGCTATCTGCATGAAAATGGAAATATCTACACTGCTATCTGCAAATACATTTAAATATCTACACAGCTATCTCTTTACACATGGAAATAACTACACCGCTATCTGTATTAACATGGAAATATCTGCACTGCCATCTGTATGAACATATAAATATCTACACCGCCATTTGTATATAGATGGAGATATCTTCACCGCTATCTGTATAAACTTGGAAATATCTACACCGCTATCTCTATAAACATGGAAGCATCTACACCGCTATCTGTATAAACATGGAAATATCTACACCGCTACCTGTATAAACATGGAAATATCAGCACCGCTATCTGAATGAACATGGAAATATCTACACCACTATCTCTATGAACATGGAAATATCTACAACGCTATCTGTATGAACATGGAAATAGCTACACCGCTATCTGTATGAGCATGGAAATATCTACACCACTATCTGTATGAACATGGAAATATCTACACCGCTATTTGTATGAACATGGATATATCTACACAGCCATCTGGATGAACATGGAAATATCTACACCGCTATCTGCATGAACTTGGAAATATCTACACCGCTATCTGTGTAAACATGCATACATCTTCACTGCAATCTCTATAAGCATGGAAATATCTACACCGCTATCTGTATGAACATGGAAATATCTACACCGCTATCTCTTTGAACATGGAAATACCTACACCGCTATCTGCATGAAAATGGAAATATCTACACAGCTATCTGCATATACATTTAAATATCTACACAGCTATCTCTTTACACATGGAAATAACTACACCGCTATCTGTATGAACATGGAAATATCTACACCGCCATCAGTATGAACATGGAAATATCTGCACCGCCATCTGTATGAACATATAAATATCTACACCGCCATCTGTATTAAGATGGCGATATCTACACTGCTATCTATATAAACATGGAAATATCTACACCGCTATCTGTATAAACATGGAAATATCTACACCGCTATCTGTATAAACATGGAAATATCTACACCGCTACCTGTATAAACATGAAAATACCAGCACCGCAATCTGTATGAACATGCAAATATATACACCGCTATCTGTATGAACATGGAAATATCTACACTGCTATCTGTATGACCATGGAACTATCTACACCGCTATCTGTATGAACATGGAAATATCTACTCCGCTATCTCTTTGAACATGAAAATTTCTACACCGCTATCTGCATGAAAATGGAAATATCTACACAGCTATCTGCATATACATGGAAATATCTAGACAGCTATCTCTTTACACATGGAAATAACTACACCGCTATCTCTATAAACATGGAAATATCTACACCGCCATCTGTATGAACATGGAAATATCTGCACCGCCATCTGTATGAACATATAAATATGTACACCGCCATCTGTATTAAGAAGGAGATATCTACACCGCAATCTGTATAAACATGGAAATATCTACACCGCTATCTGTATAAACATGGAAATATCTACACCGCTATATGTATAAACATAGAAATATCTACACCGCTACCTGTATAAACATGGAAATATCAGCACCGCTATCGGTATGAACATGGAAATATCTACATTGCTATCTGTATGAACATGGAAATATTTACACCGCTATCTGTACGAACATTGATATATCTACACATCCCTCTGGATGAACATGGAAATATCCACACCGCTATCGGTGTAAACATGCATACATCTTCACCGCTATCTGTATAAACATGGAAATATCTACACCGCTATCTGTATGAACATGGAAACATCTACACCGCTATCTGTTTGAAGATGGATATATATACACCGCTATCTGCATGAAAATGGAAATATCTGCACAGCTATCTGCATATAGATGGAAATATCTACACAGCTATCTCTTTACTCATGGAAATAACTACACCGCCATCTGCATGACCATGGAAATATCTACACCGCAATCTGTATGAACATGGAAATATCTGCACCGCCATCTGTATGAACATATAAATATCTACACCGCCATCTGTATTAAGATGGAGATATCTACACCGCTATCTGAATAAACATGGAAATATCTACACCGTTATCTGTATAAACATGGAAATATCTACACCGCTATCTGTATAAACATGGAAATACCTACACCGCTACCTGTATAAACATGGAAATATCAGCACCGCTATCTGTATGAACATGGAAATATCTACACCGCTATCTGTATGAACATGCAAATATCTACACCGCTATCTGTATGAACATGGAAATATCTACAAAGTTATCTGAATGAACATGGAAATATCTACACCGCCATCTGTTTGAAAATGGAAATATCTACACCGCTATCTGCATTGAAAATGGAAATATCTACAAAGCTATATGCATATACATGGAAATATCTACACAGCTATCTCTTTAAACATGGAAATAACTACACCGCTATATCTATAAACATGGAAATATCTACACCGCCATCTGTATGATCGTGGAAATATCTGCACTGCCATCTCTATGAACATATACATATCTAAACCACCATCTCTATTAAGAAGGAAATATCTAAACCTCTATCTGTATAAACATGGAAATATCTACACCACTGCCTGTATAAACATGGAAATATCAGCACCGCTATCTGTATGAACATGGAAATATCTACACCGCTATCCGTATGAACATGGAAATATGTACACCGCTCTCTGTATAACCATGGAAATATCTACACCGCTATCTGTATGAACATGGAAATATCTACACCGCTATCTGTATGAACATGGAAATATCTACACCGCTATCTGTTTGAACATGGAAATATCTACACCGCTATCTGCATGAAAATGGAAATATCTACACTGCTATCTGCATATACATTTAAATATCTACACAGCTATCTCTTTACAAATGGAAATAACTACACCGCTATCTGTATTAACATGGAAATATCTGCACTGCCATCTGTATGAACATATAAATATCTACACCGCCATCTGTATATAGATGGAGATATCTTCACCGCTATCTGTATAAACTTGGAAATATCTACACCGCTATCTCTATAAACATGGAAGCATCTACACCGCTATCTGTATAAACATGGAAATATCTACACCGCTACCTGTATAAACATGGAAATATCAGCACCGCTATCTGTATGAACATGGAAATATCTACACCACTATCTCTATGAACATGGAAATATCTACAACGCTATCTGTATGAACATGGAAATAGCTACACCGCTATCTGTATGAGCATGGAAATATCTACACCACTATCTGTATGAACATGGAAATATCTACACCGCTATTTGTATGAACATGGATATATCTACACAGCCATCTGGATGAACATGGAAATATCTACACCGCTATCTGCATGAACTTGGAAATATCTACACCGCTATCTGTGTAAACATGCATACATCTTCACTGCAATCTCTATAAGCATGGAAATATCTACACCGCTATCTGTATGAACATGTAAATATCTACACCGCTATCTCTTTGAACATGGAAATATCTACACCGCTATCTGCATGAAAATGGAAATATCTACACAGCTATCTGCATATACATTTAAATATCTACACAGCTATCTCTTTACACATGGAAATAACTACACCGCTATCTGTATGAACATGGAAATATCTACACCGCCATCAGTATGAACATGGAAATATCTGCACCGCCATCTGTATGAACATATAAATATCTACACCGCCATCTGTATTAAGATGGCGATATCTACACTGCTATCTGTATAAACATGGAAATATCTACACCGCTATCTGTATAAACATGGAAATATCTACACCGCTATCTGTATAAACATGGAAATATCTACACCGCTACCTGTATAAACATGAAAATACCAGCACCGCAATCTGTATGAACATGGAAATATATACACCGCTATCTGTATGAACATGGAAATATCTACACCGCTATCTGTATGACCATGGAACTATCTACACCGCTATCTGTATGAACATGGAAATATCTACTCCGCTATCTCTTTGAACATGGAAATTTCTACACCGCTATCTGCATGAAAATGGAAATATCTACACAGCTATCTGCATATACATGGAAATATCTAGACAGCTATCTCTTTACACATGGAAATAACTACACCGCTATCTCTATAAACATGGAAATATCTACACCGCCATCTGTATGAACATGGAAATATCTGCACCGCCATCTGTATGAACATATAAATATATACACCGCCATCTGTATTAAGAAGGAGATATCTACACCGCTATCTGTATAAACATGGAAATATCTACACCGCTATCTGTATAAACATGGAAATATCTACACCGCTATCTGTATAAACATAGAAATATCTACACCGCTACCTGTATAAACATGGAAATATCAGCACCGCTATCGGTATGAACATGGAAATATCTACACCGCTATCTGTATGAACATGGAAATATCTTCACCGTCATCTGTATGAACATGGATATACCTACACAGCCATCTGGATGAACATGGAAATATCTACACCGCTATCAGCATGAACATGAAAATATCTACACCGCTATCTGTGTAAACATGCATACATCTTCACTGGAATCTGTATAAGCATGGAAATATCTACAACGCTATCTGTATGAACATGGATATTTCTACACAGCCATCTGGATGAACATGGAAATATCTACACCGCAATCTGTATGAACATGGAAATATCTACACCGCTATCTGTGTAGACATGCATACATCTTCACCGCTATCTGTATAAAGATGGAAATATCTACATCGCTATCTGTATGAACATGGAAATATCTACACCGCTATCTGTATGAACATGGAAATATCTACACCGCTATCTGTACGAACATTGATATATCTACACAGCCCTCTGGATGAACATGGAAATATCCACACCGCTATCTGTGTAAACATGCATACATCTTCACCGCTATTTGTATAAACATGGAAATATCTACACCGCTATCTGTATGAACATGGAAACATCTACACCGCTATCTGTTTGAAAATTGAAATATATACACCGCTATCTCCATGAAAATGGAAATATCTACACAGCTATCTGCATATAGATGGAAATATCTACACAGCATTCTCTTTACGCATGGAAATAACTACACCGCCATCTGCATTACCATGGAAATATCTACACCGCCATCTGTATGAACATGGAAATATCTGCACCGCCATCTTTATGAACATATAAATATCTACACCGCCATCTGTATTAAGATGGAGATATCTAAACCGCTATCTGAATAAACATGGAAATATCTACACCGTTATCTGTATAAACATGGAAATATCTACACCGCTATCTGTATAAACATGGAAATACCTACACCGCTACCTGTATAAACATGGAAATATCAGCACCGCTATCTGTATGAACATGGAAATATCTACACCGCTATCTGTATGAACATGCAAATATCTACACCGCTATCTGTATGAACATGGAAATATATACAAAGCTATCTGAATGAACATGGAAATATCTACACCGCTATCTGTTTGAACATGGAAATATCTACACCGCTATCTGTATGAACATGGAAATATATACAAAGCTATCTGAATGAACATGGAAATATATACAAAGCTATCTGAATGAACATGGAAATTTCTACACCGCTATCTGCATGAAAATGGAAATATCTACAAAGCTATCTGCATATACATGGAAATATCTACACAGCTATCTCTTTACACATGGAAATAACTACACCGCTATATCTATAAACATGGAAATATCTACACCGCCATCTGTATGATCGTGGAAATATCTGCACTGCCATCTCTATGAACATATACATATCTACACCACCATCTGTATTAAGAAGGAAATATCTAAACCTCTATCTGTATAAACATGGAAATATCTACACCGCTGCCTGTATAAACATGGAAATATCAGCACCGCTATCTGTATGAACGAGGAAATATCTACACCGCTATCTGTATGAACATGGAAATATATACACCGCTATCTGTGTGAACATGCATATATCTTCACCGCTATCTGTATAAACATGGGAATATCTACACCGCTATCTGTATGAACATGGAAATATCTACACCGCTATCTGTATGAACATGGAAATATCTACACCGCTATCTGTTTGAACATGGAAATATCTACACCGCTATCTGCATGAAAATGGAAATATCTACACTGCTATCTGCATATACATTTAAATATCTACACAGCTATCCCTTTACACATGGAAATAACTACACCGCTATCTGTATGAACATGGAAATATCTACACCGCCATCAGTATGAACATGGAAATATCTGCACCGCCATCTGTATGAACATATAAATATCTACACCGCCATCTGTATTAAGATGGCGATATCTACACTGCTATCTGTATAAACATGGAAATATCTACACCGCTATCTGTATAAACATGGAAATATCTACACCGCTATCTGTATAAACATGGAAATATCTACACCGCTACCTGTATAAACATGAAAATACCAGCACCGCAATCTGTATGAACATGGAAATATCTACACCGCTATCTGTATGAACATGGAAATATCTACACCGCTATCTGTATGACCATGGAACTATCTACACCGCTATCTGTATGAACATGGAAATATCTACTCCGCTATCTCTTTGAACATGGAAATTTCTACACCGCTATCTGCATGAAAATGGAAATATCTACACAGCTATCTGCATATACATGGAAATATCTAGACAGTTATCTCTTTACACATGGAAATAACTACACCGCTATCTCTATAAACATGGAAATATCTACACCGCCATCTGTATGAACATGGAAATATCTGCACCGCCATCTGTATGAACATATAAATATGTACACCGCCATCTGTATTAAGAAGGAGATATCTACACCGCAATCTGTATAAACATGGAAATATCTACACCGCTATCTGTATAAACATGGAAATATCTACACCGCTATCAGTATAAACATAGAAATATCTACACCGCTACCTGTATAAACATGGAAATATCAGCACCGCTATCGGTATGAACATGGAAATATCTACACCGCTATCTGTATGAACATGGAAATATCTTCACCGTCATCTGTATGAACATGGATATACCTACACAGCCATCTGGATGAACATGGAAATATCTACACCGCTATCAGCATGAACATGAAAATATCTAAACCGCTATCTGTGTAAACATGCATACATCTTCACTGGAATCTGTATAAGCATGGAAATATCTACAACGCTATCTGTATGAACATGGATATTTCTACACAGCCATCTGGATGAACATGGAAATATCTACACCGCAATCTGTATGAACATTTAAATATCTACACCGCTATCTGTGTAAACATGCATACATCTTCACCGCTATCTGTATAAACATGGAAATATCTACATCGCTATCTGTATGAACATGGAAATATCTACACCGCTATCTGTATGAACATGGAAATATCTACACCGCTATCTGTACGAACATTGATATATCTACACAGCCCTCTGGATGAACATGGAAATATCCACACCGCTATCTGTGTAAACATGCATACATCTTCACCGCTATTTGTATAAACATGGAAATATCTACACCGCTATCTGTATGAACATGGAAACATCTACACCGCTATCTGTTTCAAAATGGAAATATATACACCGCTATCTCCATGAAAATGGAAATATCTACACAGCTATCTGCAAATAGATGGAAATATCTACACAGCATTCTCTTTACGCATGGAAATAACTACACCGCCATCTGCATGACCATGGAAATATCTACACCGCCATCTGTATGAACATGGAAATATCTGCACCGCCATCTTTATGAACATATAAATATCTACACCGCCATCTGTATTAAGATGGAGATATCTAAACCGCTATCTGAATAAACATGGAAATATCTACACCGTTATCTGTATAAACATGGAAATATCTACACCGCTATCTGTATAAACATGGAAATACCTACACCGCTACCTGTATAAACATGGAAATATCAGCACCGCTATCTGTATGAACATGGAAATATCTACACCGCTATCTGTATGAACATGCAAATATCTACACCGCTATCTGTATGAACATGGAAATATATACAAAGCTATCTGAATGAACATGGAAATATCTACACCGCTATCTGTTTGAACATGGAAATATCTACACCGCTATCTGCATGAAAATGGAAATATCTACAAAGCTATCTGCATATACATGGAAATATCTACACAGCTATCTCTTTACACATGGAAATAACTACACCGCTATATCTATAAACATGGAAATATCTACACCGCCATCTGTATGATCGTGGAAATATCTGCACTGCCATCTCTATGAACATATACATATCTACACCACCATCTGTATTAAGAAGGAAATATCTAAACCGCTATCTGTATAAACATGGAAATATCTACACCACTGCCTGTATAAACATGGAAATATCAGCACCGCTATCTGTATGAACATGGAAATATCTACACCGCTTTCTGTATGAACATGGAAATATATGCATCGCTCTCTGTATAAGCAGGGAAATATCTACACAGCTATCTGTATGAACATGGAAATATCTACACCGCTATCTGTATGAACATGGAAATATCTACACCGCTATCTGTTTGAACATGGAAATATGTACAGCGCTATCTGCATGAAAATGGAAATATCTACATTGCTATCTGCATATACATTTAAATATCTACACTGCTATCTCTTTACACATGGAAATAACTACACCGCTATCTGTATGAACATGGAAATACCTACACCGCTATCTGTATGAACATGGAAATATCTACACCGCTATCTGTTTGAACATGGAAATATCTACACCGCTATCTGCATGAACATGGAAATATCTTCACCGCTATCTGTATGAACATGGATATGTCTACGCAGCCATCTAGATGAACATGGAATTATCTACACCGCGATCTGTATGAACATGGAAATATCTACACCGCTATCTGTGTAAACATGCATACATCTTCACCGCTATCTGTATAAACATGGAAATATCTAAACCGCTATCTGCATAAAAATAGAAATATCTACACAGCTATCTGCATATACATGGAAATATCTACAAAGCTATCTCTTTACACATGGAAATAACTACAACGCTATCTCTATAAACATGGAAATATCTACACCGCCATCTGTTTGAACATGGAAATATCTGCACCGCCATCTGTATGAACATATAAATATATACACTGCCATCTGTATTAAGATGGAGATATCTTCACCGCTGTGTATATAAACTTGGAAATATCTACCCCGCTATCTGTATAAACATGGAAATATCTACACCGCTATCTGTATAAACATGGAAATATCTTCACCGCTACCTGTATAAACATGGAAATATCAGCACCGCTATCTGTATGAACATGGAAATATCTACACCAATATCTCTAAGAACATGGAAATATCTACACCGCTATCTGTATGAACATGGAAATATCTACACCGCTATCTGTTTGAACATGGAAATATCTAAACCGCTATCAGCATGAAAATGGAAATATCTACACAGCTATCTGCATATACATGGAAATATCTACACAGCTATCTCTTTACACATGGAAATAACTACACCGCTATCTGCATGAACATGGAAATATCTTCACCGCCATCTGTATGAACATGGATATGTCTACGCATCCATCTAGATGAACATGGAAATATCTACACCGCGATCTGTATGAACATGGAAATATCTACACCACTATCTGTTTGAAGATAGAAATATATACACTGCTATCTGCATGAAAATGGAAATTTCTAAACAGCTATCTGCATATACATGGAAATATCCACACTGCTATCTGTGTAAACATGCATACATCTTCACCGCTAGATGTATAAACATGGAAATATCTACACCGCTATCTGTATGAACACGGAAACATCTACACCACTATCTGTTTGAAGATAGAAATATATACACTGCTATCTGCATGAAAATGGAAATTTCTAAACAGCTATCTGCATATACATGGAAATATCTACACAGCTATCTCTTTACACATGGAAATAACTACACCGCTATCTGTATGAACATGGAAATATCTACACCGCCATCTGTTTGAACATGGAAATATCTGCACCGCCATCTGTATGAACATATAAATATCTACACCGCCATCTGTATTAAGATGGAGATATCTACACCGCTATCTGAATAAACATGGAAATATCTACACCGCTATCTGTATAAACATGGAAATGTCTACACCGCTATCTGTATAAACATGGAAATATCTACACTGCTACCTGCATAAACATGGAAATATCAGCACCGTTATCTGAATGAACATGGATATATCTACACAGCGATATGTATCAACATGGAAATATCTACACCGCTATCTGTATGAACATGGAAATATCTACACCGCTATCTGTATGAACATGGAAATACCTACACCGCTATCTGTTTGAACATGGAAATATCTACACCGCTATCTGCATGAAAATGGAAATATCTACACTGCTATCTGCATATACATTTAAATATCTACACAGCTATCTCTTAACACATGGAAATAACTACACCGCTATCTGTATGAACATGGAAATATCTACACCACCATCTGTATGAACATGGAAATATCTGCACCGCCATCTGTATGAACATGGAAATATCTAAACCGCTATCTGTATGAACATGGAAATATCTACACCGCTATCTGTATGAACATGGAAATATCTACACCGCTATCAGTTTGAACATGGAAATATCTACAGCGCTATCTGCATGAACATGGAAATATCTTCACCGCCATCTGTATGAACATGGATATGTCTACGCAGCCATCTAGGTGAACATGGAATTATCTACACCGCGATCTGTATGAACATGGAAATATCTACACCGGTATCTGTGTAAACATGCATACATCTTCACCGCTATCTGTATAAACCTGGAAATATCTACACCGCTATCATTATAAACATGGAAGTATCTACACTGCTATCTGTATAAACATGGAAATATCTACACCGCAACCTGTATAAACATGGAAATATCAGCACCGCTATCTGTATGAACATGGAAATATCTACACCGCTATCTGCATGAAAATGGAAATATCTACACTGCTATCTGCATATACATTTAAATATCTACACAGCTATCTCTTTACACATGGAAATAACTACACCGCTATCTGTATGAACATGGAAATATCTGCACTGCCATCTGTATGAACATATAAATATCTACACCGCCATCTGTATATAGATGGAGATATCTTCACCGCTATCTGTATAAACTTGGAAATATCTACACCGCTATCTCTATAAACATGGAAGCATCTACACCGCTATCTGTATAAACATGGAAATATCTACACCGCTACCTGTATAAACATGGAAATATCAGCACCGCTATCTGTATGAACATGGAAATATCTACACCACTATCTCTATGAACATGGAAATATCTACACCGCTATCTGTATGAACATGGAAATAGCTACACCGCTATCTGTATGAGCATGGAAATATCTACATCACTATCTGTATGAACATGGAAATATCTACACCGCTATCTATATGAACATGGATATATCTACACAGCCATCTGGATGAACATGGAAATATCTACACCGCTATCTGCATGAACTTGGAAATATCTACACCGCTATCTCTGTAAACATGCATACATCTTCACTGCAATCTCTATAAGCATGGAAATATCTACACCGCTATCTGTATGAACATGTAAATATCTACACCGCTATCTCTTTGAACATGGAAATATCTACACCGCTATCTGCATGAAAATGGAAATATCTACACAGCTATCTGCCTATTCATTGAAATATCTACACAGCTATCTCTTTACACATGGAAATAACTACTCCGCTATCTGTATGAACATGGAAATATCAGCACCGCTATCTGTATGAACATGGAATTATCTACACCGCTATCTGTATGAACATGGAAATATCTACACCGCTATCTGTATGAACATGGAAATAGCTACAAAGCTATGTGAATGAACATGGAAATATCTACACCGCTATCTGTTTAAACATGGAAATATCTACACCGCTATCTGCATGAAAATGGAAATATCTACAAAGCTATCTGCATATACATGGAAATATCTACACAGCTATCTCTTTACACATGGAAATAACTACACCGCTATATCTATAAACATGGAAATATGTACACCGCCATCTGTATGAACATGGAAATATCTGCACCGCCATCTGTATGAACATATAAATATCTACACCGCCATCTGTATTAAGAAGGAAATATCTAAACCGCTATCTGTATAAACATGGAAATATCTACACCGCTGCCTGTATAAACATGGAAATATCAGCACCGCTATCTGTATGAACGAGGAAATATCTACACCGCTATCTGTATGAACATGGAAATATATACACCGCTATCTGTGTGAACATGCATATATCTTCACCGCTATCTGTATAAACATGGGAATATCTACACCGCTATCTGTATGAACATGGAAATATCTACACCGCTATCTGTATGAACATGGAAATATCTACACCGCTATCTGTTTGAACATGGAAATATCTACACCGCTATCTGTATGAAAATGGAAATATCTACACTGCTATCTGCATATACATTTAAATATCTACACAGCTATCCCTTTACACATGGAAATAACTACACCGCTATCTGTATGAACATGGAAATATCTACACCGCCATCTGTATGAACATGGAAATATCTGCACCTCCATCTGTATGAACATATAAATATCTACACCGCCATCTGCATTAAGATGGAGATATCTACACTGCTATCTGTATAAACATGGAAATATCTACACCGCTATCTGTATAAACATGGAAATATCTACACCGCTATCTGTATAAACATGGAAATATCTACACCGCTACCTGTATAAACATGAAAATATCAGCACCGCAATCTGTATGAACATGGAAATATCTACACCGCTATCTGTATGAACATGGAAATTTCTACACCGCTGTCTGCATGAAAATGGAAATATCTACACAGCTATCTGCATATACATGGAAATATCTACACAGCTATCTCTTTACACATGGAAATAACTACACCGCTATCTCTATAAACATGGAAATACCTACACCGCCATCTGTATGAACATGGAAATATCTGCACCGCCATCTGTATGAACATATAAATATGTACACCGCCATCTGTATTAAGAAGGAGATATCTACACCGCTATCTGTATAAACATGGAAATATCTACACCGCTATCTGTATAAACATGGAAATATCTACACCGCTATCTGTATAAACATGGAAATATCTACACCGCTACCTGTATAAACATGGAAATATCAGCACCGCTATCAGTATGAACATGGAAATATCTACACCGCTATCTGTATGAACATGGAAATATCTTCACCGTCATCTGTATGAACATGGATATACCTATACAGCCATCTGGATGAACATGGAAATATCTACACCGCTATCAGCATGAACATGGAAATATCTACACCGCTATCTGTGTAAACATGCATACATCTTCACTGCAATCTGTATAAGCATGGAAATATCTACAGCGCTATCTGTATGAACATGAATATTTCTACACAGCCATCTGGATGAACATGGAAATATCTACACCGCAATCTGTATGAACATGGAAATATCTACACCGCTATCTGTTTAAACATGCATACATCTTCACCGCTATCTGTATAAACATGGAAATATCTACATCGCTATATGTATGAACATGGAAATATCAACACCGCTATCTGTATGAACATGGAAATATCTACACCGCTATCTGTTTGAACATGGAAATATCTACACCGCTATCTGCATGAAAATGGAAATATCTACACTGCTATCTGCATATACATTTAAATATCTACACAGCTATCCCTTTACACATGGAAATAACTACACCGCTATCTGTATGAACATGGAAATATCTACACCGCCATCTGTATGAACATGGAAATATCTGCACCTCCATCTGTATGAACATATAAATATCTACACCGCCATCTGCATTAAGATGGAGATATCTACACTGCTATCTGTATAAACATGGAAATATCTACACCGCTATCTGTATAAACATGGAAATATCTACACCGCTATCTGTATAAACATGGAAATATCTACACCGCTACCTGTATAAACATGAAAATATCAGCACCGCAATCTGTATGAACATGGAAATATCTACACCGCTATCTGTATGAACATGGAAATTTCTACACCGCTGTCTGCATGAAAATGGAAATATCTACACAGCTATCTGCATATACATGGAAATATCTACACAGCTATCTCTTTACACATGGAAATAACTACACCGCTATCTCTATAAACATGGAAATACCTACACCGCCATCTGTATGAACATGGAAATATCTGCACCGCCATCTGTATGAACATATAAATATGTACACCGCCATCTGTATTAAGAAGGAGATATCTACACCGCTATCTGTATAAACATGGAAATATCTACACCGCTATCTGTATAAACATGGAAATATCTACACCGCTATCTGTATAAACATGGAAATATCTACACCGCTACCTGTATAAACATGGAAATATCAGCACCGCTATCAGTATGAACATGGAAATATCTACACCGCTATCTGTATGAACATGGAAATATCTTCACCGTCATCTGTATGAACATGGATATACCTATACAGCCATCTGGATGAACATGGAAATATCTACACCGCTATCAGCATGAACATGGAAATATCTACACCGCTATCTGTGTAAACATGCATACATCTTCACTGCAATCTGTATAAGCATGGAAATATCTACAGCGCTATCTGTATGAACATGAATATTTCTACACAGCCATCTGGATGAACATGGAAATATCTACACCGCAATCTGTATGAACATGGAAATATCTACACCGCTATCTGTTTAAACATGCATACATCTTCACCGCTATCTGTATAAACATGGAAATATCTACATCGCTATATGTATGAACATGGAAATATCAACACCGCTATCTGTATGAACATGGAAATATCTACACCGCTATCTGTTTGAACATGGAAATATCTACACCGCTATCTGCATGAAAATGGAAATATCTACACTGCTATCTGCATATACATTTAAATATCTACACAGCTATCTCTTAACACATGGAAATAACTACACCGCTATCTGTATGAACATGGAAATATCTACACCACCATCTGTATGAACATGGAAATATCTGCACCGCCATCTGTATGAACATGGAAATATCTAAACCGCTATCTGTATGAACATGGAAATATCTACACCGCTATCTGTATGAACATGGAAATATCTACACCGCTATCAGTTTGAACATGGAAATATCTACACCGCTATCTGCATGAACATGGAAATATCTTCACCGCCATCTGCATGAACATGGATATGTCTACGCAGCCATCTAGATGAACATGGAATTATCTACACCGCGATCTGTATGAACATGGAAATATCTACACCGCTATCTGTGTAAACATGCATACATCTTCACCGCTATCTGTATAAACCTGGAAATATCTACACCGCTATCATTATAAACATGGAAGTATCTACACTGCTATCTGTATAAACATGGAAATATCTACACCGCAACCTGTATAAACATGGAAATATCAGCACCGCTATCTGTATGAACATGGAAATATCTACACCGCTATCTGCATGAAAATGGAAATATCTACACTGCTATCTGCATATACATTTAAATATCTACACAGCTATCTCTTTACACATGGAAATAACTACACCGCTATCTGTATGAACATGGAAATATCTGCACTGCCATCTGTATGAACATATAAATATCTACACCGCCATCTGTATATAGATGGAGATATCTTCACCGTTATCTGTATAAACTTGGAAATATCTACACCGCTATCTCTATAAACATGGAAGCATCTACACCGCTATCTGTATAAACATGGAAATATCTACACCGCTACCTGTATAAACATGGAAATATCAGCACCGCTATCTGTATGAACATGGAAATATCTACACCACTATCTCTATGAACATGGAAATATCTACACCGCTATCTGTATGAACATGGAAATAGCTACACCGCTATCTGTATGAGCATGGAAATATCTACATCACTATCTGTATGAACATGGAAATATCTACACCGCTATCTATATGAACATGGAAATATCTACACAGCCATCTGGATGAACATGGAAATATCTACACCGCTATCTGCATGAACTTGGAAATATCTACACCGCTATCTGTGTAAACATGCATACATCTTCACTGCAATCTCTATAAGCATGGAAATATCTACACCGCTATCTGTATGAACATGTAAATATCTACACCGCTATCTCTTTGAACATGGAAATATCTACACCGCTATCTGCATGAAAATGGAAATATCCACACAGCTATCTGCCTATTCATTGAAATATCTACACAGCTATCTCTTTACACATGGAAATAACTACTCCGCTATCTGTATGAACATGGAAATATCAGCACCGCTATCTGTATGAACATGGAATTATCTACACCGCTATCTGTATGAACATGGAAATATCTACACCGCTATCTGTATGAACATGGAAATAGCTACAAAGCTATGTGAATGAACATGGAAATATCTACACCGCTATCTGTTTAAACATGGAAATATCTACACCGCTATCTGCATGAAAATGGAAATATCTACAAAGCTATCTGCATATACATGGAAATATCTACACAGCTATCTCTTTACACATGGAAATAACTACACCGCTATATCTATAAACATGGAAATATGTACACCGCCATCTGTATGAACATGGAAATATCTGCACCGCCATCTGTATGAACATATAAATATCTACACCGCCATCTGTATTAAGAAGGAAATATCTAAACCGCTATCTGTATAAACATGGAAATATCTACACCGCTGCCTGTATAAACATGGAAATATCAGCACCGCTATCTGTATGAACGAGGAAATATCTACACCGCTATCTGTATGAACATGGAAATATATACACCGCTATCTGTGTGAACATGCATATATCTTCACCGCTATCTGTATAAACATGGGAATATCTACACCGCTATCTGTATGAACATGGAAATATCTACACCGCTATCTGTATGAACATGGAAATATCTACACCGCTATCTGTTTGAACATGGAAATATCTACACCGCTATCTGTATGAAAATGGAAATATCTACACTGCTATCTGCATATACATTTAAATATCTACACAGCTATCCCTTTACACATGGAAATAACTACACCGCTATCTGTATGAACATGGAAATATCTACACCGCCATCTGTATGAACATGGAAATATCTGCACCTCCATCTGTATGAACATATAAATATCTACACCGCCATCTGCATTAAGATGGAGATATCTACACTGCTATCTGTATAAACATGGAAATATCTACACCGCTATCTGTATAAACATGGAAATATCTACACCGCTATCTGTATAAACATGGAAATATCTACACCGCTACCTGTATAAACATGAAAATATCAGCACCGCAATCTGTATGAACATGGAAATATCTACACCGCTATCTGTATGAACATGGAAATTTCTACACCGCTGTCTGCATGAAAATGGAAATATCTACACAGCTATCTGCATATACATGGAAATATCTACACAGCTATCTCTTTACACATGGAAATAACTACACCGCTATCTCTATAAACATGGAAATACCTACACCGCCATCTGTATGAACATGGAAATATCTGCACCGCCATCTGTATGAACATATAAATATGTACACCGCCATCTGTATTAAGAAGGAGATATCTACACCGCTATCTGTATAAACATGGAAATATCTACACCGCTATCTGTATAAACATGGAAATATCTACACCGCTATCTGTATAAACATGGAAATATCTACACCGCTACCTGTATAAACATGGAAATATCAGCACCGCTATCGGTATGAACATGGAAATATCTACACCGCTATCTGTATGAACATGGAAATATCTTCACCGTCATCTGTATGAACATGGATATACCTATACAGCCATCTGGATGAACATGGAAATATCTACACCGCTATCAGCATGAACATGGAAATATCTACACCGCTATCTGTGTAAACATGCATACATCTTCACTGCAATCTGTATAAGCATGGAAATATCTACAGCGCTATCTGTATGAACATGAATATTTCTACACAGCCATCTGGATGAACATGGAAATATCTACACCGCAATCTGTATGAACATGGAAATATCTACACCGCTATCTGTTTAAACATGCATACATCTTCACCGCTATCTGTATAAACATGGAAATATCTACATCGCTATATGTATGAACATGGAAATATCAACACCGCTATCTGTATGAACATGGAAATATCTACACCGCTATCTGTTTGAACATGGAAATATCTACACCGCTATCTGCATGAAAATGGAAATATCTACACTGCTATCTGCATATACATTTAAATATCTACACAGCTATCTCTTAACACATGGAAATAACTACACCGCTATCTGTATGAACATGGAAATATCTACACCACCATCTGTATGAACATGGAAATATCTGCACCGCCATCTGTATGAACATGGAAATATCTAAACCGCTATCTGTATGAACATGGAAATATCTACACCGCTATCTGTATGAACATGGAAATATCTACACCGCTATCAGTTTGAACATGGAAATATCTACACCGCTATCTGCATGAACATGGAAATATCTTCACCGCCATCTGCATGAACATGGATATGTCTACGCAGCCATCTAGATGAACATGGAATTATCTACACCGCGATCTGTATGAACATGGAAATATCTACACCGCTATCTGTGTAAACATGCATACATCTTCACCGCTATCTGTATAAACCTGGAAATATCTACACCGCTATCATTATAAACATGGAAGTATCTACACTGCTATCTGTATAAACATGGAAATATCTACACCGCAACCTGTATAAACATGGAAATATCAGCACCGCTATCTGTATGAACATGGAAATATCTACACCGCTATCTGCATGAAAATGGAAATATCTACACTGCTATCTGCATATACATTTAAATATCTACACAGCTATCTCTTTACACATGGAAATAACTACACCGCTATCTGTATGAACATGGAAATATCTGCACTGCCATCTGTATGAACATATAAATATCTACACCGCCATCTGTATATAGATGGAGATATCTTCACCGTTATCTGTATAAACTTGGAAATATCTACACCGCTATCTCTATAAACATGGACACATCTACACCGCTATCTGTATAAACATGGAAATATCTACACCGCTACCTGTATAAACATGGAAATATCAGCACCGCTATCTGTATGAACATGGAAATATCTACACCACTATCTCTATGAACATGGAAATATCTACACCGCTATCTGTATGAACATGGAAATAGCTACACCGCTATCTGTATGAGCATGGAAATATCTACATCACTATCTGTATGAACATGGAAATATCTACACCGCTATCTATATGAACATGGAAATATCTACACAGCCATCTGGATGAACATGGAAATATCTACACCGCTATCTGCATGAACTTGGAAATATCTACACCGCTATCTGTGTAAACATGCATACATCTTCACTGCAATCTCTATAAGCATGGAAATATCTACACCGCTATCTGTATGAACATGTAAATATCTACACCGCTATCTCTTTGAACATGGAAATATCTACACCGCTATCTGCATGAAAATGGAAATATCCACACAGCTATCTGCCTATTCATTGAAATATCTACACAGCTATCTCTTTACACATGGAAATAACTACTCCGCTATCTGTATGAACATGGAAATATCAGCACCGCTATCTGTATGAACATGGAAATATCTACACCGCTATCTGTATGAACATGGAAATATCTACACCGCTATCTGTATGAACATGGAAATAGCTACAAAGCTATGTGAATGAACATGGAAATATCTACACCGCTATCTGTTTAAACATGGAAATATCTACACCGCTATCTGCATGAAAATGGAAATATCTACAAAGCTATCTGCATATACATGGAAATATCTACACAGCTATCTCTTTACACATGGAAATAACCACAGCGCTATATCTATAAACATGGAAATATGTACACCGCCATCTGTATGAACATGGAAATATCTGCACCGCCATCTGTATGAACATATAAATATCTACACCGCCATCTGTATTAAGAAGGAAATATCTAAACCGCTATCTGTATAAACATGGAAATATCTACACCGCTGCCTGTATAAACATGGAAATATCAGCACCGCTATCTGTATGAACGAGGAAATATCTACACCGCTATCTGTATGAACATGGAAATATATACACCGCTATCTGTGTGAACATGCATATATCTTCACCGCTATCTGTATAAACATGGGAATATCTACACCGCTATCTGTATGAACATGGAAATATCTACACCGCTATCTGTATGAACATGGAAATATCTACACCGCTATCTGTTTGAACATGGAAATATCTACACCGCTATCTGCATGAAAATGGAAATATCTACACTGCTATCTGCATATACATTTAAATATCTACACAGCTATCCCTTTACACATGGAAATAACTACACCGCTATCTGTATGAACATGGAAATATCTACACCGCCATCTGTATGAACATGGAAATATCTGCACCTCCATCTGTATGAACATATAAATATCTACACCGCCATCTGCATTAAGATGGAGATATCTACACTGCTATCTGTATAAACATGGAAATATCTACACCGCTATCTGTATAAACATGGAAATATCTACACCGCTATCTGTATAAACATGGAAATATCTACACCGCTACCTGTATAAACATGAAAATATCAGCACCGCAATCTGTATGAACATGGAAATATCTACACCGCTATCTGTATGAACATGGAAATATCTACACCGCTATCTGTATGACCATGGAACTATCTACACCGCTATCTGTATGAACATGGAAATATCTACTCCGCTATCTCTTTGAACATGGAAATTTCTACACCGCTGTCTGCATGAAAATGGAAATATCTACACAGCTATCTGCATATACATGGAAATATCTACACAGCTATCTCTTTACACATGGAAATAACTACACCGCTATCTCTATAAACATGGAAATACCTACACCGCCATCTGTATGAACATGGAAATATCTGCACTGCCATCTGTATGAACATATAAATATGTACACCGCCATCTGTATTAAGAAGGAGATATCTACACCGCTATCTGTATAAACATGGAAATATCTACACCGCTATCTGTATAAACATGGAAATATCTACACCGCTATCTGTATAAACATGGAAATATCTACACCGCTACCTGTATAAACATGGAAATATCAGCACCGCTATCGGTATGAACATGGAAATATCTACACCGCTATCTGTATGAACATGGAAATATCTTCACCGTCATCTGTATGAACATGGATATACCTACACAGCCATCTGGATGAACATGGAAATATCTACACCGCTATCAGCATGAACATGGAAATATCTACACCGCTATCTGTTTAAACATGCATACATCTTCACCGCTATCTGTATAAACATGGAAATATCTACATCGCTATATGTATGAACATGGAAATATCAACACCGCTATCTGTATGAACATGGAAATATCTACACCGCTATCTGTTGGACCATGGAAATATCTACACCGCTATCTGAATGAAAATGGAAATACCTACACTGCTATCTGCATATACATGGAAATATCCACACAGCTATCTCTTTACACATGGAAATAACTACACCGCTATCTGCACGAACATGGAAATATCTACACCGCCATATGTATGAACATGGAAATATCTGCACCGCTATCTGTATGAACATATAAATATCTACGCCGCCATCTGTATTAACATGGAGATATCTACACCGCTATCTGTATAAACATGGAAATGTCTACACCGCTATCTGTATAAACATGGAAATATCTACACCGCTATCTGTATAAACATGGAAATATCTACATCGCTACCTGTATAAGCATGGAAATATCAGCACCGCTATCTGTATGACCAGGGAAATATCTACACCGCTATCTCTATGAACATGGAAATATCTACAAAGCTATCTGAATGAACATGGAAATATCTACACCGCTATCTGTTTGAACATGGAAATATCTACACCGCTATCTGCATGAAAATGGAAATATCTATAAAGCTTTATGCATATACATGGAAATATCTACACAGCTATCTCTTTACACATGGAAATAACTACACCGCTATATCTATAAACATGGAAATATCTACACCGCCATCTGTATGATCGTGGAAATATCTGCACTGCCATCTTTATGAACATATACATATCTAAACCACCATCTGTATTAAGAAGGAAATATCTAAACCTCTATCTGTATAAACATGGAAATATCTGCACCACTGCCTGTATAAACATGGAAATATCAGCACCGCTATCTGTATGAACATGGAAATATCTACACCGCTATCCGTATGAACATGGAAATATGTACACCGCTCTCTGTATAAGCATGGAAATATCTACACAGCTATCTGTATGAACATGGAAATATCTACACCGCTATCTGTATGAACATGGAAATATCTACACCGCTGTCTGTTTGAACATGGAAATATCTACACCGCTATCTGCATGAAAATGGAAATATCTACACTGCTATCTGCATATACATTTAAATATCTACACAGCTATCTCTTTACACATGGAAATAACTACACCGCTATCTGTATGAACATGGAAATATCTGCACTGCCATCTGTATGAACATATAAATATCTACACCGCCATCTGTATATAGATGGAGATATCTTCACCGCTATCTGTATAAACTTGGAAATATCTACACCGCTATCTCTATAAACATGGAAGCATCTACACCGCTATCTGTATAAACATGGAAATATCTACACCGCTACCTGTATAAACATGGAAATATCAGCACCGCTATCTTTATGAACATGGAAATATCTACACCACTCTCTCTATGAACATGGAAATATCTACACCGCTATCTGTATGAACATGGAAATAGCTACACCGCTATCTGTATGAGCATGGAAATATCTACACCACTATCTGTATGAACATGGAAATATCTACACCGCTATCTATATGAACATGGATATATCTACACAGCCATCTGGATGAACAAGGAAATATCTACACCGCTATCTGCATGAACTTGGAAATATCTACACTGCTATCTGTGTAAACATGCATACATCTTCACTGCAATCTCTATAAGCATGGAAATATCTACACCGCTATCTGTATGAACATGTAAATATCTACACCGCTATCTCTTTGAACATGGAAATATCTACACCGCTATCTGCATGAAAATGGAAATATCTACACAGCTATCTGCCTATTCATTGAAATATCTACACAGCTATCTCTTTACACATGGAAATAACTACACCGCTATCTGTATGAACATGGAAATATCAGCACCGTTATCTGTATGAACATGGAAATATCTACACCGCTATCTGTATGAACATGGAAATATCTACACCGCTATCTGTATGAACATGGAAATAGCTACAAAGCTATGTGAATGAACATGGAAATATCTACACCGCTATCTGTTTAAACATGGAAATATCTACACCGCTATCTGCATGAAAATGGAAATATCTACAAAGCTATCTGCATATACATGGAAATATCTACACAGCTATCTCTTTACACATGGAAATAACTACACCGCTATATCTATAAACATGGAAATATGTACACCGCCATCTGTATTAACATGGAAATATCTGCACCGCCATCTGTATGAACATATAAATATCTACACCGCCATCTGTATTAAGAAGGAAATATCTAAACCGCTATCTGTATAAACATGGAAATATCTACACCGCTGCCTGTATAAACATGGAAATATCAGCACCGCTATCTGTATGAACAAGGAAATATCTACACCGCTATCTGTATGAACATGGAAATATATACACCGCTATCTGTGTGAACATGCATATATCTTCACCGCTATCTGTATAAACATGGGAATATCTACACCGCTATCTGTATGAACATGGAAATATCTACACCGCTATCTGTATGAACATGGAAATATCTACACCGCTATCTGTTTGAACATGGAAATATCTACACCGCTATCTGCATGAAAATGGAAATATCTACACTGCTATCTGCATATACATTTAAGTATCTACACAGCTATCTCTTTACACATGGAAATAACTACACCGCTATCTGTATCAACATGGAAATATCTACACCGCCATCTGTATGAACATGGAAATATCTGCACCGCCATCTGTATGAACATATAAATATCTACACCGCCATCTGTATTAAGATGGCGATATCTACACTGCTATCTGTATAAACATGGAAATATCTACACCACTATCTGTATAAACATGGAAATATCTACACCGCTATCTGTATAAACATGGAAATATCTACACCGCTACCTGTATAAAAATGAAAATATCAGCACCGCAATCTGTATGAACATGGAAATATATACACCGCTATCTGTATGAACATGGAAATATCTACACCGCTATCTGTATGACCATGGAACTATCTACACCGCTATCTGTATGAACATGGAAATATCTACTCCGCTATCTCTTTGAACATGGAAATTTCTACACCTCTGTCTGCATGAAAATGGAAATATCTACACAGCTATCTGCATATACATGTAAATATCTACAAAGCTATCTCTTTACACATGGAAATAACTACACCGCTATCTCTATAAACATGGAAATATCTACACCGCCATCTGTATGAACATGGAAATATCTGCACCGCCATCTGTATGAACATATAAATATGTACACCGCCATCTGTATTAAGAAGGAGATATCTACACCGCAATCTGTATAAACATGGAAATATCTACACCGCTATCTGTATAAACATGGAAATATCTACACCGCTATCTGTATAAACATAGAAATATCTACACCGCTACCTGTATAAACATGGAAATATCAGCACCGCTATCGGTATGAACATGGAAATATCTACACCGCTATCTGTATGAACATGGAAATATCTTCACCGTCATCTGTATGAACATGGATATACCTACACAGCCATCTGGATGAACATGGATATATCTACACCGCTATCAGCATGAACATGAAAATATCTACACCGCTATCTGTGTAAACATGCATACATCTTCACTGGAATCTGTATAAGCATGGAAATATCTACAACGCTATCTATATGAACATGGATATTTCTACACAGCCATCTGGATGAACATGGAAATATCTACACCGCAATCTGTATGAACATGGAAATATCTACACCGCTATCTGTGTAAACATGCATACATCTTCACCGCTATCTGTATAAACATGGAAATATCTACATCGCTATCTGTATGAACATGGAAATATCTACACCGCTATCTGTATGAACATGGAAATATCTACACCGCTATCTGTAAGAACATTGATATATCTACACAGCCCTCTGGATGAACATGGAAATATCCACACCGCTATCTGTGTAAACATGCATACATCTTCACCGCTATTTGTATAAACATGGAAATATCTACACCGCTATCTGTATGAACACGGAAACATCTACACCACTTTCTGATTGAAGATAGAAATATATACACTGCTATCTGCATGAAAATGGAAATACCTACACAGCTATCTGAATATACATGGAAATATCTACACAGCTATCTCTTTACACATGGAAATATCTACACCGCTATCTGTATGAACATGGAAATATCTACACCGCCATCTGTATGAACATGGAAATATCTGCACCACCATCTGTATGAACATATAAATATCTACACCGCCATCTGTATTAAGATGCAGATATCTACACCGCAATCTGAATAAACATGGAAATATCTACACCGCTATCTGTATAAACATGGAAATATCTACACCGCTATCTGTATAAACATCGAAATATCTACACCGCTACCTGCATAAACATGGAAATATCAGCACCGCTATCTGAATGAACATGGATATATCTACACAGCCATCTGTATCAACATGGAAATATCTACACCACTATCTGTATGAACATGGAAATATCTACACCGCTATCTGTATGAACATGGAAATACCTACACCGCTATCTGTTTGAACATGGAAATATCTACACCGCTTTCTGCATGAAAATGGAAGTATCTAAACTGCTATCTGCATATACATTTAAATATCTACACAGCTATCTCTTAACACATGGAAATAACTACACCGCTATCTGTATGAACATGGAAACATCTACACCGCTATCTGTTTGAAGATGGAAATATATACACCGCTATCTGCATGAAAATGGAAATATCTACACAGCTATCTGCATATAGATGGAAATATCTACACAGCTATCTCTTTACGCATGGAAATAACTACACCGCCATCTGCATGACCATGGAAATATCTACACCGCCATCTGTATGAACATGGAAATATCTGCACCGCCATCTTTATGAACATATAAATATCTACACCGCCATCTGTATTAAGATGGAGATATCTAAACCGCTATCTGAATAAACATGGAAATATCTACACCGTTATCTGTATAAACATGGAAATATCTACACCGCTATCTGTATAAACATGGAAATACCTACACCGCTACCTGTATAAACATGGAAATATCAGCACCGCTATCTGTATGAACATGGAAATATCTACACCGCTATCTGTATGAACATGCAAATATCTACACCACTATCTGTATGAACATGGGAATATCTACAAAGCTATCTGAATGAACATGGAAATATCTACACCGCTATCTGTTTGAACATGGAAATATCTACACCGCTATCTGTATAAACATGGAAATATCTACACCGCTACCTGTATAAACATGAAAATATCAGCACCGCAATCTGTATGAACATGGAAATATATACACCGCTATCTTTATGAACATGGAAATATCTACACCGCTATCTGTATGACCATGGAACTATCTACACCGCTATCTGTATGTAAATGGAAATATCTACTCCGCTATCTCTTTGAACATGGAAATTTCTACACCGCAGTCTGCATGAAAATGGAAATATCTACACAGCTATCTGCATATACATGAAAATATCTACACAGCTATCTCTTTACACATGGAAATAACTACACCGCTATCTGTATGAACATGGAAATATCTGCACAGCCATGGGTATGAACATGGAAATATCTGCACCGCCATCTGTATGAACATATAAATATCTACACCGCCATGTGTATTAAGATGGAGATATCTACACTGCTATCTGTATAAACATGGAAATATCTACACCGCTATCTGTATAAACATGGAAATATCTACACCGCTATCTGTATAAACATGGAAATATCTACATCACTACCAGTATAAACATGGAAATATCAGCACTGCTATGTGTATGAACATGGAAATATCTACACCGCTATCTGAATGAACATGGAAACATCTACACCGCTATCTGTATGAACATGGATATATCTACACAGCCATCTGGATGAACATGGAAATATCTACACCGCTATTTGCATGAACATGGAAATATCTACACCGCTATCTGTGAAAACATGCATACATCTTCACCGCTATCTGTATAAACATGGAAATATGTACACCGCTATCTGTATGAACATGGAAATATCTACACCGCTATCTGTATGAACATGGAAATATCTACACCGCTATCTGTTTGAATATGGAAATATCTACACCGCTATCTGCATGAAAATGGAAATATCTACACTGCTATCTGCATATACATGGAAATATCTACACAGCTATCTCTTTACACATGGAAATAACTACACCGCTATCTGTATGAACATGGAAATATCTACACCGCCATCTGTATGAACACGGATATATCTGCACCGCTATCTGTATGAACATATTAATATCTACACTGCCATCTGTATTCAGATGGAGATATCTACACCGCTATCTGTATAAACATGGAAATATCTACACCGCTATCTGTATAAACATGGAAATATCTACACCGCTATCTGTATAAACATGGAAATATCTACACCGCTACCTGTATCAACATGGAAATATCAGCACCGCCATCTGTATGAACATGGATATGTCTACGCACCCATCTAGATGAACATGGAAATATCTACACCGCGATCTGTATGAACATGGAAATATCTACACCGCTACCTGCATAAACATGGAAATATCAGCACCGCTATCTGAATGAACATGGATATATCTACACAGCCATTTGTATCAACATGGAAATATCTACACCACTATCTGTATGAACATGGAAATATCTACACCGCTATCTGTATGAACATGGAAATACATACACCGCTATCTGTTTGAACATGGAAATATGTACACCGCTATCTGCATGAAAATGGAAATATCTACACTGCTATCTGCATATACATTTAAATATCTACGCAGCTATCTCTTAACACATGGAAATAACTACAACGCTATCTGTATGAACATGGAAATATCTACACCACCATCTGTATGAACATGGAAATATCTGCACGGCCATCTGTATGAACAGGGAAATATCTACACCGCAATCTGTATGAACATGGAAATATCTACACCGCTATCTGTATGAACATGGAAATATCTACTCCGCTATCTGTATGAACATGGAAATATCTACACCGCTATCTGTTTGAACATGGAAATATCTACACCGCTATCTGCATGAACATGGAAATATCTTCACCGCCATCTGTATGAACATGGATATGTCTACGCAGCCATCTAGATGAACATGGAATTATCTACACCGCGATCTGTATGAACATGGAAATATCTACACCGCTATCTGTGAAAACATGCATACATCTTCACCGCTATCAGTATAAACATGGAAATATCTACACCGCTATCTGTATGAACATGGAAATATCTACACCGCTATCTGTTTGAACATGGAAATATCTAAACCGCTATCTGCATAAAAATAGAAATATCTACACAGCTATCTGCATATACATGGAAATATCTACAAAGCTATCTCTTTACACATGGAAATAACTACACCGCTATATCTATAAACATGGAAATATCTACACCGCCATCTGTATGAACATGGAAATATCTGCACCGCCATCTGTATGAACATATAAATATCTACACCGCCATCTGTATTAAGATGGAGATATCTTCACCGCTATGTGTATAAACTTGGAAATATCTACACCGCTATCTGTATATAGATGGAGATATCTTCACCGCTATCTGTATGAGCATGGAAATATCTACACCACTATCTGTATGAACATGGAAATATCTACACCGCTATCAGTATGAACATGGATATATCTACACAGCCATCTGGATGAACATGGAAATAACTACACCGCTATCTGCATGAACTTGGAAATATCTACACCGCTATCTGTGTAAACATGCATACATCTTCACTGCAATCTCTATAAGCATGGAAATATCTACACCGCTATCTGTATGAACATGGAAATATCTACACCGCTATCTCTTTGAACATGGAAATATCTACACCGCTATCTGCATGAAAATGGAAATATCTACACAGCTATCTGCATATACATTTAAATATCTACACAGCTATCTCTTTACACATGGAAATAACTACAGCGCTATCTGTATGAACATGGAAATATCTGCACCGCCATCTGTATGAACATGGAAATATCTGCACCGCCATCTGTATGAACATATAAATATCTACACCGCCATCTGTATTAAGATGGCGATATCTACACTGCTATCTGTATAAACATGGAAATATCTACACCGCTATCTGTATAAACATGGAAATATCTACACCGCTATCTGTATAAACATGGAAATATCTACACCGCTACCTGTATAAACATGAAAATACCAGCACCGCAATCTGTATGAACATGGAAATATCTACACCACTATCTCTATGAACATGGAAATATCTACACCGCTATCTGTATGAACATGGAAATAGCTACACCGCTATCTGTATGAGCATGGAAATATCTACACCACTATCTGTATGAACATGGAAATATCTACACCGCTATCTGTATAAACATGGAAATATCTACACCGCTATCTGTATAAACATAGAAATATCTACACCGCTACCTGTATAAACATGGAAATATCAGCACCGCTATCGGTATGAACATGGAAATATCTACACCGCTATCTGTATGAACATGGAAATATCTTCACCGTCATCTGTATGAACATGGATATACCTACACAGCCATCTGGATGAACATGGAAATATCTACACCGCTATCAGCATGAACATGAAAATATCTACACCGCTATCTGTGTAAACATGCATACATCTTCACTGGAATCTGTATAAGCATGGAAATATCTACAACGCTATCTGTATGAACATGGATATTTCTACACAGCCATCTGGATGAACATGGAAATATCTACACCGCAATCTGTATGAACATGGAAATATCTACACCGCTATCTGTGTAAACATGCATACATCTTCACCGCTATATGTATAAACATGGAAATATCTACATCGCTATCTGTATGAACATGGAAATATCTACACCGCTATCTGTATGAACATGGAAATATCTACACCGCTATCTGTACGAACATTGATATATCTACACAGCACTCTGGATGAACATGGAAATATCCACACCGCTATCTGTGTAAACAGGCATACATCTTCACCGCTATTTGTATAAACATGGAAATATCTACACCGCTATCTGTATGAACATGGAAACATCTACACCGCTATCTGTTTGAAGATGGAAATATATACACCGCTATCTGCATGAAAATGGAAATATCTACACAGCTATCTGCATATAGATGGAAATATCTACACAGCTATCTCTTTACGCATGGAAATAACTACACCGCCATCTGCATGACCATGGAATTATCTACACCGCCATCTGTATGAACATGGAAATATCTGCACCGCCATCTTTATGAACATATAAATATCTACACCGCCATCTGTATTAAGATGGAGATATCTAAACCGCTATCTGAATAAACATGGAAATATCTACACCGTTATCTGTATAAACATGGAAATACCTACACCGCTACCTGTATAAACATGGAAATATCAGCACCGCTATCTGTATGAACATGGAAATATCTACACCGCTATCTGTATGAACATGCAAATATCTACACCGCTATCTGTATGAACATGGAAATATCTACAAAGCTATCTGAATGAACATGGAAATATCTACACCGCTATCTGTTTGAACATGGAAATATCTACACCGCTATCTGTATAAACATGAAAATATCTACACCGCTACCTGTATAAACATGGAAATATCAGCACCGCTATCTGTATGAACATGGAAATATCTACACCACTATCTCTAAGAACATGGAAATATCTACACCGCTATCTGTATGAACATGGAAATAGCTACAATGCTATCTGTATGAACATGGAAATATCTACACCACTATCTGTATGAACATGGAAATATCTACACCGCCATCTGTATGAACATGGATATATCTACACAGCCATCTGGATGAACATGGAAATATCTACACCGCTATCTGCATGAACATGGAAATATCTACACCGATATCTGTGTAAACATGCATACATCTTCACCGCAATCTGTATAAGCATGGAAATATCTACACCGCTATCTGTATGAACATGGAAATATCTACACCGTTATCTGTTTGAACATGGAAATATCTAAACCGCTATCAGCATGAAAATGGAAATATCTACACAGCTATCTGCATATACATGGAAATATCTACACAGCTATCTCTTTACACATGGAAATATCTACACCGCTATCTGCATGAACATGGAAATATCTTCACCGCCATCTGTATGAACATGGATATGTCTACGCAGCCATCTAGAGGAACGTGGAAATATCTACACCGCGATCTGTATGAACATGGAAATATCTACACCGCTAGCAGTATGAACATGGATATATCTACAAAGCCCTCTGGATGAACATGGAAATATCCACACTGCTATCTGTGTAAACATTCATACATCTTCACCGCTAGCTGTATAAACATGGAAATATCTACACCGCTATCTGTATGAACACGGAAACATCTACACCACTATCTGTTTGAAGATAGAAATGTATACACTGCTATCTGCATGAAAATGGAAATATCTACACAGCTATCTGCATATACATGGAAATATCTACACAGCTATCTCTTTACACATGGAAATAACTACACCGCTACCTGTATGAACATGGAAATATCTACACCACCATCTGTATGAACATGGAAATATCTGCACCGCCATCTGTATGAACATGGAAATATCTACACCGCAATCTGTATGAACATGGAAATATCTACACCGCTATCTGTATGAACATGGAAATATCTACACCGCCATCTGTATGAACATGGAAATATCTACACCGCTATCTGTTTGAACATGGAAATATCTACACCACTATCTGCATGAACAAGGAAATATCTTCACCGCCATCTGTATGAACATGGATATGTCTACGCAGCCATCTAGATGAACATGGAATTATCTACACCGCGATCTGTATGAACATGGAAATATCTACACCGCTATCTGTGTAAACATGCATACATCTTAACCGCTATCTGTATAAACATGGAAATATCTACACCGCTATCTGTATGAACATGGAAATATCTACACCGCTATCTGTTTGAACATGGAAATATCTAAACCGCTATCTGCATAAAAATAGAAATATCTACACAGCTATCTGCATATAAATGGAAATATCTACAAAGCTATCTCTTTACACATGGAAATAACTACACCGCTATCTGTATGAACATGGACATATCTACACCGACATCTGTATGAACATGGAAATATCTGCACCGCCATCTGTATGAACATATAATTATCTACACCGCCATCTGTATTAAGATGGAGATATCTACACTGCTATCTGCATAAACATGGAAATATCTACACCGCTATCTGTATAAACATGGAAATATCTACACCTCTATCTGTATAAACATGGAAATATCTACACCACTACCTGTATAAACATGGAAATATCAGCACCGCTATCTGTATGAACATGGAAATATCTACACCGCTATCTGTATGAACATGGAAATATCTACACCGGTATCTGTATGAACATGGAAATATCTACACCGCTATATGTTTGAACATGGAAATATCTACACCGCTATCTGTATGAACGTGGAAATATCTTCACCGCCATGTGTATGAACATGGATATGTCTACAAAGCCATCTAGATGAACATGGAAATATCTACACCGCAATCTGTATGAACATGGAAATATCTACACCGCGATCTGTATGAACATGGAAATATATATACCGCTATCTGTGTAAACATGCATACATCTTCACCACTATCTGTATAAACATGGAAATATCCACACCGCTATCTGTATGAACATGGAAATATCTACACCGCTATCTGTTTGAACATGGAAATATCTAAACTGCTATCTGCATAAAAATAGAAATATCTACACAGCTATCTGCATATACATGCAAATATCTACAAAGCTATCTCTTTACACATGGAAATAACTACACCGCTATCTCTATAAACATGGAAATATCTACACCACCATCTGTATGAACATGGAAATATCTGCACCGCCATCTGTATGAACATATAAATATCTACACCGCCATCTGTATTAAGATGGAGATATCTTCACCGCTATGTGTATAAACTTGGAAATATCTACACCGCTATCTGTATAAACATGGTAATATCTACACCGCTATCTGTATAAAAATGGAAATATCTACACCGCTACCTGTATAAACATGGAAATATCAGCACCGCTATCTGTATGAACATGGAAATATCTACACCACTATCTCTAAGAACATGGAAATATCTACACCGCTATCTGTATGAACATGGAAATAGCTACAATGCTATCTGTATGGACATGGAAATATCTACACCACTATCTGTATGAACATGGAAATATCTAAACCGCCATCTGTATGGACATGGATATATCTACACAGCCATCTGGATGAACATGGAAATATCTACACCGTTATCTGCATGAACATGGAAATATCTACACCGCTTTCTGTGTAAACATGCATACATCTTCACCGCAATCTGTATAAGCATGGAAATATCTACACCGCCATCTGGATGAACATGGAAATATCTACACCGCTATCTGTTAGAACATGGAAATATCTACACCGCTATCTGTATAAACATGGAAATATCTACACTGCTACCTGTATAAACATGGAAATATCAGCACCGCTCTCTGTATGAACATGGAAATATCAGCCCCTCTATCTGTATGAACATGGAAATATCTACACCGCTATCTGTATGAACATGGAAATATCTACAAAGCTATCCGTATGAAAATGGAAATATCTTCACTGCCATCTGTATGAACATGGATATATCTACACAGCCATCTGGATGAACATGGAAATATCTACACCGCTATCTGTATGAACATGGAAATATCTACACCGCTATCTGTGTAAACATGCATACATCTTCACCGCTATCTGTATAAACATGGAAATATCTACACTGCTATCTGTATGAACATGGAAATATCTACACCGCTATCTGTTTGAACATGGAAATATCTACACCGCTATCTGCATGAAAATGGAAATATCTACACAGCTATCTGCATATACAGGGAAATGTCTACAATGCTATCTCTTTACACATGGATATAACTACTCCGCTATCTCTATAAACATGGAAATATCTACAGCGCCATCTGTATGAACATGGAAATATCTACACCGCTATCTGTGTAAACATGGAAATATCTACACCGATATCTTTGTAAACATGGAAATATCTACAACGCTATCTCTGTAAACATGGAAATATCTACACAGCCATCTGTAGGAACATGTAAATATCTACACCAGTATCTCTATAAACATGGAAATATCTACACTGCTATCTGTATAAACATGGAGATATCTACACCGCTATCTGTGTAAACATGGAAAGATCTACACCGCTATCACTGAAAACATGGAAAGATCTACACCATTATGTTTATAAAGACGTAAATATCTACACCGCTATCTGTATAAACATGGAAATATCTACACAGCCATCTGTAGGAGCATGTAAATATCTACACAGTTATCTGTATACACATGGAAATATCTACACCGCTATCTGTATAAACATGGAACTATCTACACCGTTATCTGTGTAAACATGGAAATATCTACACCGCCATCTCTTAAATCTTGGAAATATCTTCACCGTTATGTGCATAAACATGGAAATATCTTCACCGTCATCTGTATGAACATGGAAATATCTACACTGCCATCTGTATAAACATGGAAATATCTATACCGCCATCTGTTTGAACATGAAAATATCTACACAGCCAACTCTATTAACATTGAAATATCTCCACCGCTATCTGTATAAACATGGAAATATCTACACCGCTATCTGTGTAAAAATGGAAATATCTACACCGCTATCTGTGTAAACATGGAAGTATCTACAGGGCTATCTCTATAAACATGGAAATATCTTCACCGCCATCTGTATGAAGATGGAAATATCTACATCGTGATCTGTATAAACATGGAAATATCTACACCGCTATCTGTATAAACATGGAAATATCTACACCGCTATCTCTATAACCATGGAAATATCTACACCGCTATCTGTATAAACATGGAAATATCCACACTGCTATCTGTATAGACATGGAAATATCTACACCGCTATCTGTATAAACATGTAAATATCTACACCGCTATCTGTGTAAACATGGAAATATCTACAAAACTATCTGTGTAAACATGGAAATATCTACACCGCTATCTATACAAACATGGAAATATCTACACAGCCATCTGTAGGAATATGTAAATATCTACACCGTTATCTGTATACACATGGAATTATCTACACCGCTATCTGTATGAACATGGAAATGTCTACACCGCTATCTGTGTAAACATGGAAATAACTACACCGCTATCTGTGTAAACATGGAGATATCTACACCGCTATCTCTATAAACATGGAAATATCCACACAGCCATCTATATAAACATGGAAATATCTACACTATGCTCTGTATAAACCTGGAAATATCTACACTTATATCTCTATAAACATGGAAATAACTACACCGCTATCTCTATAAAAATGGAAATATCTACACCGCTATCTGTGTAAACATGGAAATATCTACACCGCTGTCTGTGTAAACATGGAAATACCTACACCGCTATATCTATTAACATGGAAATATCTACACCGCCATCTGTATGGGTATGGAAATATCTACACCGCCATCTGTATAAACATGGAAATATCTACACCGTTATGTGTATAAAGATGGAAATATCTTCACTGCTATCTGTAAAAACATGGAAATATCTACACCGCCATCTGTATGAGCATGGAAATGTCTAAACCGCCAACTCTATAAACATGGAAATATCTACAGCGCCATGCGTTGGAACATAGAAATATCTACACCGCTTTCTGTATAAACATGGAAATATCTACACCGCTATCTGCATAAAAGTGGAAATATCTTCACCGCTATCTGCATAAACTTGGAAATATCTACACCACTATCTTGTAAACATGGAAATATCTAAAAAAACAACTGTGGGAACATGGAAATATCTACACCGCTATCTCTATAAACATGGAAATATCTACACCGCTATCTGTATAAACATGGAAATATCTACACAGCCATCTGTAGGAACATGTAAATATCTACACAGTTATCTGTATACACATGGAAATATCTACACCGCTATCTGTATTAACATGGAAATATCGACACCTCTATCTGTGTAAACTTGGAAATATCTACACCGCTATCTGTGTAAACATGGAAATATCTACACCGCTATCTCTAAAAACATGGAAAGATCTACACCATTATGTGTATAAAGATGGAAATATCTACACCGCTGTCTGTATAAACATGGAAATATCTACACCGCCATCTGTATGAACGTGGAAATGTCTAAACCGCCATCTCTATAAACATGTAAATATCTACATCGCCCTCTGTAGGAACATGGAAATATCTACAACGCTATCTGTTTAAACATTGAAATATCTACACCGCTATCTGCCTAAAAGTGGAAATATCTACACCGCTATCTGCATAAACTTGGAAATATCTACACCGCTATCTGTGTAAACATGGAAATATCTAAACCACCAACTGTAGGAACATGGAAATATCTACACCACTATCTCCATAAACATTGACATATCTACACCACTATCTGTAAAAACATGGAAATATCTACACAGCCATGTGTAGGAACATGTAAATATCTACACCACTATCCCTATAAACATGGAAATATCTACACTGCTATCTGTATAAACATGGAAATATCTACACCGCTATCTGTGTAAACATGGAAAGATCTACACCGCTATCTCTGAAAACATGGAAAGATCTACACCATTATGTGTATAAAGACGTAAATATCTACACCGCTATCTGTATAAACATGGAAATATCTACGCAGCCATCTGTAGGAACATGTAAATATCTACACAGTTATCTGTATACACATGGAAATATCTACACCACTATCTGTATAAACACGGAAATATCTACACCGCTATCTGTGTAAACATGGAAATATCTACACTGCTATCTGTATGAACATGGAAATATCTTCTCCGCCATCTGTATGAACATGGATATATCTACACCGCCATCTCTTAAAACTTGGAAATATCTTCACCGTTATTTGTATAAACATGGAAATATCTTCACCGTCATCTGTATGAACATGGAAATATCTACACTGCCATTGATATAAACATGGAAATATCTACACCGCCATCTGTTTGAACATGAAAATATCTACACCTCCAACTCTATAAACATTGAAATATCTACACCGCTATCTGTATAAACATGGAAATATCTACACCGCTATCTGTGTAAACCTGGAAATATCTACACCGCTATCTGTGTAAACATGGAAGTATCTACACCGCTATCTCTATTAACATGGAAATATCTTCACCACCATCTGTATGAACATGGAAATATCTACACTGCTGTCTCTATAAACATGGAAATATCAACAACGCTATCTGTATAAACATGGAAAATCTTCACCGCTATCTGTATAAACATGGAAATATCTACACCGCTATCTCTATAAACATGGAAATATCTACACCGCTATCTGTATAAACATGGAAATATCCACACCGCTATCTGTATAGACATGGCAATATCTACACCGCTATCTGTGTAAACATGGAAATACCTACACCACTATCTGTGTAAACATGGAAATATCTACACCGCTATCTGTACAAACATGGAAATATCTGCACAACCATCTGTAGGAATATGTAAATATCTACACCGTTATCTGTATACACATGGAATTATCTACACCGCTATCTGTATGAACATGGAAATATCTACACCGCTATCTGTGTAAACATGGAAATATCTACACCGCTATCTGTGTAAACATGGAGATATCTACACCGCTATCTCTATAAACATGGAAATATCCACACAGCCATCTATATAAACATGGAAATATCATCACTACGCTCTGTATAAACCTGGAAATATCTACACTGATATCTCTATAAACCTGGAAACATCTACACCGCTTTCTCTATAAACATGGAAATATCTACACCGCTATCTGTGTAAACATGGAAATATCTACACCGCTGTCTGTGCAAACATGGAAATACCTACACCGCTATATCTATAAACATGGAAATATCTACACCGCCATCTGTATGGGTATGGAAATATCTACACCGCCATCTGTATAAACATGGAAATATCTACACCGTTATCTGTGTACACATGGAATTATCTACACCGCTATCTGTATAAACATGGACATATCTACAATGCTATCTGCGTAAACATGGAAATATCCTCACCGCTATCTCTATATACATGCAAATATCTACACCGCTATCTGTGTAAACATGGAAATATCTACACCGATATCTCTGTAAACTTGGAAATATCTACACCGCTATCTCTGTAAACATGGAAATATCTACAGAGTCATCTGTATAAACATGGAAATATCTACACCGCTATCTGTGTAAACATGGAAATATCTACACCGCTATCTCTAAAAACATGGAAAGATCTACACCATTATGTGTATAAAGACGGAAATATCTACACCGCTATCTGTATAAACATGGAAATATCTACACCGCCATCTGTATGAACGTGGAAATGTCTAAACCGCCATCTCTATAAACATGTAAATATCTACGCCGCCCTTTGTAGGAACATGGAAATATCTACAACGCTATCTGTTTAAACATTGAAATATCTACACCGCTATCTGCCTAAAAGTGGAAATATCTACACCGCTATCTGCATAAACTTGGAAATACCTACACCGCTATCTGTGTACACATGGAAATATCTACACCACCAACTGTAGGAACATGAAAATATCTACACCGCCAACTCTATAAACATTGAAATATCTACACCGCTATCTGTATAACCATGGAAATATCTACACCGCTCTCTGTGTAAACATATAAATATCTACACCGCCTTCTGTGTAAACATGGAAATATCTACACCGCCATATCTATAAACATGGAAATATCTTCAACTCCATCTGTATGAACATGGAATTATCTACCCTGCCATCTGTATGAACATGGATACATCTACACCGCTATCTGTATAAACATGGAAATATCTACACCGCCATTGGTAGGAAAATGAAAATATCTACACCTCCGTCTGTATGAACAGGGAACTATGTACACCACCATCTGTATCAACATGAAAATGCCTACACCGCCATCTGTATCACAATGGAAATATCTGCACCGCCATCTTTACAACAATGGAAATATCTAAACCGCCGTCTGTATGGAAATGGAAAAATCTACACCACCATCTGTATAAAGGTGGAAATATCTACACCGCTATCTGTGTGAACATGGAAATATCTACAACGCTATCTGTAAAAACATGGAAATATCTACACCTCCATCTGTATAAACATGGAAATATCTACACCGCCATCTGTAGAAACATGGAAGTATCTACACCGCCATCTCTATAAACATGGAAATATCTACACAGCTATCTGTATAAACATTTAAATATCTACACCGCCATCTCTATAAACATAGAAATATCTACACCTCCATCTGTATGAACATGGAAATATGTACACCGCCATCTGTATAAATGTGGAAATATCCACATGCTATCTCTATGAACATGGCAATATGTACACCGCTACCTGTATGAACATGGAAATATCTACACCGCTATCTGTATAAACATGGAAATATCTACACCGCTGTCTCTATAAACATGGAAATATGTGCGCCGCTATCTCTATAAATATAGAAATATATACACCTCTGTCTCTATAAACATGGAAATATCTACAATGCTATCTGTATAAACATGGAAATATCTACACCGCTATCTGTATAAACATGGAAATATCTACACCGCTATCTCTATAAACATGGATATATCTACACCACTATCTCTATAAACATGGAAATATCTACACCACTATCTGTATGAACATGGAAATATCCACACCGCTATCTGTATAGACATGGAAGTATCTACACCGGTAACTGTATAAACATGGAAATATCTACACCGCTATCGGTATAAGTGTCTGTATTTGCTCTTAATTTATACCCAAGGCTGAGATGTTTCATATGATAAAAAGACCAAATACAGAAATAGACTATATTTGGTCTGGCAATTGATCTCTGCAATAATCAAACCTCAAAGATAATCAAACCTGAAATCTAAGCTACATATTAAATAGCTTGGTTTTTAGGTTGCACGTTGCTGTGTATGCTGGCTTCATAGAAAATGCAAGTAGCAATGGCCATTTTTTAATAGTCATTAGCCTTGAAGCTCTCCTACTTTTGAATCACATAGAAATAGAAATCAAATCTCACTAGATTTTTTTTTTTTTTGAAACAGGGTCTGGCTTGGTTGCCCAGGCTGAAGAGCAGGGCATGATCTTGGCTCACACCTCTGCCTCTCGGACTCAAGCCATCCTCCCACCTCAGCCTTGGAGTAGCTGGGACCACAGGCATGTGCCACCATACCCAGCTAATATTTTTGTTTTTGTACCAATGGGGTTTGTCATCTTTCCCAGGCAGGCCTCAAACTCCAAGACTCAAGCAATACACCTGCCTTGAATTCCCAAAGTACTGGGATTACAGGCGACAGCCACTACGCCCAGCAACTAAACTTCTAAAAATCAGTTTTACATAAAATTATCTAAGCGTGCAAGGAAAGATAAGAAGCCTAAGGAACCAGTGAGTTGAAGAATAAATGCAGTTTAAATCATACATGTAAACAACATGATGTGATGTGGTAGGAATCATCTAACATGCTTTAAAGCATGAGTAAAAGGTCTTTACTTAGAAAACTGGATCTTAGTTTAGGATATCTTTAGATAAGAGTATGAAACGTCATATCATATTGATAAGTAAAGTGCTTCCTTTGGCTAATTTTAAGGATAGGACATTTACTTTCATATAATTCATAGGAATCTTAGACTTAAAAATAAAATTTCCCTTCTCAAATCCTTACTTTTATACTTTTTTGCATTTCTTTCACTTTTGTGTTAATGGCCTATGTCTCAACATATTCTATTAAGCCTTCTGGAAACACATACTTTGTTTCCAGCCTCTTCAGAGAACCATCACTCGAATTCCTAGGCTTCTGAAGAAGCAGACCCAAGCTTATAATTATTACATATTTCCAAATCTAGGTGACCAACAAAAATTGATACTTTTCCCATCATACCTTTAAGTTAATAATCAGGTGTATGCTGAGAGGTAAAGACCCAAGAGTGTTGGTTGTCTAATTCTGCAGCTGTATAAACAAATCTTAATGCTTGAAAATATTCAAAGGTTATTCTCACGTTGATTGTTGGTAACTATGTGTAACAACATGAAAAGAAAAAAAAATCAAAGAATTACGTCTGAGGATAATACACAATCTCTAAGGGTAAGAAGAGCAACAAAAATTCTGCTTCAATTACCACTGAAATAATATATTTATCCTGTAAAATCTATGGTGGCTGGTTGTAAAAATTAGGCATTAGCAAACTGATAAAGACTTTTTAATGAAAACATTATGAAACATAGTTTTTAAAAAGTTAAATACACCCACACCAGTTTTTCACATTCTTTGGGCTGCTTTAATGCTGCCATTAAATAATTGATTTAGTTGTGACATAGATCCTATGTTCCATGGAGTCTACCATTCATAAAGATGCAATGTAAGGTAACAAAAATATAAATTGTGTGTGTGGGGAGGAGAAGTCAAGAGTATTTTTATGTGACAGAAGTTAAGTTGTTATCAGTGTAAAATAGTCTGTTACAAATACCGGACTCTGTATGTTAGTTTCACTAACCAGAAAGAAAGAAATTACAGCAGATACACACACACACACCAAAAAAGGGAAAAGAAACAAAGCTTAGCACCACAGAAAACCACCAAACTAGAGGGATAAACAATAAGAAAGGAAGAAGTGAACAAGTAATCTAAAAAACAACTAATGAAATGGTAGAAGGAAGTCCTAATTTATCAATAATAAACTTGAATAGAAGTGGATTAAACTCTACTTAAAAGATATAAAGTGGATGAATGGATTCGGATAGCAAAACCCACCTATATGCTGCCTACATGATACTTACCTCACTATTAAAGACAAATAGACTGAAAGTGAAGAGATGGAAAAATATATTTTATGCAAACAAATGAAAAGCAAGCAGGAGTAGCCACAGTCATGTCATATTTTAAAAGGCTTTAAATAAAAAAAACTATATAAAAAAAGAATGTCACTGTATAATGAAATGATAAAAGGCCCAATTCAATAAGAGGACATAACATATATATTACTTAGGTGTAACTATATATGTACCCAACACCAGAACAACCAGATATATAAAGCAAATATTAGATTTAAAGGTAGAGATAGACTGCAATACAATATTAGTAGGAAATTTCAACACTCCACTTTAAAAATGGACAGATTCTATGAAGAGAAAATCAACCAAAAAATGACAGACTCAAACTATCCCATAGACCAAATGGACCTAGCAGGTAAAGAAGATCTCACCTGATATGGTTTGGCTGTATATCCCCACCCAAATCTCATCTTGATTATAGCTCCCATAATTCATACATGTTGTGGGAGGGAACCAGTGGGAGATAATTGAATCATGGGGGCGGTTCCCCCATACTGTTCTTGTGGTAGTGAATACGTCTAACAAGATCTGATGGTTTTATAAGGGGGAACCCTTTCACTTGGTTCTCAATTCTATTTTGTTTGCTACCATGTAAGATGTGTCTTTCGCCTTCCATCATGATTGGGAGACCTCCCCAGCCACGTGGAACTATGAGTCCACTAAACCTCTTTTTCTCTGTAAATTACCCAGTCTCGGGTATGTCTTTATCAGCAGTATGAAAACAGACTAATACATCATCCAACAGCTGCAGAATACAAATTATTCTCAACTGTACACCAAACATTCTCTAGGACCAATCATACATTATGACACATAATAAGTCTTAACAAACTTAAGAAGACAGATATCATATGAAGTATCTTTTCTGATTCCAGGGATATAAAGCCAGAAATCAACAACAGGAAAGCCCTTGGAAATTTTATAAAAACATGGAAATTAAATAGCACGCACCCAAGAAATCAATAGGTCTCATTAAGACATTAATAGGAAAATTTCAAAAGTCACTGAGACAAGTAAGAATGAAAATCCAACATACCCAAACCTATGGAACGTAGCAAAAGCAGTTCTAAGAGGGAAATTTATAGCAATAAAAGCCTACACCAAAAAAGAAGAAAGATTTTCAAATCACAAAGCAAAATTATACACTTCAAGTAACTAGAACATCAAAAACAAACTAAACCCAAAATTGGTAGAAGGAAGGAAATAATAAAGCTCACAGCAGATATAAATGAAACAGACACTAAAAAATATTTCAAAAGATAAATAAGACAAAGTGTAAAGGTAAAACTGACAAACCTTTAGCTAAACTAAGACAAAAGGAGAGAAAATTCAAATAAATAAAAGATGAAAAAGGAGACATTACAACTGATACACCACAGAAATAGAAGGGATTGTAAGACATTACTCATAACTATATGCCAACAAATTTGATAGTGTAGAATAAAATGAATAAATTTCTGCACACATACAACTACCCAGATTAAATTGTGAGGAAATATAACATCTGAACACATCAATAATGAGTTTGGAAATTGAATCAATAATAAAACATCTTCCATCAAAACAACAACAACAACAACCAACACCCAGGACCTGATGTCTTCACTGCTGAATTCTACCAAACAGTTAAAGAATAACTACCAATTCTCCACAAACTTTTCCACAAAAGTAATGAGGAAGGAATACTTCCATACTCATCTTATGAGGCTCGCAATATCCTGATTCTAAAACCAGACAAAGACACGCACAAAATGAAAATAACAGGCCAATATTCCTGAAGAACATAGATACAAAAATTCTCAACAAGATACAAGTGAACTGACTTCGACAGCACACTAAAAAGAGTATTCACTATAATCAAGTGGGGTTCATCCCAGGGATGAAAGGATGGCTTAACATGCACAAATCAGTAAATATGATACACCACCACAATAGAAAGAAGAACAAAAACCATGTGATCATTTCAACAGATGCAAAAAGAACACTTGACAAAAGTCAACATTCCTTTATGATAAAAACTGTCAAGAAAGTAGGTATAGGAGTGTACCTCAACGCAGTAAAGGCCATAGGTGACAAACCCACAGCTAACATCTTATTTATGGTGAATAGTTAAATGCTTTTCCTCTTTGATATGGAGGAAGACAAGGATGTCAACTTCTACCACTTCTATTTAGCATAGTACTGGAGGTCAGAGCCAGAGCAATTAGACAAAAGAAATAAATAAGAGGGATCCAAACTGGAAAGAAGGAAGTCAGATTGTTTCTGTTTGTAGAAAATGTGATCTCACATACATATGTATACATCTATATATATGATCATATAGATATATATGATCTCTCTCTCTTTAGGGTTCTTTCTATATATACTTATATAGAGTGAGAACCCTAAAGACTTGACCAAAAACTACTAGAAATCATAAATAAATTCAGTAAAGTTGTAGTATACAAAATCAACACAGAAAATTCAGTGGTGTTTCTATACACTAATAGTGAACTATCTGAAAAAGTCATCAAGAAAGGAATTCCATTTACAATAGCTACCAAGAAATCTGCAGATAAATTTAATCAAGGTCGTGAAAGATCTCTACAATGAAAACTATAACACACTGATGGAAAAATTTACGATCCACAAAAAATGGACACTATATACTCATGGAATGGAAGAACTGATACTATTGAAATGACCATACTAACAAAATGTCCTACAGATTCAATGCAATCCCTATCAAAATACCAATGAAATTCTTCACAGAAATAGAAAAAAATACCCTAAAATTTGTATGAAACCAGAAAAGACCCCAAATAACCAAAGCAATCCTGTGCAAAAATAACAAAGCTGGAGGCACCACACTACCTGACTTCAAAATATACTACAAAGCCATAGTAAGCAAAACAGCATGGCACTGCCATAAAGCAAACACATAGACCAATGGAAGAGAATATACAGCTCAGAAATAAATTCTCATACCTAAAGTCAACTGATTTTCCAAAAAGGAGTCAAGAGCACACACAGGGGTAAAGACAGTCTCTTCATTAAATGGTACTGAGAAGATTGGATATCTACATGTGGGATAATGAAATTAGACCCCTATCTTTTACCTTATACAAAAATCAACTCAAATGCGATTAAAGACCTAAAGGTAAGATTGAAAACTATGAAAAACTACTAGAAGATAACATGTGGGAAATTCTCTATAACTTTGGGTTCTACAAGGATTTTTTAAATGAGACGTCAAAAGCACAGGCAACAAAAGCAAAAATAGATAAATGGGGTTTCATCAAACTAAAATGCTTTTGCACAGCAAAGGAAACTTAACAGAGTGAAAAAACAACTTACAGAATGGGATACAATATTTGCAAACTATACATCTGCTAAGGAGTTAATGCCCAGATTATATAACAAACTTAAACAACTCAACAGCAAAAACATAAATAACTTATTTAAAAATGGGCAAAACTGGGAAGCTGAGGCAGGCGGATTGCTTGAGGTCAGGAGTTTGAGACCAGCCTGACCAATATGGTGAAATCATTTCTCTACTAAAAATACAAAAATTTAGCCAAACATGATGGCGTGTGCCTGTAACCCCAGCTACTCAGCAGGCTGAGGCAGGCGAATTGCTTGAACCAGGGAGATGGAGGTTGCCGTGAGCCCCGATTGCACCACTGCACTCCAGCTTGGGCAAGAGAGCAAGACTCCTTCGCAAAAAAAAAAAAAAAAAGGACAAAATAAACTAAAAGAAATGCCACAAGAGAAAATATAGAAATTGTCAAGATGAATATATAATAAAATCATGTTCAACATCACTAACCATCAGGGAAATGCAAATCAAAACCGCAATGAGATACCAGTTCACCCATTAGAATGGCTATTAGCAAAAAGGTAAAAGATAACAAGAGTTGGCAAGGAAGTGGAGAAAACGGAACACTTACGCACTGTTGATGGGGTTGTAAACTAGTACAACCATTAAGCAAAACTTTATGGAAGTTCGCTAAAAAATAAAAAATAAAAAAAAAAACAATCATTCGATCACATAACCCAGCAATCCCACTACTGGGTATATATCCATAGGAAATGAAATCATTGTGTTTGAAAAATATCTGCACTCTTATGTTTACTGTAGCACTATTTCTAATAATCAGATATGGAATCAACCTATGTGTATAAAAACAAACAAGTGAATTATATATATATAATATATATTATGTATATTATATATAATACATATTATGTATATTATATATAATATATTATGTATAATATATAATATATTATATATTAATATATTATTAATATTAATGTATTATATATTAATATTAATAATATTAATAAAAAATAATAATTATTAATTAATAATTCTAATAATTATTAATAATTAATAATAATTAATATTAATATTAATATATTATTAATATATAATATATATTGTATGTATAATATACATTATATATTATGTATATTTTATATATAATACATATTATGTATATTATATACATAATATATATTATGTATATTATAATATACATAATGTATAATGTATATAATATACGTTATGTATATTATATATAATATACATTATGTATGTTATGTATATTATATATTACATATAATATATATATTATTATATATAATTATAATTATAATTATATATAATTTTATGTGTAATTATAATTATGCATAAAATTAATTATAATTATATATAATTTTATGTGTAATTATAATTACACATAAAATTATATATGTATATATATATATATATATATATATGGACACACACACAATGAAATACTATTCAGCCATAAAAAAAGAATGAAATTCTGCCAGTTGCAACAACATGGATGACCCTGTAGGATACAATGTTAAGTGAAATAAGCCAGACACAGAAAGCAAATACCGCATGATCTCGCTCATATGTGGAATCTTAAAAAAAAAAATGTTAATAGAGAAGTAGAGTAGAATAGTGGTTACCAAACAGTGAGGAAGAAGTGGGGAGGGCAAAATGGAGATAGATTGGTTAACAGTTATGAAATCACAATTATATAGGAAGAATAAGTTGTAGTGTTCTTTGCAAAGCAGGGTGACTATAGTTAAAAGTAAAGTATTGTATATTACAAAGTATCTAGAAGAAAGGATTTTGAAATTTCTTATTAAAAAGAAATGATGAATGCATGAGGTAATTAATACACTAACTCTCCTTATTGGATCATTAGACAACATACATATTCATTGAAACATCAAATTGTATCCTATAAATCTATATAATTACAATGTGAAAATTTTTTAAAAATAAATTAATGAACTAAATAACAATTTTAAAATGTTCTCAATCACCAATGCAAAGTTTAGGAGCTTTGTTCTTGACTCAGCCTTAAGACTGAAAACTGATGTGTTAGAAATATTTGTAGATCCTCTCAATTTTGAAAGAATCCTAGCTAAACTACTGAAATATAAAATATATTCTATGTAATATGCTCTTAGGTATATTCTTAGGTGAACTCTGCTTTTAGATGAAGCTTATAAAAATGAAAAACCTATCTGAAATAAAATTTTAAAGTATTTGGAAAATTACAGCTTAATCTCTTAAAGACAAATTTTCTATACAGTAACCTTTTTATGTGCTTTTGAAATGGGGTATACAATTATTTTCCCTGATGTGAGACAAAATATAGAAAGTTGGCATTTTATCTAAGAAGTTAACTTAGGAAGAAAGAGTGAGAGGCAGAGGAATGAGGGAAGAAAGGAAGGCTGATGATGGGATACCTTATCAAGTTGCCTAATGCTGTATTGGAACCTAATAGGCCTTCTAAGGAGTTTTATTACATAATGCAAGACTCCTCAATCTGGGAGGAGGAAAGGGCTTTATTTTTGAGTGGTCACAGGTTGCCCCATGGGCATAAACTCTACCAAGCTGCTAGGTTACACCTACATGAGCATCCCACCTGCTTAAGTAAGAGCAGCCACAAACTGTGGGCCATTCCAGGTAAGTGTCATATCACACCTGCACCAACTAGTCAAAGCCTGGGTCAAAGCCTGTGCAGAACTGATCGCTACAGCAGAGGCTAAAATAAGAAATGGGGCTAAGAGAGTGAAAAGCAGTGCCCATATGTATCCAAAAACAGGTTGAAGATATCTTTAGGAAGGAACAGATAATTTTTCTTATTCATACAATAACAGATGCATATGAACTCCTCGACTAGTCACCCATTCCTGTCAGCCCTTGGGCTTCATAACTAAATCATTCTTCCTTTGTAATCCAGTCCCACATTTTCAGCTATCTCTATATGTTTATTATCTTAAATATTTCTTTGCTCTATACTCTTCCCCTAGTCTTCAACCAATTTCTTTCTTTATTGTCCCAACCCACAGACTGTTATTTCCACTTCGATGTCCCATAGAAGCTTCAAGGGTTTGAAATACCTAAAAAAACAACTCATCTTTCTCCCTAAAACTCCCTCTCCTTCTCCCACTTCAAAATTTCAACTAATGGCTCCCCCTGTTATTCCCACCAGAATCCTGAATGATCCCTGTTTCCCCTCATTCACTCCATACATGTAAATCTCATTAACGTTACTTTCCAGATATTTCATGAATCCTTTCCATTCATTCTGTACTAGAAAGTGTTCCCAGTTTAGACCCTGGTGGTTGGTGGCCTCTTACCTAGGCGCTCTCTCTCTCTCTCTCTCTCTCTCTCTCTCTCTGTGGGTGTGGGTGTGTGTGTCCTGAGAATTTATTTACTTCTGGTTTTTGTTTGTTTTTTAGTATCCAGAATCTACAGGGAACTTAAATCAATTAGAAAAAAAAAATAACCCAATTAAAAAATGGGCAAAGGACATGAACAAACCCTTCTCAAAAGAACACATACAAATGGCCAACAAATACACGAAAAAAAAATGCTTAGAATCACTAATCATCAGAAAAATGCAAATCAAAACACAATGAGATACCATTTCATACCGGTTGGAATGGCTATTATTAAAAAGTCAAAATACAACAGATGCCAGCAGGGCTGTAGACAAGAGGAAGTGTCTGTATATTTTTAGCTATAGCCCTACTTCAAACGTGTCCCCATTACAGCCAAAAGAGCGGCCTATCTAAAGGACTGTTCTGATGAGCTCACTTACCTGACTGAAACCTTCAGTGACTCCCATGGCCTGCAGGTCAATGCACTAATTCATGACTATAACATCTGAGATATCCTTGATCTGGCTACTGGTCTAGCCCTCTCTGACTCACGCTTTATAAACCATGCATTCTGGAACTTTTTAGTTGTTTCCCACATCAGCATGCTACTTCCCATCCATGTAGATTTGCAGAGACCTCCTCATCTTTTTAATTCCCAGTTCCCACTCTCAACATGGGCCATCTCCTACCCACACTTCAAAACCTAAGCAAAACAACACCTTCCGTGACACCTCCATGCTGAGTCAGATGCCATCCCCTTTGTATTGTAGTTCTTTGCTTGTGTGCCTTTGTCTCACTTTGTTCTCTTTAAAATAAACTCCATGAGGACAATGATCACCTGCTATTTGTGTTAATATCTGCACCTAGTGGCATAGTGTCTGGAGTAGAGTAGGATCTATTTTCAAGGAAAAAAAGATTATATCTATACCAATAGACATGAATTAGCGCTTTTTTTTTTTAAAGATAAGCTCCCTTTGAACTAAGTCAATGTTTACAAGAAGAGTTATACTAAAAAGTTCACTTTTGCTGCTTATGTTTCATTTATTTCAGGCAATTAATTCATTGTTATTGGTAAATCGATACTTTTTATTGATACTGAAAAGAGAGAAATAAACTAATGACTATCTCTGTTAGAGTAGATTTGTTCATATCTATCAGTAAAATGTTAATTATCTGAAAGTCAATAATAAAACATAAACTGTGATCTTAAATGTTTTTTAGGGGCTCAAAAATAACTAGAATTCATGTCAGCATATAAAAAAAGATCAGAGTATTTTTAAGATATGATAAAATTTTATTTTAGTTTCTTAATAGGGATTTTTGTGACCTTATAGAGTTCAACTAATTATAATTTTAAAAATAGGATTGATAGAGTTTTAGAATTAGAAACAATTTATAGATTATTTTATTTTTCTTTTGAGGAATCAGGTCATCAGAAGATCAAGGAACACCTATAATGTCACTAGATCCTAATTTAATTTAAATTTTAGAATCCAGGTATTCTAACTCCTGTCTTGATACTATTTCTACTTTATTATGTTGCTTCCCAGGGCTTTAAAAAATAAAAGCTGGGAAATTACATTTGCTTTGCATATACAGCACCAATTATCAAATTCAGCATAAAAGCATAACATGTATACATCAAAAAGAAAACATAAAAACTTCAAATTAAAAGCATCTCAAAACAATTGAATATAATAGGGAAACCTTATACAAATGCAACACTCCCCCATTAATAAAAAGAAACCAATTGGAGAAAAAAGAAATTCAATATAAACATGTTGGAATATAACCTAATTCATTTTAATCCAATGCTTCAAATTGAAAAAAATTAGCACTAGTGTTATTTTCCTTTATCATTACAATCTTGCTTTTCATTACATTATGCTATGTTTTGTATTAAACATAAAATCAATTTTTCACCTTAACACATGCTAGAAATACAGAGTCACCATATTGGAAATCAGTAGAAAGTGTCTTTGTTTCTACTTTTTTTTCTTTGAAAAAGCTTTGGGAAAAAAATCATTTACAATGTTTAATTTTAATAACTTAAAGAATGTAATTGATTTTTGTTTGTTTTTGACATGGAGTTTCACTCTTGTCACTCAGGCTGGAGTACAATGGCATGATCTCGGCTCACTGTAACCTCCACCTCCCAGGTTCAAATGATTCTCCTGTCTCAGCCTCCCGAGTAGCTGGGATGACAGGCACTCGCCACCACACCCGGCTAATTTTTGTATTTTTAGTAGAGATGGGGTTTCATCATGTTGGCCAGGCTGGTCTCAAACTCCTGACCTCAGGCGATCTGCCAACCTCGCCCTCCCAAAGAGCTGGGACTACAGGCGTGAGCCACCATGCCCAGCCAATTGAATAGTTTTTAACTCAGAGGATAAATGCTTGAGGGGATGGAAAGCCCATTCCTCATGACGTGATTATTTCACACTGCATGCCTGTATCAAAACATCTCATGTACCCCACAAATATATAAACCTCCTATGTACCCACAAAAATTTTATAAAATAATGAAAATATTTTAAAACTAAAAAAATTGTTTTTTAATTAAGCAACTTTATTTAAATAAAATCATTCTTCCTCATCCTCAGTCCTGGGATCTACCAGAAAGAATTAGCAACATCTTAAAGATGACAAAGTGTTAAAGATAAGCTGCTATTAAGTAAAAGTGTGAAGTGTGGAGGGGACAAGCTGGATGCCTGAACCATTTTGTTCTATCTTTAGGACAGTGAAAGAGCAAGAAGCAGGGTTGGGTGGGGGACACATATTCTGTTGAGCATTGTCACCACTATATTCACTGAAATTCATCTGCATGCTTGTATGTATACTTTTGATTCGCCTGATACACTGAAAATTATATGAAATTGTTCTCTATTCTTTAGATAATTATAATCTAAGTGCTAATATGAAGCTTAGAATTTATATGAAATATGTATGCCCACAACAAGACATTTCAGCTATTTCCTAGATAATAATCTCACTTCACCCTGCACAAAACAGGCACATGATCATGTCACTCTGACCTGGTTTGAGTCCAAGGAGGCTTTTGTTTTTAAAATAATTTAGGTTAGTAGTTAAAATATGAACTTTGGGCCAGGAGTGGGAGCTCATGCCTATAATCCCAGCACTTCGGGAGGCTGAGGCGGGCGGATGACTTGAAGTCAGGAGTAGGAGACTGGACTGGCCAACATGCTGAAACCCCATCTCTACTAAAAAAAAAAAAATAGAAAACTTAGCTGGGTGTGGTGGCGGGCACCTATAATCCCAGCTACTTGGGAGACTGAGGCAGGAGAATTGCTTGAGCCTGGGAAGTGGAGGTTGCAGTGAGCAGAGATCTTACCACTACACTCCAAAACAAACAACAAACAAAAAAATTCTAGAGTCACACTGAAAATCTTAACAACCTGCTTCTACTACCCATTTTTTTAATTTTTATTTTGACCTGATTTTAGATTGATAGCAAAATGCACAAATAACACAAAGTGCCCCCTATGTCCCTCACCCTACTTCCCCTAATGCTAACATTTTCAGAGCCATCCTTATTTTCTCTATAAAAGAGCAGAGTTCTCCTTTTAGAGATTTGGAAAGATTATTAAAAGATAAGTTACAAAATACAGTACCTGACACGTATAAAATATTAAATAAATACTAGCCATGCTTAATTATTTTGTTTTAAGTCTATATGAGTCAAGTTTTAGTAGAAATATGGGCTAGAAAAAAAAAAACAGAAAGCGGGACTCTGTGATCCGACTTGGGCTTATAGAACAGACTGCACTAGTTTGTTCTCATGCTGCTAATAAAGTCATACCCAAGACCGGGTAATTTAGAAAGGAAAGAGGTTTAAGGAACTCACAATTCCACATGGCTGGGGAGGCCTCACAGTCACGGCAGAAGGCAAAAAAGAAGCAAAGGCACATCTTAAATGGTAGCAGAGAAGAAAGCTTGTGTAGGGAAGCTCCCATTTTAAAAGCATCAGATCTCGTGAGACTTATTCGCTACCAGGAGAACAGTAGGGGGAACCCGCCCCTATGATTCAATGATCTCCACCTGACTCCATCCTTGACATGCGGGGATAATTACAATCAAGGTGAGATTCCGGTGGAGACACAGCCGAATCATATCAATGACTAATGAGAGTTACGTCCAGAACCTAATGAAAACCTGTCTGAGGCCACATTCCCTGTAAAGCAGATTTGAGATAGAGATTTGTGTAGAGAATATTTAACTGGGTAAAATCCTAGGAACCAACAACTGTGGCGAAAAAGCTGAATTGGATAAAGGGAGTTGAGATGTGAGGCAGTCACAACAAATACCTCAGCTAATCTCAAGGGGGAGCTGAGAAGCTGGGACGACCCTTCAGAGTTGCCCTAAATTGAGGCAGGAGTATGGAGTTTTAATACCTTTCACTGGCCATTCTTCAGATACGAGTTGTCCCCAAGGATGGACATCAGCTTGACAAGTTATTAATTAGATCTCCTGAGAATAAATTCTAGAGAGAATCAGCTGAGAGGCATGATTTGCCAACACTCCCAATAGCTGGGCAAACTTCAGTTTTGAGGGAGGATTTGGGTCACACACAAAAGTCTCCACAACCAATTATTCATGGGAAATTCTATGTAGGCAGAGCTATTTCATGGCCAGTTAATCAAAACTACATAATCTATTTGGTTAAGCAAAAGAAATTAAAAAGATAAAATAAAATCTATGTATTAACACTCAAAAGTTTTTTAATGCATTTGCCTTGCATTTCGTATGTTTTGCCTTGCCTTTTATATGTTTTGCCTTGCATTTGCTTATTTGCTTTTAAGAACCTTTAGAGAACAATAATTACTAATATAATATGGAGTAGCACAGCATAGACGAGGGAAGCTAACTCTCTCCCTTTTCCCAGAACCTGGAACAGCTAAAGATCCTAAGCATTGTCAGCTTTGGTATCTGACATAGTTTGGATGTTTGTCCCCTTCAAATCTCACGTTAAAATGTGATCCCCAATGTTGGAGAGAGATGCCTCCTGAATGGCTTGGTGCTGTCCTCTTGGTAATGAATGAGTTCTTACCCTGTGAGTTCATGCGATATCTGGTTGTTTAAAAGAGACTGACACCTCCTCCCTGTCTCTCTTGCTTCCTCTCTCACCATGTGATATGCTGGTTTCCCTTCACCTTCCACCATGATTGGAAGGTTCCTGAGGCCCTCCCTGGAAGCAGGTGCCAGTACTATGCTTCATGTACAGCCTTCACAACAAGGAGCCAAATAAACCGCATTTCTTTATAAATTACCCAGCCTCAGGTATTTCTTTATAACAATGCAAATGGGCTAACAGAGTATCATTCATGGACAGTGAGTGTATTAGTCAATTTTCATGCTGCTGATAAAGACATACCCAAGACTGGGTCATTTATAAAGAAAAAGAGGTTTAATGAATTCACAGTTCCACATGGCTGAGGAGGCCTCACAGTTATGGCAGAAGGCGAAAGGCGCATCTTACATGGCAGCAGGCAAACAGCAAATGAGAACCAAGTGAAAGGCGAAAGGGGTTTCCCCTTATAAAACCATCAGATCTCATGAGACTTATTCACTACCACTAGAACAGTGTGGGGAAAACTGCCCCCATGATCCACTTACCTCTCACTGGGTCCCTCCCACAACATGTGAATTATGGGAGCTACAGTGCAAGATGAGATTTCAGTGGGGACACAGCCAAACCATATCAGACAGTAATAACTTTCAATTAAATATAGCTAGACTTTCTGTCAGTGGGTCACAGCAGTCTAGAGAACACATTGAAAAACTCTGGGAACAGCAGATATAGAGGTCAGATCTAGAGATTTTGAACAAAGTTTAGTGCTACAATGCATTGGTGACCACAGACAAAAGGTGTCTGTTGTTGTTATAGTTTGTTTTCTGTCTTGTTTTTCATCATGGGAGGACAAAAAGAAAAAATGGGGGCAATGGTGAAGGAGAAATGAAAAAGACCTGCTTTTCTATGGGTGGAAGCGACTAAACGAGAGAATAAATTTGGATCACACAACAAATGCAAATCAAGTTAGAAGCATGAAAGGCATGATTAAGGCCATGGTTCTAATAGAGATCAGCCAGCGGAACCAGGATCATGCCACACCGAGAGAGGCTGCAGAGCCATTGCCTTCTCTCCTGTCAAAGCTAAATTAATGAAATGGAACTCACAGAAGCACTATGTAATCAAATATTGGTGGGACACAAGCAAATTCTTAAAAAGTTTCATTGATCAGTGATAATATCTTTTGGTGTAAATATCTCCTCAAAACATTTCAGGAAAAAAAAATAAAGCTATAATTTTACTTTAGAAATATTTAACTTTGTTATACTAGTTTACTTATTTTTTACCTAATACTTCTGATATATTGTTATGTAGGTTAAAGATGCTCGATTCATGCCACTGTGGAAACCACACATAATTTAGGCAATAATGCAAATTCTTTTCAAATTCTTTTATCAGTGTATTCACTTTATTTTTATTTCAAACACAATACAAAATTACAGGATGCTATCAAAGTGATGCTACAAAACCCCACTAAAATTTTTTCAATTCTTCAAATCACACACTTACACACACACACACACACACACACACCACATGCATTCCCCGTACAGACCTTTTTTTGGGGGGCCTGAGTAAATAATTGCATTTTATTTTCAATTTTTCATTTTGAAATAATTAAAGACTTACCAAAAATGTTGCAAAACTACGTGCCTTTTTGAAGTAAAGTCTTGAAAAAGTTGTTTGGTATATCCTTTATAGTAATAAAAGAAAACACGTGTATATTCTGTTGATTAAAGGCATGCTGAGATCGTCAGACATGTGATTTCATCAGAGACTCCAATATAGAGCGCAGCTGTAACGACATCCTAAGAGTGTTCTAACTGAAATGTGTTGGAAGAAGGTTCTAATTTTTTTCAACCCTTCTCAAGTTGGCACTCAGCAGATTTCCACTCTATAAAAGTAACTCCTGCTCTGCAACTAATGTTCACAGATAAGCTCCAAACATATTTACAGCTCCATTTAAGTATAATGTACACACAGTAAAATTCACCCTTTTCAATGTGCAATTTAATGGGTTATGGCAGATGAATATCATCATTTGACCACAATCATGATCAAGATACAGAAAATCTGCATCATCACAAAACGTTTTCTTTTGCTGTTTTGCATTTGATCTTTTCTCCATTCCTGAACACAGGCAACCACTAATCTGCTTCTGTTTCTACAGTTTGCATTTTCTAGAGTATCCTATTAGTGGAATGATACATTGGTGTCTTTCATGTCTAGCTTCTTTCACTGAGCATAATGCTTTTGATATTCATTTATATTGCTGTTGTATCAGTTTGCTCCTTTTTATTGTTGAGTGGTACTCCATCTACAACTGGTTTATCCATTTACAAGTTGATGGACACATCTGCTATGAACTTCAAGGATGAGGCTTGGTACGGATATGTTTTTATTTATTTTGAGTCGCAGTGGGATTATTTGGCTATATGATCAGTACTAAGTTTAACATTAAAAGAAACTGCCAAACTGCTTTCCAAAATGTCTGTACCATTTTGAAGTCCCACTAGCCAGGTGTGAATAGCAATTCTTCACATCATGTGGTATGGTCAGTTCTGCTCGTGTCAGCCACTCCAGTGGGTGTACAGTGGTACCTCAATGTGGTTTTAACTTGCATTTCCCTGATGACGGGTAATGTTAAGTATCTTTTCATTTGTGTATTGGACATCATCTCTTTTTAAATTAAAATATCTGTACAAATATTTGGCCCATTTAGGTCAAAATATTACGTTAAATGAGTTATTTGTGTTTTGTTATTTAGTTTTTTAGTTATGTGTACATTCTAGATGAAAGTTCTTTATCAGACATATTTAAAATTATTCTGTCCCAATCTGTGGTTTGCCTTTTCATTTTTTGATGCTATGTTTTAAGTTGCAAAAGTCTTAATTTCATGAAGTCCAACTTACTATTTTTTTCCATTTTCATCCATCCTTTTCTTATCTAAAAAGTTTTTAGCTATAGTAAGATTATTAAAAATTTTTCCTATTCAGTAAGCTTTATACATTTTATATTTACATTATGTATAAAATACATGTTGAGTTAATTTGAGGATATGGTGTGAGGTAATTCTGAAGTTCATATTCTCCATTTAATATCCAATTTTAATAGTACCATCTTTATAAAGACATTGATTTCCTTATTGAAATATTTTGGCAACTTTGGCCATGTAAGGCAGGATATATTTCTAAATTATTTATTCTGTTTCACTGATATATATGTCTTCTTCATGCCAGTAAGTTTACTGTACTGTTTAGTGTAGCTTTACAATATGTCTTGAAATTTGGAAAGTTTTCCAACTTTATTCTTCTTTCTAAAACATGCTCTGGCTATTCTAGGACTTCTGCATTTAAAAAGAAAATTAGAATCAGCTTTGTAATTTCTCCAAAAAGGCCTATAGGTTTGACTGGGATTGTGCCAAATCTGGAGATCAGTTTCAGAAGAATTATCATCTAATAAGTATGACATGTATATTTACCAATGAACTTGATACATATTTCTACCTATTCAATCTCTCGTATTAGTGATTTAGAAATTTTGGATCAGCATACCTTTTATTAAATTTATTCTGAATTATTTTATTATTTTTGAGGCTATTATAAGTTAAATTGCTTACATAATTTTATTTTCTAATTGGTGTTGATTGTGTATAGAAACACAATTGATTTTATTTATTGATCTTTCATCCTACAACTTTGTTAAATTCACTTCATACCTCTAGCACACTTCTGCAGATGCCTAAGGATTTTCTATGTATATGTTTACATCACGTGAGAATAGTATTTTTCTTTCTTCCCAACTTGGGTGTCACTTATTTCTTATTTTCTTTTCTTTTCTCTTTATTTCTTTCTTCTTTCTGTCCATTCCTCCTTCCTTCCCTTCTTTCTTTCTCCCTGTTTTAGAATCAGTTTTGTAATTTATCCAAAAGGACCTATAAGGTTTCATGGGAATTCCACTGAATCTAGAGATCAATTTCAGGAGAATTATCATCTCATAAGTATTAAATATTTATCAATGAACTTGGTATATATTTCCACTTATTTAATATTGAATGCAATACTTTAAAGAACTAGGGAGAGAGGACATCATTGCATTTTTCATAATCTTATGTAGAAAGTATTAAGGCTTTCACCATTTTAAGTAAGATGTTTGCTATAGATTTTTTGTAAACACATAATCAGTTTGAAAATGTACTTTTCTATCCTCAGTTTGCTGGGAGTTTTTAATTTAAAAAATGTGTTACATTTTGTAAATTCCTTTTTTGCATCTATTGAGAGTGTCACGTGATTTTTCTTTTTTCTGTCAGCATGGTAGATTTTCAGTTGTTGAAACCAACTTGAGATAAACCCCACTTGGTTAAAACACATTATCATTTTTAAATATTCCTAGACTCAATTTGCTAATATTGTATTAAGAATGTTGCATCTAAGTTCATAATGGTTATCAGTCTGTCATTTTTGAGTTGTGATATCTGCATTTGTTTCTGATATCGAGAGAATCCACGTAAAACATCTACTTCTGTCATCAGTAATAATCTGACCAGGGATAACACCAACAGTTAGAGAGGAACCTGTCATTACCTGTGGCAGCAGAGATATCAGAGATTCCAAAAAGAAAAGCAAGGTTAAAATTTCAAATATAATCACATGAAATATCAGAAAGCCAGGGGATAGAAATATAGGAGAGCAAAATCTTAGAGGTCAAAACAAGTAGTTAAGTACTGCACATGATAATAAAAAGTAAAATCTTTTCCTAAGGCAGAGCCTGGCTGCTGCCTAGCTTCTTTGACAATTCTTGGTAGGCTTTCATGGCTTTATAAGGGCTTATACTTTAGGTAAAGTTATAGTCAGGGAAACGGTGGGTGTAGGTTGGCTCTGTAGAAATGAAGCATTACAGGAGCACTGCAGTGAGAAAGAAACTGATACTGATGATACTTCGGTCACACTAATAATACATGCTAATGATAATCATAGCAATCATGGTAATGACAGACAATATATATATAATATTAGCATGCTTCTATTTGCACATATACATATGTGAATAGAAACATTGATTTAAAGACATGAAAGTATAGAAATAGCCTACACCTGATAAAGATATGCTCATACACAATAACAAACCTCAGCATAAACAGAGATTTTGATGTATCACAGAATTCTCCAATAGATCACAATTTTGACACTATGGGAAGTGTCATTTTCAGAACTTTTCTTTATCTCCATTATCTCTATTCTCTATTTCCAACATTCCTGGAGACTGAACTCAAGGATCAGTAAATATTCTCAACCTTAACCATAGCAGACTTCATTCATCCCATATATGCTTGTTATTTTTCCCCATTGACAGAAGGCATTGTACCATGAAATATACAACATATCTCTGACACACCTGACGAAAACAAACAATGGGGAAAGATTGACTATTTAATAAATGGTGATGGGAAAACTGGCTAGCCATATGAAGAAAGCTGAAACTGGACCCCTTCCTTACACCTTATAAAATAATTAACTCAAGATGGATTAAAGACTTAAACATAAGATCTAAAACCATAAAAACTCTAGAAGACAACCTAGCCAATACCATTCAGAACATAGGCATAGGCAAAGACTTCACGACTAAAACACCAAAAGCAGTGGCAACAAAAGCCAAAATTGAGAAATGGGATCTAATTAAACTAAAGATAGCTTCTGCACAGCAAAAGACACTATCATCGGAGTGAACACACAACCTACAGAGTGGGAGAAAATTTTTGCAATCTATCCATCTAACAAAGGGCTAATATCCAGAATCTACAAGGAACTTAAACAAATTTACAAGAAAAAAACAACCCCATCAAAAAGTGGGAAAAGGATATGAACAGACACTTCTCAAAAGAAGACATTTATGCGGCCAATAAACACATGAGAAAAAGCTCATCATAGGCTGGGCGTGGTGGCTCACGCCTGTAATCCCATCACTTTGGGAGGCCAAGGCGAGTGGATCACAAGGTCAGGAGTTTGAGACTTGCCTGGCCACTATGGTGAAACTCTGTCTCTACCAAAAACACACAAAAAAACTTTAGCCAGGCGTGGTGGTATATATCTGTAATCCCAGCTACTCAAGAGGCTAAGGCAGGAGAATTGCTTGAACCCATTAGGTGGAGGTTGCAGTGAGCCGAAATTGTGCCACTGCACTCCACCCTGGGTGACAGAGTGAGGCTGTCTCGAAGAAAAAAAAAAAAAAAAAAGCTCATCACCCCTGGTCCAATGAGATACCATCTCGCGCCAGTTAGAATGGCAATCATTAAAAAGTCAGGAAACAACAGGTGCTAGAGAGGATGTGGAGAAATAGGAATGCTTTTACACTGTTGGTGGGAGTGTAAATTAGTTCAACCATTGTGGAAGACAGTGTAGCAATTCCTCAAGGATCCAGAACTAGAAATATCATTTGACCTAACAGTCTCATTACTAGGTACACATCCAAAGGATTATAAATCATTCTACTATAAAGACACATTCACACATATGTTTATTGCAGCACTATTCACAAGAGCAAAGACTAGGAACCAACCCAAATGCCCATCAATGATAGACTGGATAAAGAATATGTGGCACATATACACCATGGAATACCATGCAGCTATAAAAAAGGATGGATTAATGTCTTTTGCAGAGACATGGATGAAGCTGGAAACCATCATTCTCAGCAAACTATCACAAGAACAGAAAACCAAACACCACATGTTCTCACTCATAAGTGGGAGTTGAACAATGAGAACACATAGACACAGGGAGGGGAACATCACACACTGGGGCCTGTCAGTGGGTAGGAAGGAAAGAGGAGGGATAGCATTAGGAGAAATACTTAATGTAGATGACGAGTTGATGGGTGCAGCAAACCACGACAGCACATGTATACCTATTTCACAAAACTGCAAGTTCTGCAAATGTATCCCAGAACTTAAAGTGTATGTATGTGTGTATATATATATACACACAAATGTAAATGTAAATGTAAATAAGTTGAAAATGGTAAAAATAGAAATATGTTTCCTACACAAATAGTGACATAATAAAGCAAGATAGAATGTATGTTTGAGTTAAAAAAAATTGCTTAGAAGACAACTTGAATTCCATTCCAAGGAACTAGTTTTCAAAAGTTTACAACCAGATTTCAGTTTGGCAAAAGGCAACAATGCTGTTTTGAAAATAATTTCTGAAAAGAGCTTCCCCAGCAGTTCCAAATGGCAGTCCTGATACAAGGAAGTAGGGGCAATTTTGTTACCACCAGGAACACTGAATTTATTTTCAGACCTTGAAATTCTGGGAGGCCCTCGAATAATAATCAACTACAATATTTTACTTTACATAGAAATATTGTTTTAATGTTAATATAAAAGCTTGTATATGAACTAAAATTGTCAATCTGCCACTTTTAAGAAAGAAGAATCCATTATGTCCCTAATCTATAGTGAGTTGATATGTTCCATAAGCAGTTCTGGAAGGAGGCTACACTTAGAGCATAAATTGGTATAGATCGCTTTGCTCTCACAGATAGCGACACAATATTTTCTGCTGAATGGGAAAAAGTTTGAAGGCATAAATCAAGATAAAGCAATCATCTGACAAAGAATTACAAAGAGGCCCCATACCTTTTTCTCAGTGAACTCCATGTGACACATTGATTTTCCACTGAAGATAAAAGCCAAAATCATGTGTCATCAATAGAAAGCAAGCAAAACTATTTGGTTCAATAGGTTATGGTACTTAACAAAAAAAACTTGCAGAGAAAAGACAAATCTAAAATGTTGCACATGATTCAAACAAGTCTGGATCAGAAGAGACATTTCAGAGGTCACTGCTAGAGAGTCAAGGATACATTAGAGAGAAATAAACTCCTGCTTTTTTGTTTATCTACTTACATACACAGATACTGTCTGATGAAGATGATTGATATCAGGTATGGTATTTGATGGTATAGTCATTTACAAAATAATTCATCCCTTATGATCTAATGCAATTTTCTTCATATTACACGTGTATATTTAAATACTTCCTTGTGAAGTGGAGGCTAGCCAGGCTGCTGTTAGCATATCCAGTACATTTCTGCAAATTCCAAAATGGCAAATCCCACAGTTGAAATTTCAACCTCTCTAGCGTCCCTCGGCTGGAGTGCATAATCACGGCAAAAGTCTGCAACATCAGAGGTGGCCGCCACAGACACAAAGTCTATGTTTCTCATTCCATTCTACCAAATCTATTCAGCAGTCTGGGTGAGGGGGCTTGGCAGTATCTATGAGCAGAAAGCATTCAAATGGCTGGTATATGTGCTTCCGGGGAAACTAAGGGGAAAAAAGAGAGAGGGAGGGAGGGAGGGAACAAGAAAGAAGAAGGAAACTCAAGGAGAGAGGAAGGGAAGGAGGCTGGCAAGAAGGGATGGAGGGAGCAAGGGAGGGAGGAATAAAGGAAGGAAGTTACACCAAGTTTCAAAACTGGCCACGGACTGAGAAGGATTAAGAGACAAACGGAATTGAAAGCATTTATGTTCATACTCGGTATTTTTCTTACCCATTCTTGCAAATTAGTAATTTAAAAATTTTCATTTCCACAAATCCACGTGTTTTCTTGTTCCTCTCTCTCCGCTCTTTTTCCTTCTTTCCTTCCTGCCTTTCTTCTTTCTTTTCAACATAGGTTATATAAATGTGTGAGAGCTATCACTAGTCTACATTAATCATCAGGATTTTCCTGTATATTTCCAATTAAGATGACCCATAATAATATTCTACTGTAATTTTGGAGGGTCCAAAATACTAGATGGCATTTAGTGTTTTGGAAATCATGACAAGTCTAACAGGACTTTAAAAAACCTATCAAGACATCTGATGTGTTTTCTTGCCCATACACTCTTTAATGAGGTCTGCTTGACCCTTTCTTCTTCCCTTCTCTAGTCATGGGTTCTTCACACTGAAAACTAAGCTTTGCATCAGTGTTTGACGAACAGGTGACATAATAAACTGCAGTTACATTTTAAATTCAGCTCAAGATGGTAGATGAGAAATCTAAGATTGTGAAGTGAGATTTAGCATGCTGTTCAGTATGCAACAAATCTGAGTGTTGCTCACACAGGATTCATACCAACAGGCTCCTTCCAAAACCTTTCAATGCAAATTCTAGCAAATGCACACTTGGAAGAAAAATGTTCCATGAAGTTGTATATGTAAATTTATACTTTCAGCATTTATGTATATAATTTCAGGGGAAGTGGGATCAACTTAACATTATTAAACATAGTCCAATGATATTTACAACATAACTTCAGAAACATTTTATTACTAGAAGTATTTTAAAAAGGATGTACCATTTAGGATTTAAGGCACACCCCACAAATGAAAAAACAAATGAGATTATAAACAACATTTTTAAAAAAATTATGCCATCTTTTCACTACAAAATCCTCCTGGGGGAAAAATATCTTTTCCTTCATTATTAAAGGATGTTATCAGAGCACAGTGGAATTCTTTCAGATTTAGTCAGAAGGTTCTCTGGAGTTGAGAGATCTATTGGAGAATATTTTCTTTGAAAGTCCATGTCCTTTCCCCAGGCCTACATCATATATAAATAAACATTTCAGAAAAGGGGCCATGTTAAGAAAAAGTGGGTTGAAGATTGTAAGACCTGGTTCCTGGGTGCCAAATAATTCACAAGTTGGAATAAGCTGGGTTTCTGTAACACTTCTCTATGACTGCCATTGATACTGAACTATGCCAAGGAACTAAGTCCTACCAAGGAAAAGCAGGAGGAAAACAGGTGTAAGAAAACATTTCCTGTCAGTGTGTCCAGAGATAGCATGAGTCAACAGCGGCTCCTCATGAAGCCATCGATTCGTAACACTGGAGTATCTAGAATGCATCTGGGTCGAATTATTAAAAAGAAAGTTCTTCTCAAGCTAGTTGTAATGGTAGCTAATTTAAAAAATTAATGTTCTGCGATTCTGATAAAAACCTATGTGGTGAACCAACAATAAAGGCGGCTGGAGATATTGGTATGAAATAGTTATTTTTCCTTATATACCTGGACGTTCATGTAAGAAATTATACTTTTGGAAGGTCTGTCATATTCTCAGTGTATAAGAGTTGAATCATTTTTAGAAGTTATTGTCAGAATTTTGCTTTAATAGTGCAGTAAAGTGTGCATTCTCTCTCCCTCATTTTCATTCAACAGCCTCTACAAATTGAGCCTGGCTCAAAGGTCTTTCCCTCTTGGAATATGACTCCTCCCCTGTCCCTCTACATAGGCTGTTCTATAACAAATTATTTTGCTGTCTTGATTTTTCAGAGACCTCATGCTAGTAGTAGAGAGTCAGGAGAAAGTGAGATGTCCTATATAAAAGGCCTGCTAGAAAAAGAAATCAGCACTGAGTTCTAAGGATACTGAACAACTTTTTAAAAAACAAGCAAGCCATATTAAACACATTAGTTACAACCAAATTAGATAAAACCATGAAAATTATCCAAGAAGAAAAAGTACATCACCTGTCTAGGTTTAAAATTGCTTAAGGCTGCCATCCAAGGACCATCTATGATAACAAATACAGTAGTCTGTATTGACACAAAGTTTTAGTGATAGACGTAATTACATTCTTCTGCTGGTGGTGTTCTAGAATAAATGGAATATCTGCTGATCAAATCTGAATGCATCCCATAATATTAGCATGTAGGATCCCAGATCTGCAGGCACTATCTCTTTCTCAGATCTACACTTTGAATATTATGTTAGTTAAAATGAGAAGTATGTTAGAAAATGTCTTTTACAAAAGAAATATTGGCTGAGTATGGTGGCTCATGCCTGTAATCCCAACACTCTGGGAGGCCAAGGTGAGAAGATCTCTTGAGCTCAAGAATTTGAGACCAGCTTGGGCAACATATCTATAAAAAATTTTAAAACTTAGCCGGTGTGGTGGTGCACACCTATAGGCACAGCTACTTCAGAGGCTGAATCAAGAGGATCACTTGAGCTTGGGAGTTTGAGGTTGCAGTGAACTATGAACATGGCACTGAACTCCAGTCTGGGCAACAGAGTGAGAACTTGTCTTCAAAAAAATAAAAAAGAAGAAAAAAATAGGAAATATTGTGTTCACATCTGCTATGGTACTCTTTCTTATATAAACTATTTCTTTGCAGTATTCTAGAGGATTTAAGACAAATTTACCACTGAATAATTTCATATGGTATATTATTGCATTAGTATAGTATGTTATTATATAATTAGTATAAGTGACCAGTGCTGCAACAACCACATTCCAAAAAGTATTGTGATCCTCCAAAATTACAATGTCTAAATGACATTATTCTCCTTCATGAGACCATTATACCTTAATTTTTCAGCACCATGAAAATCTACAAATGCCCTCTAAAATATATTTAGAAAACGTGGGATAAAAATAGATACAGTTTCAGAAGATACATATATTTTGAAAATTAGCCTTTTTGGAATAAATTATTCTTTATGACATATAAATAAACACATTTTTCAGACTGGCGGGGTAACATTTGCATCAGTCAAAATAATTAGATTACTAAAACCTGTAATCTTATTAGAAAAATGGTTTATTCAGAGAATCATTGGAATTATTAGCCTTCAAGCTGCTATAGATTGAATCTGATCAAAATAATTAAGATAATATTATTTCATTTTTCAGTATAATATCTCCTTAGTATTTTTGTTTCTTATTTAATATGTGATTATATTTACTTCTGTGAATAATATGGATGAAGATCATTACAGTGTCAAGATCACTGGGTTCAGAGCACAGAAACCTCAAGTCTATTCTTTTTTCTTAAATACCTGTAAGACTTTAAAGAAGACAGAGTTTCTGGACTCTAATTTCTCTATCTGTAGAATAAATGGGTTAGACCAAATAACTCCTTTCTGCTTATAAATTTTCTAATTATATGACTGAGCTTACACCTGGAAAACAGTCTATCTCCTGTATAAATTAATGATAGAAATGAAAACCACCACGTTTCATGAAATTAACCACATAAATATCAACATCAACTGCTCAGAAGGACTTAAGTGCAAGTATCACAGGAATTCTGAAGCACAGAGAACTAAATATAAGAAATGTAACACTCTTCGTATTTTCAAAGAAGATTTTAATAATATATGTAAACACAGTAGCCTGTTCATAAGAAAAAAGAAAAGGGACGTCTTAGCATATTCAGGGTTCAACCAAAACTACTACTGGAATGTAAATCAAAGTAATATTCACCTAACTGTCATAATTGGCATGAATAATTTTAAGTAAAACACTTTTATTTGATATTAAATGTGAACAATAAGCCAAAACAGAGAAAATTAATAAATTGATCATTTATTGAAACTGAAATAAAAATATATAATTATTGAAGCCTCTTATATACATAAACCAATCATTGCTTAAATGAGCTGACATACTAGCTCCATAGTTTTATGTCACTAAGGAACTCTTTTGAACACAATAAAGAAACCAGAATTGAGCACAAAGAATGATGAACTGGGAAGTTCATGGCTTTCTATCTACTAATTAGGAGTACAATCATTCAGTCAAACAGCCACTCAACAAACATTTAGCATACAGCTTCTGGATACCAGGTACTGGTGTAGGTGCTAGAGCAACAAGGAAATAGTCCCTGCATTCAGTGAGCTCACAGGCAAGTAAACAAGTAAGTATAAAGACTGCATGACTGATTGGGAGTGGTGGTTCATGCCTGTAATCCCAGCACTTTGGGAGGCCAACGTGGGCAGATCACGAGGTCAAGAGATCGAGACCATCCTGGCCAACATAGTGAAACCCCGTCTCTACTAAAAATACAAAAATTAGCTGGGCACGGTGGTGCACGCCTGTAGTTACTTGGGAGGCTGAGGCAAGAGAATCAGTTGAACCTGGAAGGTAAAGGTTGCAGTGAGCTGAGATCACACCACTGCACTCCAGCGGGGTGACAGAGTGAGACTCTGTCTCAAAAAAAAAAAAAAAAGACTCCATGATAAATGTGTATCTACAAAGGGCACAAAGGAATGAGTAGCTAATCCCCAAAGCCATATGGAGCAGTCAGTATAAGCTTCAGGAAAAGAAACTGAAGTAAAAAGCTAACCTGAATCTGAAAAAAATGAGTAGGTATTTTCCAAGCACGTTTCAGGGGAAAAGTTGCAGGATGCAGAAGTCCTCCCAAGTACAAAAAGAGAATGAACTCTGGACAACTGGCAATTTATGGCACACAGGAATCAGTAAATGTAGGGATGAGAGGCACACAGAAACATGGGCAAAAACAGGAATTTTGACTTTATTCCATAAATCATGGAAAGCCACCAATGGGTTTTAAGTAATAAAATACTAAGACCAGGTTTGCATTTTAGAAAGATCAATTTGATTTCAGTGAGGAGGTCCAAAAATGAGAGCAGCAAGGCCAGATAGAAGTCCTGCTGCAACTAGCTATGGTTAGAGATGCAGACCAAAACTAAGGTGAAATCATTTAGAAGAAAGAACGTGGATATAAGAGCCATTGGTTTGGCCTCTCCACATCATTTTTTTTATTTTATTTTCATTTATTTATTTATTTATTTTTTGAGACAGAGTCTCGCTCTGTCACCCAGGCTGGAGTGCAGTGGCGTGATCTTGGCTCACTGCAAGTTCTGCTTCCTGGGTTCACACTATTCTCCTGCCTCAGCCTCCCGAGTAGCTGGGACTACAGGCACGCGCCACCACGCCCAGCTAATTTTTTCTATTTTTTAGTAGAGATGGGGTTTCACCGTGTTAGCCAGGATGGTCTCGATCTCCTGACCTCGTGATCCACCCACCTCGGCCTCCCAATGTGCTGGGATTACAGGCTTGAGCCACCATGCCCAGCTGGCCTCTCCACATCTTTACTGTTATACTGATAACATGGGGATGAAAATAAATATTATTTGTATTTAAACTATTATTGTTATGTGAAAATTAAACAAATAACATACTATGATAACATCGGAGGTTCAAGAAATATTAAGTCTTGAAAATAGGAAAGATGAAAGGAAGGAAACAGGGAGTGGGGAGGAAAGTAGGAGAAAGGAGAGAATATAGGAATGAGAGAGGAGGAAAATAATAAGAAAGAAGTAGAAAGCTAGGTACGGTGGCTCATGACTGTAATCCCAGCGCTTTGGGAGGCCGAGTCAGGCAGATCACAAGGTCAGGAGTTCAAGACCAGCCTGGCCAATATGGTGAAACCTTGTCTCCACTAAAAATACAAAAATTAGCTGGGTGTGGTGGCAGGCACCTATAGTCCCAGCTACTCGGGAGGCTGAGGCAGGAGAATCACTTGACCCTGGGAGGCAGAGGTTGCAGTGAGCTGAGATCACACCACTGCACTCCAGCCTGGGTGACAGAGAAAGATGCTGTCTCAAAAAAAAAAAAAGAAAAAAAAAAAAGAAAGAAGTAGAAATAGATATAGTATTTCTTAATCAGCAGAAGCTACTCTTATTTTTCAATACTCTACCTTTCTAATGTATCACTGACAAGGAAAGGTCTTGAATAATTGACTGAAGTCAGAATAGGTAAGGCACTCTACCTGTGGATACATGAGAGGCCTTAAAAAGTTCATGGAAAATGTATATTATGAAAAAAACTATGCAAAGGTTTCAATTTTGGCAGCAAAATAAACTCATACTAATTTATTATAGCATGTTTGAACAGGATCTAGTTTGAGACAGTAAGAAGGAGTAGACATTAGTTTGAAAAGAGCCCCTAGCAGAGCAATGTAAATTCTGCTAAAATTGAAGCAAGAACAAACATTAGATTATGATGAAGCTTGAGTGAAAGAATGGTGAAATCACTGATGCTTTACAAGAAGCTTGAGGGGACAATGCACCAAAGAAATCAGTAGTTCACAAGCGGACAGCTTTTTTAAAGAAGAAACGAGATGATGTGGAAGATGAAGTCCACAGGGACAGATCATCCATATCAATTTGCAAGGAAAAAAATTAATCTTGTTTGTGCCCTAATTGAAGAGGACTGATAATCAACAGCACAAACAATAGCCAACATCATAGACATCTTAATTGGTTCAGCTTACACAGTTCTGACTAAAAAATTAAAGTTGAACCAACTTTCCACTGCATGGGTGCCAAAAGTGTTGTGCTCAGATCAGCTGCAGACAAGAGGAGAGCTCTCAATGGAAATTTTAAAGAACTAGGGTCAAGATCCTGAAGGATTTCTTTGAAGAATTGTAACAGAAGATAAAACATGGCTTTCCCAGTATGATCCTGAGGGCAAAACACAACCAAAGCAATGGCTACCAAAGGTGGAAGTGGTCCAGTCAAAGCTAAAGGGGATCACTCAAGAGCAAAGGTCACGGCAACAGTTTTTTGGGGACATTCCAGGCATTTTGCTTGTTGACTTTGTGGAAGGTCAAAGAACAATAATATCTGCATATCATGAGAGTGTTTTGAATAAGTTAGCCAAAGTTTTAGGGCAAAATACCTGGGAAAGCTTTAGCAGACAGTCCTCTAACACCACAATGTTTCTGCTCATTCCTGTCATCAAGCAAAGGCAATTTTGTGAGAGTCTCAATGGGAAATTGTCAGGCATCCACCTTACAGCTCTGATTTGGCTCCTTCTGACTTCTTTTTGTTTCCCAATCTCAACAAATGTGGAAAGGGCACCCATTTTTCTTAAGTTAATAATGTATAAGAGACTGCATTGACATTGTTAAGTTCCCAGGACCATCAGTTCTTTAGGGATGAAAACCGAAGATCACATTTTCAATGTTTATCTTTTAACTTCATTTTTCCACAAACTTTTTGAAGTTTCTCCATACAAATGTCTCCATACAAATGAGCACTTGCAAAATAAGCAGAGAGTCTCATTCAATGGACAGAAAGTTCTGTGCCATCTAAAAATTATCTTAAGCAAGTTCAATGTGTAGCAACAGACTGTATTGATAAATATCAGTTAGTTTGACTTCTGCAATGACCATGATGGAGTAACAAGAACTAGACTTTCTCTCCCTCCTGAAACAACCAAAAAAATGGCCAAAATGTATGCCACAAAAGTTTGCAAGACCCTGTAAAGTCAGTCTCAAACAAGGTGAGCCTATCAACGGCCCTAATTTATGCCTGGAGAAAGTTTTCCAGCCCACTACTCCAGGAGAAAAGCCCAAGAGGAGCCCATTGTTCTCCCTGAGCTGAGGGGACAGAGCTGAGAGTCCACAGAAACCATGTTGACATGAGCTCTCAGGACAAGGTTTCCGAGAAGAAGGGGCTGCACAGAAAGAGAACTCCAGAGCTCTGCAAAGGGTCCCCCTAAAGTACATAGCTAAGTAATTGTTAGGACAGGCCTAGAGAAAAGTACCTACGGTTGGGGAAACAACACCCAGATAAGATGAAAAGTAACAGTACACATGCTCACCAAGGTCCAGTAATAGTGCTTATTTTATCAGCCAAACCAGAAACACCTCAAGATTCCCAGGGATACCCAGAAGGATCTTGCCTCACTAGTTGGGAGTGATTAGCTCTAAAATGAGAACTGGTCTGATCCCACCTAATGAATTTTTAAAGCAAGACCAAAAAGAGTCAAACTCTTTCCAACTAAACTTAAATACATACCAATACAAAGATCAAGAATATTTATATATACTTCCAGCACTCAATAAGATAAAAGTCACCATATCTGACATCCAGACACAGTTTAGCAGAGACACAACAGTAACAACAAAAGACAGAAGAACGTGGCTCATAAGAAGGAGAAAAATCACTGAGTCAGAACTGATCCAGAGTAAATCAAGGTGCCAGAGTTATCAGTTAAGAACATTCAAATGCTTATTGAAACAGTATTCTATATGTTCTAAAATAGAGACATGCAAGATACACTAAAGGAGGCTGGGCGCAGTGGCTCACGCCTGTAATCTCAGCATTTTGCGAGGCCGAGGCAGGTGGATCACGAAGTCAGGAGTTCAGGACCAGCCTGACCAATATGGTGAAATCCCATCTCTACTAAAAATACAAAAATTAGCGGGGCATAGTAGCATGCGGCTGTAGTCCCAGCTACATGGTAGGCTGATAGCACATTAGTCATTACAGAAGAAAAGATAGACACCTCTCAAAATAAAATAGAGAGAGAAAATAAATTTTTAAAAAACATGAACAGAGCAATAGTAGACAGTAAATTTCAAGTAACTGAATTTACGTGTAATCTCAGTTCCCAAAGGAGAGGAGAGGGAAGATGTGAAAACATTTGGGACTTTGAGTCAGGCAAAGCTTTCTTTGATATGACCCCACAGCATGATTTATATAATAATATATTGATAAGAAGAACTCATCCAATTTAAAAAAAAGAATCTGCTCTTCAAAAGAATCTATTAAGAGACTGAAAAGACAAGCTGCAGGCTGGGAGAAAATATTTGCAATTCATATATCTGATGAAAGGCTTGCATCAAAAATATATTTTAAAAGCTCAAAATTTAATAATGAAAAACAAACAACCCCATTTAAAACTTGGGTGAAAGACTGGAACAGACATTACAAAGTAGACACTTGTTTGGTAAATAAGCACATATGCTCAACATAATTAATGCTTAGGGCAATGCAAATTAAAACCAAAATGAGACGCCACTATCTATTTTTAAATAGCTAAGATTAGCATGACTGATAACAGCCAAGCACTGGCTTGGATGTGGAGAAGCTGAAACTCTCATACACTGCTGATGGGAATACAAAAAAGTGTAACCTTTGAAAAACAGTTTAAGAGTCCCTTAAAAAGTTAAACATACTTCTGCCGTAAGACTCAGCCATTGCACTCCTGGGTATTTACCCAAGAGAGATAAAAGTAGGTGTTCATATAATGATATCAACACAAATGTTCATAGCACATGTATTCATAATAGCCCAAACTAGAAACAGTCTAAATATCAATCAATACATTAATGAATTAACTTGCTTTATCCGAATTAATTATGGATACATACTATAACATGAATGAATCTCAAAATAACTATACTAAGTGAAACAAGGCAGACTCTAGAGGTAAAACATGCAGAGAAAAAAACATAAAATGTCAGACAAAAAAGTGCATAGTGTAAAATTTTATTTATATACATTTTTTGACTGTATAAATTACTGTCCAGTGACAGAAAGCAGTTTGGTGGTTTTTAAGGGCCAGGAATGAGGGGCCAGAGAAATGTATTATAAAGAGGCATCAGGAAACTGGAGGTGAAGTATATTTCCATCACCTCGATTGCGTGCTGATGGTTTCTAAACTTTCAATATTTTTAGTTTATTATATGTTATACAAAATAAAGCTTGTAATAAAAATCAAAAGATTGAGCCATCCTTATTTTCTCTATAAAAGAGCAGAATTATCCTTTTAGAGATTTGGAAAGATTATTAAAAGATAAGTTACAAAATACAGTACCTGACACGTATAAAATATTAAATAAATACTAGCCATGCTTAATTATTTTGTTTTAAGTCTATATGAGTCAAGTTTTAGTAGAAATATGGGCTAGAAAAAAAAAACAGAAAGCGGGACTCTGTGATCTGACTTGGGCTTATAGAACAGACTGCACTAGTTTGTTCTCATGCTGCTAATAAAGTCATACCCAAGACCGGGTAATTTAGAAAGGAAAGAGGTTTAAGGAACTCACAATTCCACATGGCTGGGGAGGCCTCACAGTCACGGCAGAAGGCAAAAAAGAAGCAAAGGCACATCTTAAATGGTAGCAGAGAAGAAAGCTTGTGTAGGGAAGCTCCCATTTTAAAAGCATCAGATCTCGTGAGACTTATTCGCTACCAGGAGAACAGTAGGGGGAACCCGCCCCTATGATTCAATGATCTCCACCTGACTCCATCCTTGACATGCGGGGATAATTACAATCAAGGTGAGATTCCGGTGGAGACACAGCCGAATCATATCAATGACTAATGAGAGTTACGTCCAGAACCTAATGAAAACCTGTCTGAGGCCACATTCCCTGTAAAGCAGATTTCAGATAGAGATTTGTGTAGAGAACATTTAACTGGGTAAAATCCTAGGAGCCAACAACTGTGGCGAAAAAGCTGAATTGGACAAAGGGATTTGAGATGTGAGGCAGTCACAACAAATACCTCAGCTAATCTCAAGGGGGAGCTGAGAAGCAGGGGTGACCCTTCAGAGTTGCCCTAAATTGAGGCAGGAGTATGGAGTTTTAATACCTTTCACTGGCCATTCTTCAGATACGAGTTGTCCCCAAGGATGGACATCAGCTTGACAAGTTATTAATTAGATCTCCTGAGAATAAATTCTAGAGAGAATCAGCTGAGAGGCATGATTTGCCAACACTCCCAATAGCTGGGCAAACTTCAGTTTTGAGGGAGGATTTGGGTCACACACAAAAGTCTCCACAACCAATTATTCATGGGAAATTCTATGTAGGCAGAGCTATTTCATGGCCAGTTAATCAAAACTACATAATCTATTTGGTTAAGCAAAAGAAATTAAAAAGATAAAATAAAACCTATATATTAACACTCAAAAGTTTTTAATGCATTTGCCTTGCATTTCATATGTTTTGCCTTGCATTTCATATGTTTTGCCTTGCATTTGTTTATTTGCTTTCAAGAACCTTTAGAGAACAATAATTACTAATATAATATGGAGTAGCACAGCATAGACGAGGGAAGCTAACTCTCTCCCTTTTCCCAGAACCTGGAACAGCTAAAGATCCTAAGCATTGTCAGCTTTGGTATCTGACATAGTTTGGATGTTTGTCCCCTTCAAATCTCACGTTAAAATGTGATCCCCAATGTTGGAGAGAGATGCCTCCTGAATGGCTTGGTGCTGTCCTCTTGGTAATGAATGAGTTCTTACCCTGTGAGTTCATGCGATATCTGGTTGTTTAAAAGAGACTGACACCTCCTCCCTGTCTCTCTTGCTTCCTCTCTCACCATGTGATATGCTGGTTTCCCTTCACCTTCCACCATGATTGGAAGGTTCCTGAGGCCCTCCCTGGAAGCAGGTGCCAGTACTATACTTCATGTACAGCCTTCAGAACAAGAAGCCAAATAAACCTCATTTCTTTATTAATTACCCCACCTCAGGAATTTCTTTATAACAATGCAAATGGGCTAACAGAGTATCATTCATGGACAGTGAGTGTATTAGTCAATTTTCATGCTGCTGATAAAGACATACCCAAGACTGGGTAATTTATAAAGAAAAAGAGGTTTAATGAATTCACATATATGCACCGCTAGCTGTATAAATATGGAAATATCTTCACTGCAACCTGTAAAAATATGGAAATATCTACAGCGCTACCTGTATAAACATGGAAATATCTACACCGCTATCTGTATAAACATAGAAATATCTACACCGCTATCTCTATAAACATGGAAATATCTACAGCGCTATCCATATGAACATGGAAATACCTACACCGCTATCTGTATAAACAAGGAAATAACTACACCGCCATCTCTATAAACATGGATATATCTACAGGGCCATCTGTATAAACACGGAAATAACTACACCGCTATCTGTATATACATGGAAATATATACACCGCTATCTCTATAAACATGGAAATATCTACACCATTATCTGTATAAACATGGAAATAACTACACCTCTATCTCTATAAACATGGAAATATCTACACTGCTATCTGCATAAACATCGAAATATCTAAACCGCTACCTGTAAAACAGGGAAATATCTACACCGCTATCTCTATAAACATTGAAACATCTACACTGCTATCTTTATAAACATTGAAATACCTACACTGCTATTTGTATAAACATGGAAATATCTACAACGCTATCTCTATAAACATTAAAATAACTACACCGCTATCTCTATAAACGTGGAAATATCTACACCAACATCTGTATGAACATGGAATTATCTACAACGCCATCTGTAGGAACATTGAAATATCTTCACCGCTATCTGTATAAACATGGAAATATCTACACCGCTATCTGTATATACATGGAAATATCAACACCGCTATCTGTATCAACATGGAAATATCTACACCGCTATCTCTATAAACATGGAAATACCTACACCGCCATCTGTATCGACATGAAAATATCTACACAGCCATCTGTATAAACATGGAAATATCTACACTGCTATCTGTATTAAGATGGAAATAACTACACCGCCATCTATATAAACATGGAAATATCTACACCGCCATCTGTATGAACATGGAAATATCTACAGTGCAATTTCTATAAAGATTGAAATATCTACACCGCAATCTGTTTAAACAAGGAAATATCTACACCTCTATCTGTATTAAGATGGAAATATCTACACTGCCATCTCTATAAAGATGGAAATATCTACACCGCCATCTGTATGAACATGGAAATATCTACACCGCTATCTGTATATACATGGAAATATCTACACCGCAATCTCTATAAACATGGAAATATCTAAACTGCTACCTGTAAAACAGGGAAATATCTACACCGCTATCTCAATAAACATTGAAATATCTACACTGCAATCTTTATAAACATTGAAATACCTGCACTGCTATTTGTATAAACATGGAAATATCTACAACGCTATCTCTATAAACATGGAAATAACTACACCGCTATCTCTATAAACGTGGAAATATCTACACTGCCAACTGTATGAACATGGAAATATCTACAACGCCATCTGTATGAACATTGAAATATCTACACCGCTATCTGTATAAACATGGAAATATCTACACCGCTACCTGTATAAACATGGAAATAACAGCACCGCTATCTGTATGAACATGGAAATATCTACACCGCTATCTGTATGAACATGGAAATATCTACACCGCTATCTGTATGAACATGGAAATATCTACAAAGCTATCTGAATGAACATGGAAATATCTACACCGCTATCTGTTTGAACATGTAAATATCTACACAGCTATCTGCATGAAAATGGAAATATCAACAAAGCTATCTGCATATACATGGAAATATCTACACAGCTATCTCTTTACACATGGAAACAACTACACCGCTATATCTATAAACATGGAAATATCTACACCGCCATCTGTATGAACATGGAAATATCTGCACCGCCACCTGTATGAACATATAAATATCTACACCGCCATCTGTATAAAGAAGGAAATATCTAAACCGCTATCTGTATAAACATGGAAATATCTACAACGCTGCATGTATAAACATGGAAATATCAGCACCGCTATCTGTATGAACATGGAAATATCTACACTGCCATCTGTATAAACATGGAAATATCTACACCGCTATCTGTATGAACATGGAAATAGCTACACCGTTATCTGTATGAACATGGGAATAGATACACCGCTATCTGTATGAACATGGAAATATCTACACCGCTATCTGTATGAACATGGAAATATCTACACCGCTATCTGTATGAACATGGAAATAGCTACACCGTTATCTGTATGAACATGGGAATAGCTACACCGCTATCTGTATGAACATGGAAATATCTACACCGCTATCTGTATGAACATGGATATATCTACACAGCCATCTGGATGAACATGGAAATATCTACACCGCTATCTGTATGAACATGGAAATACCTACACCGCTATCTGTATGAACATGGATATATCTACACAGCCGTCTGGATGAACATGGAAATAGCTACACCGCTATCTGAGTAAACATGCATAGATCTTCACCGCTATCTGAATAAAAATGGAAATATCTACACCACTATCTGTATGAAGATGGAAATATCTACACCGCTATCTGTATGAACATGGAAATATCTACACCGCTATCTGTTTGAACATGTAAATACCTACACTGCTATCTGCATGAAAATGGAAATATCTACACTGCTATCTGCATGTACATTTAAATATCTACACAGCTATCTCTTTACACATGGAAATAACTACACCGCTATCTGTATGAACATGGAAATATCTACACCGCCATCTGTATGAACATGGAAATATCTGCACCGCCATCTGTATGAACATATAAATATCTACACCACCATCTGTATGAAGATGGAGATGTCTATACTGCTATCTGTATAAACATGGAAATATCTACACCGCCATCTGTATGAACATATAAATATCTACACCGCCATCTGTATTAAGAAGGAAATATCTAAACCGCTATCTGTATAAGCATGGAAATATCTACACCGCTGACTGTATAAACATGCATACATCTTCACCGATATCTGTATAAACATGGAAATATCTACACCGCTATATGTATGAACATGGAAATATCTACACCGCTATCTGTATGAACATGGAAATACCTACACCGCAATCTGTTTGAACATGGAAATATCTACACCGCTATCTGCATGAAAATGGAAATATCTACACTGCTATCTGCATATACATTTAAATATCTACACAGCTATCTCTTTACACATGGAAATAACTACACCGCTATCTGTATGAACATGGAAATATCTACACCGCCATCCGTATGAACATGGAAATATCTGCACCGCCATCTGTATGAACATATAAATATCTACACCGCCATCTGTATTAAGATGGAGATATCTACACAGCCATCTGGATGATCATGGAAATATATACACCGCTATCTGTATGAACATGGAAATATCTACACCGCCATCCGTATGAACATTTAAATATCAGCCCGTCTATCTGTATGAACATGGAGATATCTACACCGCCATCTGTATGAACATGGATATATCTACACAGCCATCTGGATGATCATGGAAATATATACACCGCTATCTGTATGAACATGGAAATACCTACTCCGCTATCTGTATGAACAGGGAAATATCTACACCGCTATCTGTATGAACATGGAAATGTCTACACCGCTAACTGTATGAACATGGAAATGTCTTCACCGCCATATGTATGAACATGGATATATCTACAGAGCCATCTGGATGAACATGGAAATATCTACACCGCAATCTGTATGAACATGGATATATCTTCACAGCCCTCTGGATGAACATGGAAATATCTTCACCGCTATCTGTATAAACATGGAAATATCTACACCGCTACCTGTATAAACATGGAAATGTCTGCACCGCTATCTGAATGAACATGGAAATATCTACACCGCTATCTGTATGAACAAGGAAATATATACACCGCAATCTGTATGAACATGGAAATATCTACAAAGCTATCTGAATGAACATGGAAATTTCTACACCGCTATCTGTTTGAACATGTAAATATCTACATAGCTATCTGCATGAAAATGGAAATATCTACACCGCTATCTGTATGAACATGGAAATATCTACTCTGCTATCTGTATGAACATGGAAATAGCTACACCGTTATCTGTATGAACATGGAAATAGCTACACCGTTATCTGTATCAACATGGAAATAGCTACACCGCTATCTGTATGAACATGGAAGTATCTACACCGCTATCTGTATGAACATGGATATATCTACACAGCCATATGGATGAACATGGAAATATCTACACCGCTATCTGTATGAACATGGAAATATCTACACCGCTATCTGTGTGAACATGGATATATCTACACAGCCATCTGGATGAACATGGAAATATCTCCACCGCTATCTGTGTAAACATGCATAGATCTTCACCGCTATCTGTATAAACATGGAAATATCTACACCGCTATCTGTATGAACATGGAAATATCTACACCGCTATCTGTATGAACATGGAAATATCTACACCGCTATCTGTTTGAAGATGGAAATATCTACACCGCTATCTGCATGAAAATGGAAATATCTGCACTGCTATATGCATATACATGGAAATATCTACACAGCTATCTCTTTACACATGGAAATAAATACACCGCTATCTGTATGAACATGGAAATATCTACACCGCCATCTGTATGAACATGGAAATATCTGCACTGCCATCTGTATGAACATATAAATATCTAAACCGCCATCTGTATTAAGATGGAGATATCTACACTGCTATCTGTATGAACATATAAATATCTACACCGCTATCTGTATAAACATGGAAATATCTACACCGCTATCTGTATAAACATGGAAATATCAGCACCGCTATCTTTATGAACATGGAAATATCAGCCCCTCTATCTGTATGAACATGGAAGTATCTACACCGCTATCTGTATGAACATGGAAATATCTACACCGCTATCTGTATGAACATGGAAATACCTTCACCGCCATCTGTATGAACATGGATATATCTACACAGCCATCTGAATGAACATGGAAATATCTACACCGCAATCTGTATGAACATGGAAATATCTACACCGCTATCTGTGTAAACATGCATATATCTTAACCGCTATAAGTATAAGCATGGAAATATCTACACCGCTATCTGTATGAACATGGAAATAGCTACACCGCTATCTGTATGAACATGGAAATATCTACACCGCTATTTGTATGAACATGCATATATCTACACAGCCATCTGGATGAACATGGAAATATCTGCACTGCCATCTGTATGAACATATAAATATCTAAACCGCCATCTGTATTAAGATGGAGATATCTACACTGCTATCTGTATGAACATATAAATATCTACACCGCTATCTGTATAAACATGGAAATATCTACACCGCTATCTGTATAAACATGGAAATATCAGCACCGCTATCTTTATGAACATGGAAATATCAGCCCCTCTATCTGTATGAACATGGAAGTATCTACACCGCTATCTGTATGAACATGGAAATATCTACACCGCTATCTGTATGAACATGGAAATACCTTCACCGCCATCTGTATGAACATGGATATATCTACACAGCCATCTGGATGAACATGGAAATATCTACACCGCAATCTGTATGAACATGGAAATATCTACACCGCTATCTGTGTAAACATGCATATATCTTAACCGCTATCAGTATAAGCATGGAAATATCTACACCGCTATCTGTATGAACATGGAAATAGCTACACCGCTATCTGTATGAACATGGAAATATCTACACCGCTATTTGTATGAACATGCATATATCTACACAGCCATCTGGATGAACATGGAAATATCTACACCGCTATCTGTGTAAACATTCATATATCTTCACCGCTATCTGTATAAATATGGAAATATCTACACCACTATCTGTATGAACATGGAAATATCTACACCGCTATCTGTATGAACATGGAAATATCTACACCGCTATCTGTTTGAACATTGAAATATCTACACCGCTATCTGCATGAAAATGGAAATATCTACACTGCTATCTGCAAATACATGGAAATATCTACACAGCTATCTCTTTACACATGGAAATAACTACACCGCTATCTGTATGAACATGGAAATATCCACACCGCCATCTGTATGAACATGGAAATATCTGCACCGCCATCTGTATGAACCTATAAATATCTACACCGCCATCTGTATTACGATGGAGATATCTACACCGCTATCTGTATAAACATGGAAATATCTACACCGCTATCTGTATGAACATGGAAATATCTACACCGCTATCAGTATGAACATGGAAATATCTACACCGCTATCTGTATGAACATTGATATATCTACACAGCCCTCTGGATGAACATGGAAATATCCACACCGCTATCTGTGTAAAAATGCATACATCTTCACTGCTATCTGTATAAACATGGAAATATCTACACCGCTATCTGTATGAACAAGGAAATATCTACACCGCTATCTGTATGAATATGGAAATATCTACACCGCTATCTGTATGAACATGGAAATATCTTCACCGCTATCTGTATGAACATGCATATATCTACACAGCCATCTGGATAAACATGGAAATATCTACACCGCTATCTGTATGAACATGGAAATATCTACACCGCTATCTGTTTGAAGATGGAAATATATACACCGCTATCTGCATGAAAATGGAAATATCTACACAGCTATCTGCATATACATGGAAATATCTACACAGCTATCTCTTTACACATGGAAATAACTACACCGCTATCTGTATGAACATGGAAATATCTTCACCGCCATCTGTATGAACATGGAAATATCTGCACCGCCATCTGTATGAACATATAAATATCTACACCGCCATCTGTATTAAGATGGAGATATCTACATCGCTATCTGAATAAACATGGAAATATCTACACCGCTATCTGTATAAACATGGAAATATCAGCACCGCTATCTGTGTGAACATTTAAATATCAGCCCGTCTATCTGTATTAACATGGAGATATCTACACCGCCATCTGTATGAACATGGATATATCTACACAGCCATCTGGATGATCATGGAAATATATACACCGCTATCTGTATGAACATGGAAATACCTACTCCGCTATCTGTATGAACAGGGAAATATCTACACCGCTATCTGTATGAACATGGAAATGTCTACACCGCTAACTGTATGAACATGGAAATGTCTTCACCGCCATATGTATGAACATGGATATATCTACAGAGCCATCTGGATGAACATGGAAATATCTACACCGCAATCTGTATGAACATGGATATATCTTCACAGCCCTCTGGATGAACATGGAAATATCTTCACCGCTATCTGTATAAACATGGAAATATCTACACCGCTACCTGTATAAACATGGAAATGTCTGCACCGCTATCTGAATGAACATGGAAATATCTACACCGCTATCTGTATGAACAAGGAAATATATACACCACAATCTGTATGAACATGGAAATATCTACAAAGCTATCTGAATGAACATGGAAATTTCTACACCGCTATCTGTTTGAACATGTAAATATCTACATCGCTATCTGCATGAAAATGGAAATATCTACACCGCTATCTGTATGAACATGGAAATATCTACTCTGCTATCTGTATGAACATGGAAATAGCTACACCGTTATCTGTATGAACATGGAAATAGCTACACCGCTATCTGTATGAACATGGAAATAGCTACACCGTTATCTGTATCAACATGGAAATAGCTACACCGCTATCTGTATGAACATGGAAGTATCTACACCGCTATCTGTATGAACATGGATATATCTACACAGCCATCTGGATGAACATGGAAATATCTACACCGCTATCTGTATGAACATGGAAATATCTACACCGCTATCTGTGTGAACATGGATATATCTACACAGCCATCTGGATGAACATGGAAATATCTACACCGCTATCTGTGTAAACATGCATAGATCTTCACCACTATCTGTATAAACATGGAAATATCTACACCGCTATCTGTATGAACATGGAAATATCTACACCGCTATCTGTATGAACATGGAAATATCTACACCGCTATCTGTTTGAAGATGGAAATATCTACACCGCTATCTGCATGAAAATGGAAATATCTGCACTGCTATATGCATATACATGGAAATATCTACACAGCTATCTCTTTACACATGGAAATAAATACACCGCTATCTGTATGAACATGGAAATATCTACACCGCCATCTGTATGAACATGGAAGTATCTGCACTGCCATCTGTATGAACATATAAATATCTAAACCGCCATCTGTATTAAGATGGAGATATCTACACTGCTATCTGTATGAACATATAAATATCTACACCGCTATCTGTATAAACATGGAAATATCTACACCGCTATCTGTATAAACATGGAAATATCAGCACCGCTATCTTTATGAACATGGAAATATCAGCCCCTCTATCTGTATGAACATGGAAGTATCTACACCGCTATCTGTATGAACATGGAAATATCTACACCTCTATCTGTATGAACATGGAAATACCTTCACCGCCATCTGTATGAACATGGATATATCTACACAGCCATCTGGATGAACATGGAAATATCTACACCGCAATCTGTATGAACATGGAAATATCTACACCGCTATCTGTGTAAACATGCATATATCTTAACCGCTATCAGTATAAGCATGGAAATATCTACACCGCTATCTGTATGAACATGGAAATAGCTACACCGCTATCTGTATGAACATGGAAATATCTACACCGCTATCTGTATGAACATGCATATATCTACACAGCCATCTGGATGAACATGGAAATATCTACACCTCTATCTGTGTAAACATTCATATATCTTCACCGCTATATGTATAAATATGGAAATATCTACACCACTATCTGTATGAACATGGAAATATCTACACCGCTATCTGTATGAACATGGAAATATCTACACCGCTATCTGTTTGAACATGGAAATATCTACACCGCTATCTGCATGAAAATGGAAATTTCTACACTGCTATCTGCAAATACATGGAAATATCTACACAGCTATCTCTTTACACATGGAAATAACTACACCGCTATCTGTATGAACATGGAAATGTCCACACCGCCATCTGTATGAACATGGAATTATCTGCACCGCCATCTGTATGAACCTATAAATATCTACACCGCCATCTGTATTACGATGGAGATATCTACACCGCTATCTGTATAAACATGGAAATATCTACACCGCTATCTGTATGAACATGGAAATATCTACACCGCTATCAGTATGAACATGGAAATATCTACACCGCTATCTGTATGAACATTGATATATCTACACAGCCCTCTGGATGAACGTGGAAATATCCACACCGCTATCTGTGTAAAAATGCATACATCTTCACTGCTATCTGTATAAACATGGAAATATCTACACCGCTATCTGTATGAACATGGAAATATCTACACCGCTATCTGTATGAACATGGAAATATCTACACCGCTATCTGTATGAACTTGGAAATATCTGCACCGCCATCTGTATTTACATATAAATATCTACACCGCCATCTGTATTAAGATGGAGATATCTACACCGCTATCTGTGTAAACATGCATATATTTTCACCGCTATCTGTATAAACATGGAAATATCTACACCGCTATCTGTATTAACATAGAAATAGCTACACCGCTATCTCTATGAACATGGAAATACCTACACCGCTATCTGTATGAACATGGATATATCTACACAGCCATCTGGATGAACATGGAAATATCTACACCACTATCTGTGTAAACATGCATACATCTTCACCGCTATCTATATAAACGTGGAAATATCTACACCACTATCTGTATCAACATGAAAATATCTACACCGCTACCTGTATAAACATGGAAATGTCAGCACCGCTATCTGTATGAACATGGAAATAGCTACACCACTATCTGTATGAACATGCAAATATCTACACCACTATCTGTATGAACATGGAAATATCTACACCACTATCTGTATGAACATGGATATATCTACACAGCCATCTGGATGAACATGGAAATATCTACACCACTATCTGTATTAACATGGAAATATCTACACCGCTATCTGTGTAAACATGCATACATCTTCACCGCTATCAGTATAAACATGGAAATATCTACACCGCTATCTGTATGAACATGGAAATAGCTACACCGCTATCTGTATGAACATGGAAATATCTTCACCGCTATCTGTATGAACATGAATATATCTACACAGCCATCTGGATAAACATGGAAATATCTACACCGCTATCTGTATGAACATGGAAATAGCTACACCGCTATCTGTATGATCATGGAAATATCTGCACCACTATCAGTATGAACATGGAAATATCTACACCGCTATCTGTATGAACATTGATATATCTACACAGCCTCTGGAAGAACATGGAAATATCCACACCGCTATCTGTGTAAACTTGCATACATCTTCACTGCTATCTGTATAAACATGGAAATATCTACACCGCTATCTGTATGAACATGGAAATATCTACACCGCTATCTGTTTGAACATGGAAATATCTACACCGCTATCTGCATGAAAATGGAATTATCTACACTGCTATCTGCAAATACATGGAAATATCTACACAGCTATCTCTTTACACATGGAAATAACTACACCGCTATCTCTATGAACATGGAAATATCTACACCGCTATCTGTATGAACTTGGAAATATCTGCACCGCCATCTGTATGAACATATAAATATCTACACCGCCATCTGTATTAAGATGGAGATATCTACACCGCTATCTGTGTAAACATGCATATATTTTCACCGCTATCTGTATAAACATGGAAATATCTACACCGCTATCTGTATTAACATGGAAATAGCTACACCGCTATCTCTATGAACATGGAAATACCTACACCACTATCTGTATGAACATGGATATATCTACACAGCCATCTGGATGAACATGGAAATATCTACACCGCTATCTGTGTAAACATGCATACATCTTCACCGCTATCTATATAAACATGGAAATATCTACACCACTATCTGTATCAACATGAAAATATCTACACCGCTACCTGTATAAACATGGAAATGTCAGCACCGCTATCTGTATGAACATGGAAATAGCTACACCGCTATCTGTATGAACATGCAAATATCTACACCACTATCTGTATGAACATGGAAATATCTACACCACTATCTGTATGAACATGGATATATCTACACAGCCATCTGGATGAACATGGAAATATCTACACCACTATCTGTATTAACATGGAAATATCTACACCGCTATCTGTGTAAACATGCATACATCGTCACCGCTATCAGTATAAACATGGAAATATCTTCACCGCCATCTGTATGAACATGGATATAACTACAGAGACATCTGGATGAACATGGAAATATCTACACAGCTATCTGTATGAACAAGGAAATATATACACCGCTATCTGCATGAAAATGGAAATATCTACACAGCTATCTGCATATACATGGAAATATCTAGAAAGCTATCTCTTTACAAATGGAAATAACTACTCCGCTATCTCTATAATCATGGAAATATCTACACCGCCATCTGTATGAACATGGAAATATCTGCACCGCCATCTGTATGAACCTATAAATATCTACACAGCCATCTGTATTACGATGGAGATATCTACACCGCTATCTGTATAAACATGGAAATATCTACACCGCTATCTGTATAAACATGGAAATATCTACACCGCTATCTGTTTAAACATGGAAATATCAGCACCGCTATCTGTATGAACATGGAAATATCTACAACGCTATCTGTATGAACATGGAAATATCTACACCGCTATCTGTATGAACATGGAAATATCTACACCGCTATCAGTATGAACATGGAAATGTCTACACCGCTATCTGTATGAACATTGATATATCTACACATCCCTCTGGATGAACATGGAAATATCCACACCGCTATCTGTGTAAACATGCATACATCTTCACTGCTATCTGTATAAACATGGAAATATCTACACCGCTATCTGTATGAACATGGAAATATCTACACCACTATCTGTATGAACATGGATATATCTACACAGCCATCTGGATAAACATGGAAATATCTACACCGCTATCTGTATGAACATGGAAATAGCTACACCGCTATCTGTATGAAAATGGAAATATCTACACCGCTATCTGTATGAACATGGAAATATCTACACCGCTATCTGTATGAACTTGGAAATATCTGCACCGCCATCTGTATGAACATATAAATATCTACACCGCCATCTGTATTAAGATGGAGATATCTACACCGCTATCTGTGTAAACATGCATATATTTTCACCGCTATCTGTATAAACATGGAAATATCTACACCGCTATCTGTATTAACATGGAAATAGCTACACCGCTATCTCTATGAACATGGAAATACCTACACCGCTATCTGTATGAACATGGATATATCTACACAGCCATCTGGATGAACATGGAAATATCTACACCGCTATCTGTGTAAACATGCATACATCTTCACCGCTATCTATATAAACATGGAAATATCTACACCACTATCTGTATCAACATGAAAATATCTACACCGCTACCTGTATAAACATGGAAATATCTACACCACTATCTGTATGAACATGGATATATCTACACAGCCATCTGGATGAACATGGAAATATCTACACCACTATCTGTATTAACATGGAAATATCTACACCGCAATCTGTGTAAACATGCATACATCTTCACCGCTATCAGTATAAACATGGAAATATCTTCACCGCCATCTGTATGAACATGGATATAACTACAGAGACATCTGGATGAACATGGAAATATCTACACAGCTATCTGTATGAACAAGGAAATATATACACCGCTATCTGTGTAAACATGCATACATCTTCACGGCTATCTGTATAAACTTGGAAATATCTACACCGCTATCTGCTTGAACATGGAAATATCTACACAGCTATCTGCATGAAAATGGAAATATCTACACAGCTATCTGCATATACATGGAAATATCTAGAAAGCTATCTCTTTACAAATGGAAATAACTACACCGCTATCTCTATAATCATGGAAATATCTACACCGCCATCTGTATGAACATGGAAATATCTGCACCGCCATCTGTATGAACATATAAATATCTACACCGCCATCTGTATTAAGATGGAGATATCTACACCGCTATCTGTATAAAAATGGAAATATCTACATCACTATCTGTATAAACATGGAAATATCTACAGCGCTATCTGAATAAACATGGAAATTTCTACACCGCTACCTGTATACACATGGAAATATCAGCACCGCTATTTATAGGAACATGGAAATATCTACACCGCTATCTGTACGAACATGGAAATATCTTCACCGCTATCTGTATGAACATGGAAATAGCTACACCGCTATTTTTATGAACATGGAAATATCTACACCACTATCTGTATGAACATGGAAATATCTACACCGCTATCTGTATGAACATGGATATATCTACACAGCCATCTGGATGAACATGGAAATATCTACACCGTTATCTGCATGAACATGGAAATATCCTCACCACTATCTGTGTATACATGCATTCATCTTCACCGCTATCTGTATAAACATGGAAATATCTACACCGCTATCTGTATGAACATGGAAATATCTACACCGCTATCTGTTTGAAGATGGAAATATATACACCGCTATCTGCATGAAAATGGAAATATCTATACAGCTATCTGCATATACATGGAAATATCTACACAGCTATCTCTTTACACATGGAAATAACTACACCGCTATCTGTATGAACATGGAAAAATCTTCACCGCCATCTGTATGAACATGGAAATATCTGCACCGCCATCTGTATGAACATATAAATATCTACACCGCCATCTGTATTAAGATGGAGATATCTACATCGCTATCTGAATAAACATGGAAATATCTACACCGCTATCTGTATAAACATGGAAATATCAGCACCGCTATCTGTGTGAACATTTAAATATCAGCCCGTCTATCTGTATGAACATGGAGATATCTACACCGCCATCTGTATGAACATGGATATAACTACACAGCCATGTGGATGATCATGGAAATATATACACCGCTATCTGTATGAACATGGAAATACCTACTCCGCTATCTGTATGAACAGGGAAATATCTACACCGCTATCTGTATGAACATGGAAATTTCTACACTGCTATCTGCAAATACATGGAAATATCTACACAGCTATCTCTTTACACATGGAAATAACTACACCGCTATCTGTATGAACATGGAAATGTCCACACCGCCATCTGTATGAACATGGAATTATCTGCACCGCCATCTGTATGAACCTATAAATATCTACACCGCCATCTGTATTACGATGGAGATATCTACACCGCTATCTGTATAAACATGGAAATATCTACACCGCTATCTGTATGAACATGGAAATATCTACACCGCTATCAGTATGAACATGGAAATATCTACACCGCTATCTGTATGAACATTGATATATCTACACAGCCCTCTGGATGAACGTGGAAATATCCACACCGCTATCTGTGTAAAAATGCATACATCTTCACTGCTATCTGTATAAACATGGAAATATCTACACCGCTATCTGTATGAACATGGAAATATCTACACCGCTATCTGTATGAACATGGAAATATCTACACCGCTATCTGTATGAACTTGGAAATATCTGCACCGCCATCTGTATTTACATATAAATATCTACACCGCCATCTGTATTAAGATGGAGATATCTACACCGCTATCTGTGTAAACATGCATATATTTTCACCGCTATCTGTATAAACATGGAAATATCTACACCGCTATCTGTATTAACATAGAAATAGCTACACCGCTATCTCTATGAACATGGAAATACCTACACCGCTATCTGTATGAACATGGATATATCTACACAGCCATCTGGATGAACATGGAAATATCTACACCACTATCTGTGTAAACATGCATACATCTTCACCGCTATCTATATAAACGTGGAAATATCTACACCACTATCTGTATCAACATGAAAATATCTACACCGCTACCTGTATAAACATGGAAATGTCAGCACCGCTATCTGTATGAACATGGAAATAGCTACACCACTATCTGTATGAACATGCAAATATCTACACCACTATCTGTATGAACATGGAAATATCTACACCACTATCTGTATGAACATGGATATATCTACACAGCCATCTGGATGAACATGGAAATATCTACACCACTATCTGTATTAACATGGAAATATCTACACCGCTATCTGTGTAAACATGCATACATCTTCACCGCTATCAGTATAAACATGGAAATATCTACACCGCTATCTGTATGAACATGGAAATAGCTACACCGCTATCTGTATGAACATGGAAATATCTTCACCGCTATCTGTATGAACATGAATATATCTACACAGCCATCTGGATAAACATGGAAATATCTACACCGCTATCTGTATGAACATGGAAATAGCTACACCGCTATCTGTATGATCATGGAAATATCTGCACCACTATCAGTATGAACATGGAAATATCTACACCGCTATCTGTATGAACATTGATATATCTACACAGCCTCTGGAAGAACATGGAAATATCCACACCGCTATCTGTGTAAACTTGCATACATCTTCACTGCTATCTGTATAAACATGGAAATATCTACACCGCTATCTGTATGAACATGGAAATATCTACACCGCTATCTGTTTGAACATGGAAATATCTACACCGCTATCTGCATGAAAATGGAATTATCTACACTGCTATCTGCAAATACATGGAAATATCTACACAGCTATCTCTTTACACATGGAAATAACTACACCGCTATCTCTATGAACATGGAAATATCTACACCGCTATCTGTATGAACTTGGAAATATCTGCACCGCCATCTGTATGAACATATAAATATCTACACCGCCATCTGTATTAAGATGGAGATATCTACACCGCTATCTGTGTAAACATGCATATATTTTCACCGCTATCTGTATAAACATGGAAATATCTACACCGCTATCTGTATTAACATGGAAATAGCTACACCGCTATCTCTATGAACATGGAAATACCTACACCACTGTCTGTATGAACATGGATATATCTACACAGCCATCTGGATGAACATGGAAATATCTACACCGCTATCTGTGTAAACATGCATACATCTTCACCGCTATCTATATAAACATGGAAATATCTACACCACAATCTGTATCAACATGAAAATATCTACACCGCTACCTGTATAAACATGGAAATGTCAGCACCGCTATCTGTATGAACATGGAAATAGCTACACCGCTATCTGTATGAACATGCAAATATCTACACCACTATCTGTATGAACATGGAAATATCTACACCACTATCTGTATGAACATGGATATATCTACACAGCCATCTGGATGAACATGGAAATATCTACACCACTATCTGTATTAACATGGAAATATCTACACCGCTATCTGTGTAAACATGCATACATCGTCACCGCTATCAGTATAAACATGGAAATATCTTCACCGCCATCTGTATGAACATGGATATAACTACAGAGACATCTGGATGAACATGGAAATATCTACACAGCTATCTGTATGAACAAGGAAATATATACACCGCTATCTGCATGAAAATGGAAATATCTACACAGCTATCTGCATATACATGGAAATATCTAGAAAGCTATCTCTTTACAAATGGAAATAACTACTCCGCTATCTCTATAATCATGGAAATATCTACACCGCCATCTGTATGAACATGGAAATATCTGCACCGCCATCTGTATGAACCTATAAATATCTACACAGCCATCTGTATTACGATGGAGATATCTACACCGCTATCTGTATAAACATGGAAATATCTACACCGCTATCTGTATAAACATGGAAATATCTACACCGCTATCTGTTTAAACATGGAAATATCAGCACCGCTATCTGTATGAACATGGAAATATCTACAACGCTATCTGTATGAACATGGAAATATCTACACCGCTATCTGTATGAACATGGAAATATCTACACCGCTATCAGTATGAACATGGAAATGTCTACACCGCTATCTGTATGAACATTGATATATCTACACATCCCTCTGGATGAACATGGAAATATCCACACCGCTATCTGTGTAAACATGCATACATCTTCACTGCTATCTGTATAAACATGGAAATATCTACACCGCTATCTGTATGAACATGGAAATATCTACACCACTATCTGTATGAACATGGATATATCTACACAGCCATCTGGATAAACATGGAAATATCTACACCGCTATCTGTATGAACATGGAAATAGCTACACCGCTATCTGTATGAAAATGGAAATATCTACACCGCTATCTGTATGAACATGGAAATATCTACACCGCTATCTGTATGAACTTGGAAATATCTGCACCGCCATCTGTATGAACATATAAATATCTACACCGCCATCTGTATTAAGATGGAGATATCTACACCGCTATCTGTGTAAACATGCATATATTTTCACCGCTATCTGTATAAACATGGAAATATCTACACCGCTATCTGTATTAACATGGAAATAGCTACACCGCTATCTCTATGAACATGGAAATACCTACACCGCTATCTGTATGAACATGGATATATCTACACAGCCATCTGGATGAACATGGAAATATCTACACCGCTATCTGTGTAAACATGCATACATCTTCACCGCTATCTATATAAACATGGAAATATCTACACCACTATCTGTATCAACATGAAAATATCTACACCGCTACCTGTATAAACATGGAAATATCTACACCACTATCTGTATGAACATGGATATATCTACACAGCCATCTGGATGAACATGGAAATATCTACACCACTATCTGTATTAACATGGAAATATCTACACCGCAATCTGTGTAAACATGCATACATCTTCACCGCTATCAGTATAAACATGGAAATATCTTCACCGCCATCTGTATGAACATGGATATAACTACAGAGACATCTGGATGAACATGGAAATATCTACACAGCTATCTGTATGAACAAGGAAATATATACACCGCTATCTGTGTAAACATGCATACATCTTCACGGCTATCTTTATAAACTTGGAAATATCTACACCGCTATCTGCTTGAACATGGAAATATCTACACAGCTATCTGCATGAAAATGGAAATATCTACACAGCTATCTGCATATACATGGAAATATCTAGAAAGCTATCTCTTTACAAATGGAAATAACTACACCGCTATCTCTATAATCATGGAAATATCTACACCGCCATCTGTATGAACATGGAAATATCTGCACCGCCATCTGTATGAACATATAAATATCTACACCGCCATCTGTATTAAGATGGAGATATCTACACCGCTATCTGTATAAAAATGGAAATATCTACATCACTATCTGTATAAACATGGAAATATCTACAGCGCTATCTGAATAAACATGGAAATTTCTACACCGCTACCTGTATACACATGGAAATATCAGCACCGCTATTTATAGGAACATGGAAATATCTACACCGCTATCTGTACGAACATGGAAATATCTTCACCGCTATCTGTATGAACATGGAAATAGCTACACCGCTATTTTTATGAACATGGAAATATCTACACCACTATCTGTATGAACATGGAAATATCTACACCGCTATCTGTATGAACATGGATATATCTACACAGCCATCTGGATGAACATGGAAATATCTACACCGTTATATGCATGAACATGGAAATATCCTCACCACTATCTGTGTATACATGCATTCATCTTCACCGCTATCTGTATAAACATGGAAATATCTACACCGCTATCTGTTTGAACATGTAAATATCTACACAGCTATCTGCATGAAAATGGAAATATCAACAAAGCTATCTGCATATACATGGAAATATCTACACAGCTATCTCTTTACACATGGAAACAACTACACCGCTATATCTATAAACATGGAAATATCTACACCGCCATCTGTATGAACATGGAAATATCTGCACCGCCACCTGTATGAACATATAAATATCTACACCGCCATCTGTATAAAGAAGGAAATATCTAAACCGCTATCTGTATAAACATGGAAATATCTACAACGCTGCATGTATAAACATGGAAATATCAGCACCGCTATCTGTATGAACATGGAAATATCTACACTGCCATCTGTATAAACATGGAAATATCTACACCGCTATCTGTATGAACATGGAAATAGCTACACCGTTATCTGTATGAACATGGGAATAGATACACCGCTATCTGTATGAACATGGAAATATCTACACCGCTATCTGTATGAACATGGAAATATCTACACCGCTATCTGTATGAACATGGAAATAGCTACACCGTTATCTGTATGAACATGGGAATAGCTACACCGCTATCTGTATGAACATGGAAATATCTACACCGCTATCTGTATGAACATGGATATATCTACACAGCCATCTGGATGAACATGGAAATATCTACACCGCTATCTGTATGAACATGGAAATACCTACACCGCTATCTGTATGAACATGGATATATCTACACAGCCGTCTGGATGAACATGGAAATAGCTACACCGCTATCTGGGTAAACATGCATAGATCTTCACCGCTATCTGAATAAAAATGGAAATATCTACACCACTATCTGTATGAAGATGGAAATATCTACACCGCTATCTGTATGAACATGGAAATATCTACACCGCTATCTGTTTGAACATGTAAATACCTACACTGCTATCTGCATGAAAATGGAAATATCTACACTGCTATCTGCATGTACATTTAAATATCTACACAGCTATCTCTTTACACATGGAAATAACTACACCGCTATCTGTATGAACATGGAAATATCTACACCGCCATCTGTATGAACATGGAAATATCTGCACCGCCATCTGTATGAACATATAAATATCTACACCACCATCTGTATGAAGATGGAGATGTCTATACTGCTATCTGTATAAACATGGAAATATCTACACCGCCATCTGTATGAACATATAAATATCTACACCGCCATCTGTATTAAGAAGGAAATATCTAAACCGCTATCTGTATAAGCATGGAAATATCTACACCGCTGACTGTATAAACATGCATACATCTTCACCGATATCTGTATAAACATGGAAATATCTACACCGCTATATGTATGAACATGGAAATATCTACACCGCTATCTGTATGAACATGGAAATACCTACACCGCAATCTGTTTGAACATGGAAATATCTACACCGCTATCTGCATGAAAATGGAAATATCTACACTGCTATCTGCATATACATTTAAATATCTACACAGCTATCTCTTTACACATGGAAATAACTACACCGCTATCTGTATGAACATGGAAATATCTACACCGCCATCCGTATGAACATGGAAATATCTGCACCGCCATCTGTATGAACATATAAATATCTACACCGCCATCTGTATTAAGATGGAGATATCTACACTGCTATCTGTATAAACATGGAAATATCTACACCGCTATCTGTATAAACATGGAAATATCTACACCGCTATCTGTATAAACATGGAAATGTCTACACCACTACCTGTATAAACATGGAAATATCAGCACCGCTATCTGTATGAACATGGAAATATCTACACCGCTATCTGTATGAACATGGAAATATATACAACGCTATCTGTATGAACATTTAAATATCTACACCGCTATCTGTATGAACATGGAAATATGTACACCGCTATCTGTTTGAACATGAAAAATATCTACACCGCTGTCTGCATGAAAATGGAAATATCTACACAGCTATCTGCATATACATGGAAATATCTACACAGCTATCTCTTAACACATGGAAATAACTACACCGCTATCTCTATAAACATGGAAATATCTACACCGCCATCTGTATGAACATGGAAATATCTGCACCGCCATCTCTATGAACATATAAATATCTACACCGCCATCTGTATTAAGAAGGAGATATCTACACCGCTATCTGTATAAACATGGAAATATCTACACCGCTACCTGTATAAACATGGAAATATCTACACCGCTACCTGTATAAACATGGAAATATCTACAACGCTATCTGTATAAACATGGAAATATCTACACTGCTATCTGTATTAACATGGAAATAGCTACACCGCTATCTCTATGAACATGGAAATACCTACACCGCTGTCTGTATGAACATGGATATATCTACACAGCCATCTGGATGAACATGGAAATATCTACACCGCTATCTGTGTAAACATGCATACATCTTCACCGCTATCTATATAAACATGGAAATATCTACACCACTATCTGTATCAACATGAAAATATCTACACCGCTACCTGTATAAACATGGAAATGTCAGCACCGCTATCTGTATGAACATGGAAATAGCTACACCGCTATCTGTATGAACATGCAAATATCTACACCACTATCTGTATGAACATGGAAATATCTACACCACTATCTGTATGAACATGGATATATCTACACAGCCATCTGGATGAACATGGAAATATCTACACCACTATCAGTATTAACATGGAAATATGTACACCGCTATCTGTGTAAACAAGCATACATCTTCACCGCTATCAGTATAAACATGGAAATATCTTCACCGCCATCTGTATGAACATGGATATAACTACAGAGACATCTGGATGAACATGGAAATATCTACACAGCTATCTGTATGAACAAAGAAATATATACACCGCTATCTGTGTAAACATGCATACATCTTCACCGCTATCTGTATAAACTTGGAAATATCTACACCGCTATCTGCTTGAACATGGAAATATCTACACAGCTATCTGCATGAAAATGGACATATCTACACAGCTATCTGCATATACATGGAAATATCTAGAAAGCTATCTCTTTACAAATGGAAATAACTACACCGCTATCTCTATAATCATGGAAATATCTACACCGCCATCTGCATGAACATGGAAATATCTGCACCGCCATCTGTATGAACCTATAAATATCTACACCGCCATCTGTATTACGATGGAGATATCTACACCGCTATCTGTATAAACATGGAAATATCTACACCGCTATCTGTATAAACATGGAAATATCTACACTGCTATCTGTTTAAACATGGAAATATCAGCACCGCTATCTGTATGAACATGGAAATATCTACAACGCTATCTGTATGAACATGGAAATATCTACACCGCTATCTGTATGAACATGGAAATATCTACACCGCTATCAGTATGAACATGGAAATACCTACACCACTATCTGTATGAACATGGATATATCTACACAGCCATCTGGATGAACATGGAAATATCTACACCGCTATCTGTGTAAACATGCATACATCTTCACCGCTATCTATATAAACATGGAAATATCTACACCACTATCTGTATCAACATGAAAATATCTACACCGCTACCTGTATAAACATGGAAATGTCAGCACCGCTATCTGTATGAACATGGAAATAGCTACACCGCTATCTGTATGAACATGCAAATATCTACACCACTATCTGTATGAACATGGAAATATCTACACCACTATCTGTATGAACATGGATATATCTACACAGCCATCTGGATGAACATGGAAATATCTACACCACTATCTGTATTAACATGGAAATATCTACACCGCTATCTGTGTAAACATGCATACATCGTCACCGCTATCAGTATAAACATGGAAATATCTTCACCGCCATCTGTATGAACATGGATATAACTACAGAGACATCTGGATGAACATGGAAATATCTACACAGCTATCTGTATGAACAAAGAAATATATACACCGCTATCTGTGTAAACATGCATACATCTTCACCGCTATCTGTATAAACTTGGAAATATCTACACCGCTATCTGCTTGAACATGGAAATATCTACACAGCTATCTGCATGAAAATGGACATATCTACACAGCTATCTGCATATACATGGAAATATCTAGAAAGCTATCTCTTTACAAATGGAAATAACTACACCGCTATCTCTATAATCATGGAAATATCTACACCGCCATCTGCATGAACATGGAAATATCTGCACCGCCATCTGTATGAACCTATAAATATCTACACCGCCATCTGTATTACGATGGAGATATCTACACCGCTATCTGTATAAACATGGAAATATCTACACCGCTATCTGTATAAACATGGAAATATCTACACTGCTATCTGTTTAAACATGGAAATATCAGCACCGCTATCTGTATGAACATGGAAATATCTACAACGCTATCTGTATGAACATGGAAATATCTACACCGCTATCTGTATGAACATGGAAATATCTACACCGCTATCAGTATGAACATGGAAATACCTACACCACTATCTGTATGAACATGGATATATCTACACAGCCATCTGGATGAACATGGAAATATCTACACCGCTATCTGTGTAAACATGCATACATCTTCACCGCTATCTATATAAACATGGAAATATCTACACCACTATCTGTATCAACATGAAAATATCTACACCGCTACCTGTATAAACATGGAAATGTCAGCACCGCTATCTGTATGAACATGGAAATAGCTACACCGCTATCTGTATGAACATGCAAATATCTACACCACTATCTGTATGAACATGGAAATATCTACACCACTATCTGTATGAACATGGATATATCTACACAGCCATCTGGATGAACATGGAAATATCTACACCACTATCTGTATTAACATGGAAATATCTACACCGCTATCTGTGTAAACATGCATACATCGTCACCGCTATCAGTATAAACATGGAAATATCTTCACCGCCATCTGTATGAACATGGATATAACTACAGAGACATCTGGATGAACATGGAAATATCTACACAGCTATCTGTATGAACAAGGAAATATATACACCGCTATCTGCATGAAAATGGAAATATCTACACAGCTATCTGCATATACATGGAAATATCTAGAAAGCTATCTCTTTACAAATGGAAATAACTACTCCGCTATCTCTATAATCATGGAAATATCTACACCGCCATCTGTATGAACATGGAAATATCTGCACCGCCATCTGTATGAACCTATAAATATCTACACAGCCATCTGTATTACGATGGAGATATCTACACCGCTATCTGTATAAACATGGAAATATCTACACCGCTATCTGTATAAACATGGAAATATCTACACCGCTATCTGTTTAAACATGGAAATATCAGCACCGCTATCTGTATGAACATGGAAATATCTACAACGCTATCTGTATGAACATGGAAATATCTACACCGCTATCTGTATGAACATGGAAATATCTACACCGCTATCAGTATGAACATGGAAATGTCTACACCGCTATCTGTATGAACATTGATATATCTACACATCCCTCTGGATGAACATGGAAATATCCACACCGCTATCTGTGTAAACATGCATACATCTTCACTGCTATCTGTATAAACATGGAAATATCTACACCGCTATCTGTATGAACATGGAAATATCTACACCACTATCTGTATGAACATGGATATATCTACACAGCCATCTGGATAAACATGGAAATATCTACACCGCTATCTGTATGAACATGGAAATAGCTACACCGCTATCTGTATGAAAATGGAAATATCTACACCGCTATCTGTATGAACATGGAAATATCTACACCGCTATCTGTATGAACTTGGAAATATCTGCACCGCCATCTGTATGAACATATAAATATCTACACCGCCATCTGTATTAAGATGGAGATATCTACACCGCTATCTGTGTAAACATGCATATATTTTCACCGCTATCTGTATAAACATGGAAATATCTACACCGCTATCTGTATTAACATGGAAATAGCTACACCGCTATCTCTATGAACATGGAAATACCTACACCGCTATCTGTATGAACATGGATATATCTACACAGCCATCTGGATGAACATGGAAATATCTACACCGCTATCTGTGTAAACATGCATACATCTTCACCGCTATCTATATAAACATGGAAATATCTACACCACTATCTGTATCAACATGAAAATATCTACACCGCTACCTGTATAAACATGGAAATATCTACACCACTATCTGTATGAACATGGATATATCTACACAGCCATCTGGATGAACATGGAAATATCTACACCACTATCTGTATTAACATGGAAATATCTACACCGCTATCTGTGTAAACATGCATACATCTTCACCGCTATCAGTATAAACATGGAAATATCTTCACCGCCATCTGTATGAACATGGATATAACTACAGAGACATCTGGATGAACATGGAAATATCTACACAGCTATCTGTATGAACAAGGAAATATATACACCGCTATCTGTGTAAACATGCATACATCTTCACCGCTATCTGTATAAACTTGGAAATATCTACACCGCTATCTGCTTGAACATGGAAATATCTACACAGCTATCTGCATGAAAATGGAAATATCTACACAGCTATCTGCATATACATGGAAATATCTAGAAAGCTATCTCTTTACAAATGGAAATAACTACACCGCTATCTCTATAATCATGGAAATATCTACACCGCCATCTGTATGAACATGGAAATATCTGCACCGCCATCTGTATGAACATATAAATATCTACACCGCCTTCTGTATTAAGATGGAGTTATCTACACCGCTATCTGTATAAAAATGGAAATATCTACATCACTATCTGTATAAACATGGAAATATCTACAGCGCTATCTGTATAAACATGGAAATTTCTACACCGCTACCTGTATACACATGGAAATATCAGCACCGCTATTTATAGGAACATGGAAATATCTACACCGCTATCTGTACGAACATGGAAATATCTTCACCGCTATCTGTATGAACATGGAAATAGCTACACCGCTATTTTTATGAACATGGAAATATCTACACCACTATCTGTATGAACATGGAAATATCTACACCGCTATCTGTATGAACATGGATATATCTACACAGCCATCTGGATGAACATGGAAATATCTACACCGTTATCTGCATGAACATGGAAATATCCTCACCGCTATCTGTGTATACATGCATTCATCTTCACCGCTATCTGTATAAACATGGAAATATCTACACCGCTATCTGTATGAACATGGAAATATCTACACTGCTATCTGTTTGAAGATGGAAATATATACACCGCTATCTGCATGAAAATGGAAATATCTACACAGCTATCTGCATATACATGGAAATATCTACACAGCTATCTCTTTACACATGGAAATAACTACACCGCTATCTGTATGAACATGGAAATATCTTCACCGCCATCTGTATGAACATGGAAATATCTGCACCGCCATCTGTATGAACATATAAATATCTACACCGCCATCTGTATTAAGATGGAGATATCTACATCGCTATCTGAATAAACATGGAAATATCTACACCGCTATCTGTATAAACATGGAAATATCAGCACCGCTATCTGTGTGAACATTTAAATATCAGCCCGTCTATCTGTATGAACATGGAGATATCTACACCGCCATCTGTATGAACATGGATATATCTACACAGCCATCTGGATGATCATGGAAATATATACACCGCTATCTGTATGAACATGGAAATACCTACTCCGCTATCTGTATGAACAGGGAAATATCTACACCGCTATCTGTATGAACATGGAAATGTCTACACCGCTAACTGTATGAACATGGAAATGTCTTCACCGCCATATGTATGAACATGGATATATCTACAGAGCCATCTGGATGAACATGGAAATATCTACACCGCAATCTGTATGAACATGGATATATCTTCACAGCCCTCTGGATGAACATGGAAATATCTTCACCGCTATCTGTATAAACATGGAAATATCTACACCGCTACCTGTATAAACATGGAAATGTCTGCACCGCTATCTGAATGAACATGGAAATATCTACACCGCTATCTGTATGAACAAGGAAATATATACACCGCAATCTGTATGAACATGGAAATATCTACAAAGCTATCTGAATGAACATGGAAATTTCTACACCGCTATCTGTTTGAACATGTAAATATCTACATAGCTATCTGCATGAAAATGGAAATATCTACACCGCTATCTGTATGAACATGGAAATATCTACTCTGCTATCTGTATGAACATGGAAATAGCTACACCGTTATCTGTATGAACATGGAAATAGCTACACCGTTATCTGTATCAACATGGAAATAGCTACACCGCTATCTGTATGAACATGGAAGTATCTACACCGCTATCTGTATGAACATGGATATATCTACACAGCCATATGGATGAACATGGAAATATCTACACCGCTATCTGTATGAACATGGAAATATCTACACCGCTATCTGTGTGAACATGGATATATCTACACAGCCATCTGGATGAACATGGAAATATCTCCACCGCTATCTGTGTAAACATGCATAGATCTTCACCGCTATCTGTATAAACATGGAAATATCTACACCGCTATCTGTATGAACATGGAAATATCTACACCGCTATCTGTATGAACATGGAAATATCTACACCGCTATCTGTTTGAAGATGGAAATATCTACACCGCTATCTGCATGAAAATGGAAATATCTGCACTGCTATATGCATATACATGGAAATATCTACACAGCTATCTCTTTACACATGGAAATAAATACACCGCTATCTGTATGAACATGGAAATATCTACACCGCCATCTGTATGAACATGGAAATATCTGCACTGCCATCTGTATGAACATATAAATATCTAAACCGCCATCTGTATTAAGATGGAGATATCTACACTGCTATCTGTATGAACATATAAATATCTACACCGCTATCTGTATAAACATGGAAATATCTACACCGCTATCTGTATAAACATGGAAATATCAGCACCGCTATCTTTATGAACATGGAAATATCAGCCCCTCTATCTGTATGAACATGGAAGTATCTACACCGCTATCTGTATGAACATGGAAATATCTACACCGCTATCTGTATGAACATGGAAATACCTTCACCGCCATCTGTATGAACATGGATATATCTACACAGCCATCTGAATGAACATGGAAATATCTACACCGCAATCTGTATGAACATGGAAATATCTACACCGCTATCTGTGTAAACATGCATATATCTTAACCGCTATCAGTATAAGCATGGAAATATCTACACCGCTATCTGTATGAACATGGAAATAGCTACACCGCTATCTGTATGAACATGGAAATATCTACACCGCTATTTGTATGAACATGCATATATCTACACAGCCATCTGGATGAACATGGAAATATCTGCACTGCCATCTGTATGAACATATAAATATCTAAACCGCCATCTGTATTAAGATGGAGATATCTACACTGCTATCTGTATGAACATATAAATATCTACACCGCTATCTGTATAAACATGGAAATATCTACACCGCTATCTGTATAAACATGGAAATATCAGCACCGCTATCTTTATGAACATGGAAATATCAGCCCCTCTATCTGTATGAACATGGAAGTATCTACACCGCTATCTGTATGAACATGGAAATATCTACACCGCTATCTGTATGAACATGGAAATACCTTCACCGCCATCTGTATGAACATGGATATATCTACACAGCCATCTGGATGAACATGGAAATATCTACACCGCAATCTGTATGAACATGGAAATATCTACACCGCTATCTGTGTAAACATGCATATATCTTAACCGCTATCAGTATAAGCATGGAAATATCTACACCGCTATCTGTATGAACATGGAAATAGCTACACCGCTATCTGTATGAACATGGAAATATCTACACCGCTATTTGTATGAACATGCATATATCTACACAGCCATCTGGATGAACATGGAAATATCTACACCGCTATCTGTGTAAACATTCATATATCTTCACCGCTATCTGTATAAATATGGAAATATCTACACCACTATCTGTATGAACATGGAAATATCTACACCGCTATCTGTATGAACATGGAAATATCTACACCGCTATCTGTTTGAACATTGAAATATCTACACCGCTATCTGCATGAAAATGGAAATATCTACACTGCTATCTGCAAATACATGGAAATATCTACACAGCTATCCCTTTACACATGGAAATAACTACACCGCTATCTGTATGAACATGGAAATATCCACACCGCCATCTGTATGAACATGGAAATATCTGCACCGCCATCTGTATGAACCTATAAATATCTACACCGCCATCTGTATTACGATGGAGATATCTACACCGCTATCTGTATAAACATGGAAATATCTACACCGCTATCTGTATGAACATGGAAATATCTACACCGCTATCAGTATGAACATGGAAATATCTACACCGCTATCTGTATGAACATTGATATATCTACACAGCCCTCTGGATGAACATGGAAATATCCACACCGCTATCTGTGTAAAAATGCATACATCTTCACTGCTATCTGTATAAACATGGAAATATCTACACCGCTATCTGTATGAACAAGGAAATATCTACACCGCTATCTGTATGAATATGGAAATATCTACACCGCTATCTGTATGAACATGGAAATATCTTCACCGCTATCTGTATGAACATGCATATATCTACACAGCCATCTGGATAAACATGGAAATATCTACACCGCTATCTGTATGAACATGGAAATATCTACACCGCTATCTGTTTGAAGATGGAAATATATACACCGCTATCTGCATGAAAATGGAAATATCTACACAGCTATCTGCATATACATGGAAATATCTACACAGCTATCTCTTTACACATGGAAATAACTACACCGCTATCTGTATGAACATGGAAATATCTTCACCGCCATCTGTATGAACATGGAAATATCTGCACCGCCATCTGTATGAACATATAAATATCTACACCGCCATCTGTATTAAGATGGAGATATCTACATCGCTATCTGAATAAACATGGAAATATCTACACCGCTATCTGTATAAACATGGAAATATCAGCACCGCTATCTGTGTGAACATTTAAATATCAGCCCGTCTATCTGTATTAACATGGAGATATCTACACCGCCATCTGTATGAACATGGATATATCTACACAGCCATCTGGATGATCATGGAAATATATACACCGCTATCTGTATGAACATGGAAATACCTACTCCGCTATCTGTATGAACAGGGAAATATCTACACCGCTATCTGTATGAACATGGAAATGTCTACACCGCTAACTGTATGAACATGGAAATGTCTTCACCGCCATATGTATGAACATGGATATATCTACAGAGCCATCTGGATGAACATGGAAATATCTACACCGCAATCTGTATGAACATGGATATATCTTCACAGCCCTCTGGATGAACATGGAAATATCTTCACCGCTATCTGTATAAACATGGAAATATCTACACCGCTACCTGTATAAACATGGAAATGTCTGCACCGCTATCTGAATGAACATGGAAATATCTACACCGCTATCTGTATGAACAAGGAAATATATACACCACAATCTGTATGAACATGGAAATATCTACAAAGCTATCTGAATGAACATGGAAATTTCTACACCGCTATCTGTTTGAACATGTAAATATCTACATCGCTATCTGCATGAAAATGGAAATATCTACACCGCTATCTGTATGAACATGGAAATATCTACTCTGCTATCTGTATGAACATGGAAATAGCTACACCGTTATCTGTATGAACATGGAAATAGCTACACCGCTATCTGTATGAACATGGAAATAGCTACACCGTTATCTGTATCAACATGGAAATAGCTACACCGCTATCTGTATGAACATGGAAGTATCTACACCGCTATCTGTATGAACATGGATATATCTACACAGCCATCTGGATGAACATGGAAATATCTACACCGCTATCTGTATGAACATGGAAATATCTACACCGCTATCTGTGTGAACATGGATATATCTACACAGCCATCTGGATGAACATGGAAATATCTACACCGCTATCTGTGTAAACATGCATAGATCTTCACCACTATCTGTATAAACATGGAAATATCTACACCGCTATCTGTATGAACATGGAAATATCTACACCGCTATCTGTATGAACATGGAAATATCTACACCGCTATCTGTTTGAAGATGGAAATATCTACACCGCTATCTGCATGAAAATGGAAATATCTGCACTGCTATATGCATATACATGGAAATATCTACACAGCTATCTCTTTACACATGGAAATAAATACACCGCTATCTGTATGAACATGGAAATATCTACACCGCCATCTGTATGAACATGGAAGTATCTGCACTGCCATCTGTATGAACATATAAATATCTAAACCGCCATCTGTATTAAGATGGAGATATCTACACTGCTATCTGTATGAACATATAAATATCTACACCGCTATCTGTATAAACATGGAAATATCTACACCGCTATCTGTATAAACATGGAAATATCAGCACCGCTATCTTTATGAACATGGAAATATCAGCCCCTCTATCTGTATGAACATGGAAGTATCTACACCGCTATCTGTATGAACATGGAAATATCTACACCTCTATCTGTATGAACATGGAAATACCTTCACCGCCATCTGTATGAACATGGATATATCTACACAGCCATCTGGATGAACATGGAAATATCTACACCGCAATCTGTATGAACATGGAAATATCTACACCGCTATCTGTGTAAACATGCATATATCTTAACCGCTATCAGTATAAGCATGGAAATATCTACACCGCTATCTGTATGAACATGGAAATAGCTACACCGCTATCTGTATGAACATGGAAATATCTACACCGCTATCTGTATGAACATGCATATATCTACACAGCCATCTGGATGAACATGGAAATATCTACACCTCTATCTGTGTAAACATTCATATATCTTCACCGCTATATGTATAAATATGGAAATATCTACACCACTATCTGTATGAACATGGAAATATCTACACCGCTATCTGTATGAACATGGAAATATCTACACCGCTATCTGTTTGAACATGGAAATATCTACACCGCTATCTGCATGAAAATGGAAATTTCTACACTGCTATCTGCAAATACATGGAAATATCTACACAGCTATCTCTTTACACATGGAAATAACTACACCGCTATCTGTATGAACATGGAAATGTCCACACCGCCATCTGTATGAACATGGAATTATCTGCACCGCCATCTGTATGAACCTATAAATATCTACACCGCCATCTGTATTACGATGGAGATATCTACACCGCTATCTGTATAAACATGGAAATATCTACACCGCTATCTGTATGAACATGGAAATATCTACACCGCTATCAGTATGAACATGGAAATATCTACACCGCTATCTGTATGAACATTGATATATCTACACAGCCCTCTGGATGAACGTGGAAATATCCACACCGCTATCTGTGTAAAAATGCATACATCTTCACTGCTATCTGTATAAACATGGAAATATCTACACCGCTATCTGTATGAACATGGAAATATCTACACCGCTATCTGTATGAACATGGAAATATCTACACCGCTATCTGTATGAACTTGGAAATATCTGCACCGCCATCTGTATTTACATATAAATATCTACACCGCCATCTGTATTAAGATGGAGATATCTACACCGCTATCTGTGTAAACATGCATATATTTTCACCGCTATCTGTATAAACATGGAAATATCTACACCGCTATCTGTATTAACATAGAAATAGCTACACCGCTATCTCTATGAACATGGAAATACCTACACCGCTATCTGTATGAACATGGATATATCTACACAGCCATCTGGATGAACATGGAAATATCTACACCACTATCTGTGTAAACATGCATACATCTTCACCGCTATCTATATAAACGTGGAAATATCTACACCACTATCTGTATCAACATGAAAATATCTACACCGCTACCTGTATAAACATGGAAATGTCAGCACCGCTATCTGTATGAACATGGAAATAGCTACACCACTATCTGTATGAACATGCAAATATCTACACCACTATCTGTATGAACATGGAAATATCTACACCACTATCTGTATGAACATGGATATATCTACACAGCCATCTGGATGAACATGGAAATATCTACACCACTATCTGTATTAACATGGAAATATCTACACCGCTATCTGTGTAAACATGCATACATCTTCACCGCTATCAGTATAAACATGGAAATATCTACACCGCTATCTGTATGAACATGGAAATAGCTACACCGCTATCTGTATGAACATGGAAATATCTTCACCGCTATCTGTATGAACATGAATATATCTACACAGCCATCTGGATAAACATGGAAATATCTACACCGCTATCTGTATGAACATGGAAATAGCTACACCGCTATCTGTATGATCATGGAAATATCTGCACCACTATCAGTATGAACATGGAAATATCTACACCGCTATCTGTATGAACATTGATATATCTACACAGCCTCTGGAAGAACATGGAAATATCCACACCGCTATCTGTGTAAACTTGCATACATCTTCACTGCTATCTGTATAAACATGGAAATATCTACACCGCTATCTGTATGAACATGGAAATATCTACACCGCTATCTGTTTGAACATGGAAATATCTACACCGCTATCTGCATGAAAATGGAATTATCTACACTGCTATCTGCAAATACATGGAAATATCTACACAGCTATCTCTTTACACATGGAAATAACTACACCGCTATCTCTATGAACATGGAAATATCTACACCGCTATCTGTATGAACTTGGAAATATCTGCACCGCCATCTGTATGAACATATAAATATCTACACCGCCATCTGTATTAAGATGGAGATATCTACACCGCTATCTGTGTAAACATGCATATATTTTCACCGCTATCTGTATAAACATGGAAATATCTACACCGCTATCTGTATTAACATGGAAATAGCTACACCGCTATCTCTATGAACATGGAAATACCTACACCACTATCTGTATGAACATGGATATATCTACACAGCCATCTGGATGAACATGGAAATATCTACACCGCTATCTGTGTAAACATGCATACATCTTCACCGCTATCTATATAAACATGGAAATATCTACACCACTATCTGTATCAACATGAAAATATCTACACCGCTACCTGTATAAACATGGAAATGTCAGCACCGCTATCTGTATGAACATGGAAATAGCTACACCGCTATCTGTATGAACATGCAAATATCTACACCACTATCTGTATGAACATGGAAATATCTACACCACTATCTGTATGAACATGGATATATCTACACAGCCATCTGGATGAACATGGAAATATCTACACCACTATCTGTATTAACATGGAAATATCTACACCGCTATCTGTGTAAACATGCATACATCGTCACCGCTATCAGTATAAACATGGAAATATCTTCACCGCCATCTGTATGAACATGGATATAACTACAGAGACATCTGGATGAACATGGAAATATCTACACAGCTATCTGTATGAACAAGGAAATATATACACCGCTATCTGCATGAAAATGGAAATATCTACACAGCTATCTGCATATACATGGAAATATCTAGAAAGCTATCTCTTTACAAATGGAAATAACTACTCCGCTATCTCTATAATCATGGAAATATCTACACCGCCATCTGTATGAACATGGAAATATCTGCACCGCCATCTGTATGAACCTATAAATATCTACACAGCCATCTGTATTACGATGGAGATATCTACACCGCTATCTGTATAAACATGGAAATATCTACACCGCTATCTGTATAAACATGGAAATATCTACACCGCTATCTGTTTAAACATGGAAATATCAGCACCGCTATCTGTATGAACATGGAAATATCTACAACGCTATCTGTATGAACATGGAAATATCTACACCGCTATCTGTATGAACATGGAAATATCTACACCGCTATCAGTATGAACATGGAAATGTCTACACCGCTATCTGTATGAACATTGATATATCTACACATCCCTCTGGATGAACATGGAAATATCCACACCGCTATCTGTGTAAACATGCATACATCTTCACTGCTATCTGTATAAACATGGAAATATCTACACCGCTATCTGTATGAACATGGAAATATCTACACCACTATCTGTATGAACATGGATATATCTACACAGCCATCTGGATAAACATGGAAATATCTACACCGCTATCTGTATGAACATGGAAATAGCTACACCGCTATCTGTATGAAAATGGAAATATCTACACCGCTATCTGTATGAACATGGAAATATCTACACCGCTATCTGTATGAACTTGGAAATATCTGCACCGCCATCTGTATTAAGATGGAGATATCTACACCGCTATCTGTGTAAACATGCATATATTTTCACCGCTATCTGTATAAACATGGAAATATCTACACCGCTATCTGTATTAACATGGAAATAGCTACACCGCTATCTCTATGAACATGGAAATACCTACACCGCTATCTGTATGAACATGGATATATCTACACAGCCATCTGGATGAACATGGAAATATCTACACCGCTATCTGTGTAAACATGCATACATCTTCACCGCTATCTATATAAACATGGAAATATCTACACCACTATCTGTATCAACATGAAAATATCTACACCGCTACCTGTATAAACATGGAAATATCTACACCACTATCTGTATGAACATGGATATATCTACACAGCCATCTGGATGAACATGGAAATATCTACACCACTATCTGTATTAACATGGAAATATCTACACCGCAATCTGTGTAAACATGCATACATCTTCACCGCTATCAGTATAAACATGGAAATATCTTCACCGCCATCTGTATGAACATGGATATAACTACAGAGACATCTGGATGAACATGGAAATATCTACACAGCTATCTGTATGAACAAGGAAATATATACACCGCTATCTGTGTAAACATGCATACATCTTCACGGCTATCTGTATAAACTTGGAAATATCTACACCGCTATCTGCTTGAACATGGAAATATCTACACAGCTATCTGCATGAAAATGGAAATATCTACACAGCTATCTGCATATACATGGAAATATCTAGAAAGCTATCTCTTTACAAATGGAAATAACTACACCGCTATCTCTATAATCATGGAAATATCTACACCGCCATCTGTATGAACATGGAAATATCTGCACCGCCATCTGTATGAACATATAAATATCTACACCGCCATCTGTATTAAGATGGAGATATCTACACCGCTATCTGTATAAAAATGGAAATATCTACATCACTATCTGTATAAACATGGAAATATCTACAGCGCTATCTGAATAAACATGGAAATTTCTACACCGCTACCTGTATACACATGGAAATATCAGCACCGCTATTTATAGGAACATGGAAATATCTACACCGCTATCTGTACGAACATGGAAATATCTTCACCGCTATCTGTATGAACATGGAAATAGCTACACCGCTATTTTTATGAACATGGAAATATCTACACCACTATCTGTATGAACATGGAAATATCTACACCGCTATCTGTATGAACATGGATATATCTACACAGCCATCTGGATGAACATGGAAATATCTACACCGTTATCTGCATGAACATGGAAATATCCTCACCACTATCTGTGTATACATGCATTCATCTTCACCGCTATCTGTATAAACATGGAAATATCTACACCGCTATCTGTATGAACATGGAAATATCTACACCGCTATCTGTTTGAAGATGGAAATATATACACCGCTATCTGCATGAAAATGGAAATATCTATACAGCTATCTGCATATACATGGAAATATCTACACAGCTATCTCTTTACACATGGAAATAACTACACCGCTATCTGTATGAACATGGAAAAATCTTCACCGCCATCTGTATGAACATGGAAATATCTGCACCGCCATCTGTATGAACATATAAATATCTACACCGCCATCTGTATTAAGATGGAGATATCTACATCGCTATCTGAATAAACATGGAAATATCTACACCGCTATCTGTATAAACATGGAAATATCAGCACCGCTATCTGTGTGAACATTTAAATATCAGCCCGTCTATCTGTATGAACATGGAGATATCTACACCGCCATCTGTATGAACATGGATATAACTACACAGCCATCTGGATGATCATGGAAATATATACACCGCTATCTGTATGAACATGGAAATACCTACTCCGCTATCTGTATGAACAGGGAAATATCTACACCGCTATCTGTATGAACATGGAAATTTCTACACTGCTATCTGCAAATACATGGAAATATCTACACAGCTATCTCTTTACACATGGAAATAACTACACCGCTATCTGTATGAACATGGAAATGTCCACACCGCCATCTGTATGAACATGGAATTATCTGCACCGCCATCTGTATGAACCTATAAATATCTACACCGCCATCTGTATTACGATGGAGATATCTACACCGCTATCTGTATAAACATGGAAATATCTACACCGCTATCTGTATGAACATGGAAATATCTACACCGCTATCAGTATGAACATGGAAATATCTACACCGCTATCTGTATGAACATTGATATATCTACACAGCCCTCTGGATGAACGTGGAAATATCCACACCGCTATCTGTGTAAAAATGCATACATCTTCACTGCTATCTGTATAAACATGGAAATATCTACACCGCTATCTGTATGAACATGGAAATATCTACACCGCTATCTGTATGAACATGGAAATATCTACACCGCTATCTGTATGAACTTGGAAATATCTGCACCGCCATCTGTATTTACATATAAATATCTACACCGCCATCTGTATTAAGATGGAGATATCTACACCGCTATCTGTGTAAACATGCATATATTTTCACCGCTATCTGTATAAACATGGAAATATCTACACCGCTATCTGTATTAACATAGAAATAGCTACACCGCTATCTCTATGAACATGGAAATACCTACACCGCTATCTGTATGAACATGGATATATCTACACAGCCATCTGGATGAACATGGAAATATCTACACCACTATCTGTGTAAACATGCATACATCTTCACCGCTATCTATATAAACGTGGAAATATCTACACCACTATCTGTATCAACATGAAAATATCTACACCGCTACCTGTATAAACATGGAAATGTCAGCACCGCTATCTGTATGAACATGGAAATAGCTACACCACTATCTGTATGAACATGCAAATATCTACACCACTATCTGTATGAACATGGAAATATCTACACCACTATCTGTATGAACATGGATATATCTACACAGCCATCTGGATGAACATGGAAATATCTACACCACTATCTGTATTAACATGGAAATATCTACACCGCTATCTGTGTAAACATGCATACATCTTCACCGCTATCAGTATAAACATGGAAATATCTACACCGCTATCTGTATGAACATGGAAATAGCTACACCGCTATCTGTATGAACATGGAAATATCTTCACCGCTATCTGTATGAACATGAATATATCTACACAGCCATCTGGATAAACATGGAAATATCTACACCGCTATCTGTATGAACATGGAAATAGCTACACCGCTATCTGTATGATCATGGAAATATCTGCACCACTATCAGTATGAACATGGAAATATCTACACCGCTATCTGTATGAACATTGATATATCTACACAGCCTCTGGAAGAACATGGAAATATCCACACCGCTATCTGTGTAAACTTGCATACATCTTCACTGCTATCTGTATAAACATGGAAATATCTACACCGCTATCTGTATGAACATGGAAATATCTACACCGCTATCTGTTTGAACATGGAAATATCTACACCGCTATCTGCATGAAAATGGAATTATCTACACTGCTATCTGCAAATACATGGAAATATCTACACAGCTATCTCTTTACACATGGAAATAACTACACCGCTATCTCTATGAACATGGAAATATCTACACCGCTATCTGTATGAACTTGGAAATATCTGCACCGCCATCTGTATGAACATATAAATATCTACACCGCCATCTGTATTAAGATGGAGATATCTACACCGCTATCTGTGTAAACATGCATATATTTTCACCGCTATCTGTATAAACATGGAAATATCTACACCGCTATCTGTATTAACATGGAAATAGCTACACCGCTATCTCTATGAACATGGAAATACCTACACCACTGTCTGTATGAACATGGATATATCTACACAGCCATCTGGATGAACATGGAAATATCTACACCGCTATCTGTGTAAACATGCATACATCTTCACCGCTATCTATATAAACATGGAAATATCTACACCACTATCTGTATCAACATGAAAATATCTACACCGCTACCTGTATAAACATGGAAATGTCAGCACCGCTATCTGTATGAACATGGAAATAGCTACACCGCTATCTGTATGAACATGCAAATATCTACACCACTATCTGTATGAACATGGAAATATCTACACCACTATCTGTATGAACATGGATATATCTACACAGCCATCTGGATGAACATGGAAATATCTACACCACTATCTGTATTAACATGGAAATATCTACACCGCTATCTGTGTAAACATGCATACATCGTCACCGCTATCAGTATAAACATGGAAATATCTTCACCGCCATCTGTATGAACATGGATATAACTACAGAGACATCTGGATGAACATGGAAATATCTACACAGCTATCTGTATGAACAAGGAAATATATACACCGCTATCTGCATGAAAATGGAAATATCTACACAGCTATCTGCATATACATGGAAATATCTAGAAAGCTATCTCTTTACAAATGGAAATAACTACTCCGCTATCTCTATAATCATGGAAATATCTACACCGCCATCTGTATGAACATGGAAATATCTGCACCGCCATCTGTATGAACCTATAAATATCTACACAGCCATCTGTATTACGATGGAGATATCTACACCGCTATCTGTATAAACATGGAAATATCTACACCGCTATCTGTATAAACATGGAAATATCTACACCGCTATCTGTTTAAACATGGAAATATCAGCACCGCTATCTGTATGAACATGGAAATATCTACAACGCTATCTGTATGAACATGGAAATATCTACACCGCTATCTGTATGAACATGGAAATATCTACACCGCTATCAGTATGAACATGGAAATGTCTACACCGCTATCTGTATGAACATTGATATATCTACACATCCCTCTGGATGAACATGGAAATATCCACACCGCTATCTGTGTAAACATGCATACATCTTCACTGCTATCTGTATAAACATGGAAATATCTACACCGCTATCTGTATGAACATGGAAATATCTACTCTGCTATCTGTATGAACATGGAAATAGCTACACCGTTATCTGTATGAACATGGAAATAGCTACACCGCTATCTGTATGAACATGGAAATAGCTACACCGTTATCTGTATCAACATGGAAATAGCTACACCGCTATCTGTATGAACATGGAAGTATCTACACCGCTATCTGTATGAACATGGATATATCTACACAGCCATCTGGATGAACATGGAAATATCTACACCGCTATCTGTATGAACATGGAAATATCTACACCGCTATCTGTGTGAACATGGATATATCTACACAGCCATCTGGATGAACATGGAAATATCTACACCGCTATCTGTGTAAACATGCATAGATCTTCACCACTATCTGTATAAACATGGAAATATCTACACCGCTATCTGTATGAACATGGAAATATCTACACCGCTATCTGTATGAACATGGAAATATCTACACCGCTATCTGTTTGAAGATGGAAATATCTACACCGCTATCTGCATGAAAATGGAAATATCTGCACTGCTATATGCATATACATGGAAATATCTACACAGCTATCTCTTTACACATGGAAATAAATACACCGCTATCTGTATGAACATGGAAATATCTACACCGCCATCTGTATGAACATGGAAGTATCTGCACTGCCATCTGTATGAACATATAAATATCTAAACCGCCATCTGTATTAAGATGGAGATATCTACACTGCTATCTGTATGAACATATAAATATCTACACCGCTATCTGTATAAACATGGAAATATCTACACCGCTATCTGTATAAACATGGAAATATCAGCACCGCTATCTTTATGAACATGGAAATATCAGCCCCTCTATCTGTATGAACATGGAAGTATCTACACCGCTATCTGTATGAACATGGAAATATCTACACCTCTATCTGTATGAACATGGAAATACCTTCACCGCCATCTGTATGAACATGGATATATCTACACAGCCATCTGGATGAACATGGAAATATCTACACCGCAATCTGTATGAACATGGAAATATCTACACCGCTATCTGTGTAAACATGCATATATCTTAACCGCTATCAGTATAAGCATGGAAATATCTACACCGCTATCTGTATGAACATGGAAATAGCTACACCGCTATCTGTATGAACATGGAAATATCTACACCGCTATCTGTATGAACATGCATATATCTACACAGCCATCTGGATGAACATGGAAATATCTACACCTCTATCTGTGTAAACATTCATATATCTTCACCGCTATATGTATAAATATGGAAATATCTACACCACTATCTGTATGAACATGGAAATATCTACACCGCTATCTGTATGAACATGGAAATATCTACACCGCTATCTGTTTGAACATGGAAATATCTACACCGCTATCTGCATGAAAATGGAAATTTCTACACTGCTATCTGCAAATACATGGAAATATCTACACAGCTATCTCTTTACACATGGAAATAACTACACCGCTATCTGTATGAACATGGAAATGTCCACACCGCCATCTGTATGAACATGGAATTATCTGCACCGCCATCTGTATGAACCTATAAATATCTACACCGCCATCTGTATTACGATGGAGATATCTACACCGCTATCTGTATAAACATGGAAATATCTACACCGCTATCTGTATGAACATGGAAATATCTACACCGCTATCAGTATGAACATGGAAATATCTACACCGCTATCTGTATGAACATTGATATATCTACACAGCCCTCTGGATGAACGTGGAAATATCCACACCGCTATCTGTGTAAAAATGCATACATCTTCACTGCTATCTGTATAAACATGGAAATATCTACACCGCTATCTGTATGAACATGGAAATATCTACACCGCTATCTGTATGAACATGGAAATATCTACACCGCTATCTGTATGAACTTGGAAATATCTGCACCGCCATCTGTATTTACATATAAATATCTACACCGCCATCTGTATTAAGATGGAGATATCTACACCGCTATCTGTGTAAACATGCATATATTTTCACCGCTATCTGTATAAACATGGAAATATCTACACCGCTATCTGTATTAACATAGAAATAGCTACACCGCTATCTCTATGAACATGGAAATACCTACACCGCTATCTGTATGAACATGGATATATCTACACAGCCATCTGGATGAACATGGAAATATCTACACCACTATCTGTGTAAACATGCATACATCTTCACCGCTATCTATATAAACGTGGAAATATCTACACCACTATCTGTATCAACATGAAAATATCTACACCGCTACCTGTATAAACATGGAAATGTCAGCACCGCTATCTGTATGAACATGGAAATAGCTACACCACTATCTGTATGAACATGCAAATATCTACACCACTATCTGTATGAACATGGAAATATCTACACCACTATCTGTATGAACATGGATATATCTACACAGCCATCTGGATGAACATGGAAATATCTACACCACTATCTGTATTAACATGGAAATATCTACACCGCTATCTGTGTAAACATGCATACATCTTCACCGCTATCAGTATAAACATGGAAATATCTACACCGCTATCTGTATGAACATGGAAATAGCTACACCGCTATCTGTATGAACATGGAAATATCTTCACCGCTATCTGTATGAACATGAATATATCTACACAGCCATCTGGATAAACATGGAAATATCTACACCGCTATCTGTATGAACATGGAAATAGCTACACCGCTATCTGTATGATCATGGAAATATCTGCACCACTATCAGTATGAACATGGAAATATCTACACCGCTATCTGTATGAACATTGATATATCTACACAGCCTCTGGAAGAACATGGAAATATCCACACCGCTATCTGTGTAAACTTGCATACATCTTCACTGCTATCTGTATAAACATGGAAATATCTACACCGCTATCTGTATGAACATGGAAATATCTACACCGCTATCTGTTTGAACATGGAAATATCTACACCGCTATCTGCATGAAAATGGAATTATCTACACTGCTATCTGCAAATACATGGAAATATCTACACAGCTATCTCTTTACACATGGAAATAACTACACCGCTATCTCTATGAACATGGAAATATCTACACCGCTATCTGTATGAACTTGGAAATATCTGCACCGCCATCTGTATGAACATATAAATATCTACACCGCCATCTGTATTAAGATGGAGATATCTACACCGCTATCTGTGTAAACATGCATATATTTTCACCGCTATCTGTATAAACATGGAAATATCTACACCGCTATCTGTATTAACATGGAAATAGCTACACCGCTATCTCTATGAACATGGAAATACCTACACCACTATCTGTATGAACATGGATATATCTACACAGCCATCTGGATGAACATGGAAATATCTACACCGCTATCTGTGTAAACATGCATACATCTTCACCGCTATCTATATAAACATGGAAATATCTACACCACTATCTGTATCAACATGAAAATATCTACACCGCTACCTGTATAAACATGGAAATGTCAGCACCGCTATCTGTATGAACATGGAAATAGCTACACCGCTATCTGTATGAACATGCAAATATCTACACCACTATCTGTATGAACATGGAAATATCTACACCACTATCTGTATGAACATGGATATATCTACACAGCCATCTGGATGAACATGGAAATATCTACACCACTATCTGTATTAACATGGAAATATCTACACCGCTATCTGTGTAAACATGCATACATCGTCACCGCTATCAGTATAAACATGGAAATATCTTCACCGCCATCTGTATGAACATGGATATAACTACAGAGACATCTGGATGAACATGGAAATATCTACACAGCTATCTGTATGAACAAGGAAATATATACACCGCTATCTGCATGAAAATGGAAATATCTACACAGCTATCTGCATATACATGGAAATATCTAGAAAGCTATCTCTTTACAAATGGAAATAACTACTCCGCTATCTCTATAATCATGGAAATATCTACACCGCCATCTGTATGAACATGGAAATATCTGCACCGCCATCTGTATGAACCTATAAATATCTACACAGCCATCTGTATTACGATGGAGATATCTACACCGCTATCTGTATAAACATGGAAATATCTACACCGCTATCTGTATAAACATGGAAATATCTACACCGCTATCTGTTTAAACATGGAAATATCAGCACCGCTATCTGTATGAACATGGAAATATCTACAACGCTATCTGTATGAACATGGAAATATCTACACCGCTATCTGTATGAACATGGAAATATCTACACCGCTATCAGTATGAACATGGAAATGTCTACACCGCTATCTGTATGAACATTGATATATCTACACATCCCTCTGGATGAACATGGAAATATCCACACCGCTATCTGTGTAAACATGCATACATCTTCACTGCTATCTGTATAAACATGGAAATATCTACACCGCTATCTGTATGAACATGGAAATATCTACACCACTATCTGTATGAACATGGATATATCTACACAGCCATCTGGATAAACATGGAAATATCTACACCGCTATCTGTATGAACATGGAAATAGCTACACCGCTATCTGTATGAAAATGGAAATATCTACACCGCTATCTGTATGAACATGGAAATATCTACACCGCTATCTGTATGAACTTGGAAATATCTGCACCGCCATCTGTATTAAGATGGAGATATCTACACCGCTATCTGTGTAAACATGCATATATTTTCACCGCTATCTGTATAAACATGGAAATATCTACACCGCTATCTGTATTAACATGGAAATAGCTACACCGCTATCTCTATGAACATGGAAATACCTACACCGCTATCTGTATGAACATGGATATATCTACACAGCCATCTGGATGAACATGGAAATATCTACACCGCTATCTGTGTAAACATGCATACATCTTCACCGCTATCTATATAAACATGGAAATATCTACACCACTATCTGTATCAACATGAAAATATCTACACCGCTACCTGTATAAACATGGAAATATCTACACCACTATCTGTATGAACATGGATATATCTACACAGCCATCTGGATGAACATGGAAATATCTACACCACTATCTGTATTAACATGGAAATATCTACACCGCAATCTGTGTAAACATGCATACATCTTCACCGCTATCAGTATAAACATGGAAATATCTTCACCGCCATCTGTATGAACATGGATATAACTACAGAGACATCTGGATGAACATGGAAATATCTACACAGCTATCTGTATGAACAAGGAAATATATACACCGCTATCTGTGTAAACATGCATACATCTTCACGGCTATCTGTATAAACTTGGAAATATCTACACCGCTATCTGCTTGAACATGGAAATATCTACACAGCTATCTGCATGAAAATGGAAATATCTACACAGCTATCTGCATATACATGGAAATATCTAGAAAGCTATCTCTTTACAAATGGAAATAACTACACCGCTATCTCTATAATCATGGAAATATCTACACCGCCATCTGTATGAACATGGAAATATCTGCACCGCCATCTGTATGAACATATAAATATCTACACCGCCATCTGTATTAAGATGGAGATATCTACACCGCTATCTGTATAAAAATGGAAATATCTACATCACTATCTGTATAAACATGGAAATATCTACAGCGCTATCTGAATAAACATGGAAATTTCTACACCGCTACCTGTATACACATGGAAATATCAGCACCGCTATTTATAGGAACATGGAAATATCTACACCGCTATCTGTACGAACATGGAAATATCTTCACCGCTATCTGTATGAACATGGAAATAGCTACACCGCTATTTTTATGAACATGGAAATATCTACACCACTATCTGTATGAACATGGAAATATCTACACCGCTATCTGTATGAACATGGATATATCTACACAGCCATCTGGATGAACATGGAAATATCTACACCGTTATCTGCATGAACATGGAAATATCCTCACCACTATCTGTGTATACATGCATTCATCTTCACCGCTATCTGTATAAACATGGAAATATCTACACCGCTATCTGTATGAACATGGAAATATCTACACCGCTATCTGTTTGAAGATGGAAATATATACACCGCTATCTGCATGAAAATGGAAATATCTATACAGCTATCTGCATATACATGGAAATATCTACACAGCTATCTCTTTACACATGGAAATAACTACACCGCTATCTGTATGAACATGGAAAAATCTTCACCGCCATCTGTATGAACATGGAAATATCTGCACCGCCATCTGTATGAACATATAAATATCTACACCGCCATCTGTATTAAGATGGAGATATCTACATCGCTATCTGAATAAACATGGAAATATCTACACCGCTATCTGTATAAACATGGAAATATCAGCACCGCTATCTGTGTGAACATTTAAATATCAGCCCGTCTATCTGTATGAACATGGAGATATCTACACCGCCATCTGTATGAACATGGATATAACTACACAGCCATCTGGATGATCATGGAAATATATACACCGCTATCTGTATGAACATGGAAATACCTACTCCGCTATCTGTATGAACAGGGAAATATCTACACCGCTATCTGTATGAACATGGAAATTTCTACACTGCTATCTGCAAATACATGGAAATATCTACACAGCTATCTCTTTACACATGGAAATAACTACACCGCTATCTGTATGAACATGGAAATGTCCACACCGCCATCTGTATGAACATGGAATTATCTGCACCGCCATCTGTATGAACCTATAAATATCTACACCGCCATCTGTATTACGATGGAGATATCTACACCGCTATCTGTATAAACATGGAAATATCTACACCGCTATCTGTATGAACATGGAAATATCTACACCGCTATCAGTATGAACATGGAAATATCTACACCGCTATCTGTATGAACATTGATATATCTACACAGCCCTCTGGATGAACGTGGAAATATCCACACCGCTATCTGTGTAAAAATGCATACATCTTCACTGCTATCTGTATAAACATGGAAATATCTACACCGCTATCTGTATGAACATGGAAATATCTACACCGCTATCTGTATGAACATGGAAATATCTACACCGCTATCTGTATGAACTTGGAAATATCTGCACCGCCATCTGTATTTACATATAAATATCTACACCGCCATCTGTATTAAGATGGAGATATCTACACCGCTATCTGTGTAAACATGCATATATTTTCACCGCTATCTGTATAAACATGGAAATATCTACACCGCTATCTGTATTAACATAGAAATAGCTACACCGCTATCTCTATGAACATGGAAATACCTACACCGCTATCTGTATGAACATGGATATATCTACACAGCCATCTGGATGAACATGGAAATATCTACACCACTATCTGTGTAAACATGCATACATCTTCACCGCTATCTATATAAACGTGGAAATATCTACACCACTATCTGTATCAACATGAAAATATCTACACCGCTACCTGTATAAACATGGAAATGTCAGCACCGCTATCTGTATGAACATGGAAATAGCTACACCACTATCTGTATGAACATGCAAATATCTACACCACTATCTGTATGAACATGGAAATATCTACACCACTATCTGTATGAACATGGATATATCTACACAGCCATCTGGATGAACATGGAAATATCTACACCACTATCTGTATTAACATGGAAATATCTACACCGCTATCTGTGTAAACATGCATACATCTTCACCGCTATCAGTATAAACATGGAAATATCTACACCGCTATCTGTATGAACATGGAAATAGCTACACCGCTATCTGTATGAACATGGAAATATCTTCACCGCTATCTGTATGAACATGAATATATCTACACAGCCATCTGGATAAACATGGAAATATCTACACCGCTATCTGTATGAACATGGAAATAGCTACACCGCTATCTGTATGATCATGGAAATATCTGCACCACTATCAGTATGAACATGGAAATATCTACACCGCTATCTGTATGAACATTGATATATCTACACAGCCTCTGGAAGAACATGGAAATATCCACACCGCTATCTGTGTAAACTTGCATACATCTTCACTGCTATCTGTATAAACATGGAAATATCTACACCGCTATCTGTATGAACATGGAAATATCTACACCGCTATCTGTTTGAACATGGAAATATCTACACCGCTATCTGCATGAAAATGGAATTATCTACACTGCTATCTGCAAATACATGGAAATATCTACACAGCTATCTCTTTACACATGGAAATAACTACACCGCTATCTCTATGAACATGGAAATATCTACACCGCTATCTGTATGAACTTGGAAATATCTGCACCGCCATCTGTATGAACATATAAATATCTACACCGCCATCTGTATTAAGATGGAGATATCTACACCGCTATCTGTGTAAACATGCATATATTTTCACCGCTATCTGTATAAACATGGAAATATCTACACCGCTATCTGTATTAACATGGAAATAGCTACACCGCTATCTCTATGAACATGGAAATACCTACACCACTGTCTGTATGAACATGGATATATCTACACAGCCATCTGGATGAACATGGAAATATCTACACCGCTATCTGTGTAAACATGCATACATCTTCACCGCTATCTATATAAACATGGAAATATCTACACCACTATCTGTATCAACATGAAAATATCTACACCGCTACCTGTATAAACATGGAAATGTCAGCACCGCTATCTGTATGAACATGGAAATAGCTACACCGCTATCTGTATGAACATGCAAATATCTACACCACTATCTGTATGAACATGGAAATATCTACACCACTATCTGTATGAACATGGATATATCTACACAGCCATCTGGATGAACATGGAAATATCTACACCACTATCTGTATTAACATGGAAATATCTACACCGCTATCTGTGTAAACATGCATACATCGTCACCGCTATCAGTATAAACATGGAAATATCTTCACCGCCATCTGTATGAACATGGATATAACTACAGAGACATCTGGATGAACATGGAAATATCTACACAGCTATCTGTATGAACAAGGAAATATATACACCGCTATCTGCATGAAAATGGAAATATCTACACAGCTATCTGCATATACATGGAAATATCTAGAAAGCTATCTCTTTACAAATGGAAATAACTACTCCGCTATCTCTATAATCATGGAAATATCTACACCGCCATCTGTATGAACATGGAAATATCTGCACCGCCATCTGTATGAACCTATAAATATCTACACAGCCATCTGTATTACGATGGAGATATCTACACCGCTATCTGTATAAACATGGAAATATCTACACCGCTATCTGTATAAACATGGAAATATCTACACCGCTATCTGTTTAAACATGGAAATATCAGCACCGCTATCTGTATGAACATGGAAATATCTACAACGCTATCTGTATGAACATGGAAATATCTACACCGCTATCTGTATGAACATGGAAATATCTACACCGCTATCAGTATGAACATGGAAATGTCTACACCGCTATCTGTATGAACATTGATATATCTACACATCCCTCTGGATGAACATGGAAATATCCACACCGCTATCTGTGTAAACATGCATACATCTTCACTGCTATCTGTATAAACATGGAAATATCTACACCGCTATCTGTATGAACATGGAAATATCTACACCACTATCTGTATGAACATGGATATATCTACACAGCCATCTGGATAAACATGGAAATATCTACACCGCTATCTGTATGAACATGGAAATAGCTACACCGCTATCTGTATGAAAATGGAAATATCTACACCGCTATCTGTATGAACATGGAAATATCTACACCGCTATCTGTATGAACTTGGAAATATCTGCACCGCCATCTGTATGAACATATAAATATCTACACCGCCATCTGTATTAAGATGGAGATATCTACACCGCTATCTGTGTAAACATGCATATATTTTCACCGCTATCTGTATAAACATGGAAATATCTACACCGCTATCTGTATTAACATGGAAATAGCTACACCGCTATCTCTATGAACATGGAAATACCTACACCGCTATCTGTATGAACATGGATATATCTACACAGCCATCTGGATGAACATGGAAATATCTACACCGCTATCTGTGTAAACATGCATACATCTTCACCGCTATCTATATAAACATGGAAATATCTACACCACTATCTGTATCAACATGAAAATATCTACACCGCTACCTGTATAAACATGGAAATATCTACACCACTATCTGTATGAACATGGATATATCTACACAGCCATCTGGATGAACATGGAAATATCTACACCACTATCTGTATTAACATGGAAATATCTACACCGCAATCTGTGTAAACATGCATACATCTTCACCGCTATCAGTATAAACATGGAAATATCTTCACCGCCATCTGTATGAACATGGATATAACTACAGAGACATCTGGATGAACATGGAAATATCTACACAGCTATCTGTATGAACAAGGAAATATATACACCGCTATCTGTGTAAACATGCATACATCTTCACGGCTATCTTTATAAACTTGGAAATATCTACACCGCTATCTGCTTGAACATGGAAATATCTACACAGCTATCTGCATGAAAATGGAAATATCTACACAGCTATCTGCATATACATGGAAATATCTAGAAAGCTATCTCTTTACAAATGGAAATAACTACACCGCTATCTCTATAATCATGGAAATATCTACACCGCCATCTGTATGAACATGGAAATATCTGCACCGCCATCTGTATGAACATATAAATATCTACACCGCCATCTGTATTAAGATGGAGATATCTACACCGCTATCTGTATAAAAATGGAAATATCTACATCACTATCTGTATAAACATGGAAATATCTACAGCGCTATCTGAATAAACATGGAAATTTCTACACCGCTACCTGTATACACATGGAAATATCAGCACCGCTATTTATAGGAACATGGAAATATCTACACCGCTATCTGTACGAACATGGAAATATCTTCACCGCTATCTGTATGAACATGGAAATAGCTACACCGCTATTTTTATGAACATGGAAATATCTACACCACTATCTGTATGAACATGGAAATATCTACACCGCTATCTGTATGAACATGGATATATCTACACAGCCATCTGGATGAACATGGAAATATCTACACCGTTATATGCATGAACATGGAAATATCCTCACCACTATCTGTGTATACATGCATTCATCTTCACCGCTATCTGTATAAACATGGAAATATCTACACCGCTATCTGTATGAACATGGAAATATCTACACCGCTATCTGTTTGAAGATGGAAATATATACACCGCTATCTGCATGAAAATGGAAATATCTATACAGCTATCTGCATATACATGGAAATATCTACACAGCTATCTCTTTACACATGGAAATAACTACACCGCTATCTGTATGAACATGGAAAAATCTTCACCGCCATCTGTATGAACATGGAAATATCTGCACCGCCATCTGTATGAACATATAAATATCTACACCGCCATCTGTATTAAGATGGAGATATCTACATCGCTATCTGAATAAACATGGAAATATCTACACCGCTATCTGTATAAACATGGAAATATCAGCACCGCTATCTGTGTGAACATTTAAATATCAGCCCGTCTATCTGTATGAACATGGAGATATCTACACCGCCATCTGTATGAACATGGATATAACTACACAGCCATCTGGATGATCATGGAAATATATACACCGCTATCTGTATGAACATGGAAATACCTACTCCGCTATCTGTATGAACAGGGAAATATCTACACCGCTATCTGTATGAACATGGAAATGTCTACACCGCTAACTGTATGAACATGGAAATGTCTTCACCGCCATATGTATGAACATGGATATATCTACAGAGCCATCTGGATGAACATGGAAATATCTACACCGCAATCTGTATGAACATGGATATATCTTCACAGCCCTCTGGATGAACATGGAAATATCTTCACCGCTATCTGTATAAACATGGAAATATCTACACCGCTACCTGTATAAACATGGAAATGTCTGCACCGCTATCTGAATGAACATGGAAATATCTACACCGCTATCTGTATGAACAAGGAAATATATACACCGCAATCTGTATGAACATGGAAATATCTACAAAGCTATCTGAATGAACATGGAAATTTCTACACCGCTATCTGTTTGAACATGTAAATATCTACATAGCTATCTGCATGAAAATGGAAATATCTACACCGCTATCTGTATGAACATGGAAATATCTACTCTGCTATCTGTATGAACATGGAAATAGCTACACCGTTATCTGTATGAACATGGAAATAGCTACACCGCTATCTGTATGAACATGGAAATAGCTACACCGTTATCTGTATCAACATGGAAATAGCTACACCGCTATCTGTATGAACATGGAAGTATCTACACCGCTATCTGTATGAACATGGATATATCTACACAGCCATCTGGATGAACATGGAAATATCTACACCGCTATCTGTATGAACATGGAAATATCTACACCGCTATCTGTGTGAACATGGATATATCTAGACAGCCATCTGGATGAACATGGAAATATCTACACCGCTATCTGTGTAAACATGCATAGATCTTCACCGCTATCTGTATAAACATGGAAATATCTACACCGCTATCTGTATGAACATGGAAATATCTACACCGCTATCTGTATGAACATGGAAATATCTACACCGCTATCTCTTTGAAGATGGAAATATCTACACCGCTATCTGCATGAAAATGGAAATATCTGCACTGCTATATGCATATACATGGAAATATCTACACAGCTATCTCTTTACACATGGAAATAAATACACCGCTATCTGTATGAACATGGAAATATCTACACCGCCATCTGTATGAACATGGAAATATCTGCACTGCCATCTGTATGAACATATAAATATCTAAACCGCCATCTGTATTAAGATGGAGATATCTACACTGCTATCTGTATGAACATATAAATATCTACACCGCTATCTGTATAAACATGGAAATATCTACACCGCTATCTGTATAAACATGGAAATATCAGCACCGCTATCTTTATGAACATGGAAATATCAGCCCCTCTATCTGTATGAACATGGAAGTATCTACACCGCTATCTGTATGAACATGGAAATATCTACACCGCTATCTGTATGAACATGGAAATACCTTCACCGCCATCTGTATGAACATGGATATATCTACACAGCCATCTGGATGAACATGGAAATATCTACACCGCAATCTGTATGAACATGGAAATATCTACACCGCTATCTGTGTAAACATGCATATATCTTAACCGCTATCAGTATAAGCATGGAAATATCTACACCGCTATCTGTATGAACATGGAAATAGCTACACCGCTATCTGTATGAACATGGAAATATCTACACCGCTATCTGTATGAACATGCATATATCTACACAGCCATCTGGATGAACATGGAAATATCTACACCGCTATCTGTGTAAACATTCATATATCTTCACCGCTATCTGTATAAATATGGAAATATCTACACCACTATCTGTATGAACATGGAAATATCTACACCGCTATCTGTATGAACATGGAAATATCTTCACCGCTATCTGTTTGAACATGGAAATATCTACACCGCTATCTGCATGAAAATGGAAATATCTACACTGCTATCTGCAAATACTTGGAAATATCTACACAGCTATCTCTTTACACATGGAAATAACTACACCGCTATCTGTATGAACATGGAAATATCCACACCGCCATCTGTATGATCATGGAAATATCTGCACCGCCATCTGTATGAACCTATAAATATCTACACCGCCATCTGTATTACGATGGAGATATCTACACCGCTATCTGTATAAACATGGAAATATCTACACCGCAATCTGTATGAACATGGAAATATCTACACCGCTATCAGTATGAACATGGAAATATCTACACCGCTAACTGTATGAACATTGATATATCTACACAGCCCTCTGGATGAACATGGAAATATCCACACCGCTATCTGTGTAAAAATGCATACATCTTCACTGCTATCTGTATAAACATGGAAATATCTACACCGCTATCTGTATGAACAAGGAAATATCTACACCGCTATCTGTATGAATATGGAAATATCTACACCGCTATCTGTATGAACATGGAAATATCTTCACCGCTATCTGTATGAACATGCATATATCTACAAAGCCATCTGGATAAACATGGAAATATCTACACCGCTATCTGTATGAACATGGAAATATCTACACCGCTATCTGTTTGAAGATGGAAATATATACACCGCTATCTGCATGAAAATGGAAATATCTACACAGCTATCTGCATATACATGGAAATATCTACACAGCTATCTCTTTACACATGGAAATAACTACACCGCTATCTGTATGAACATGGAAATATCTTCACCGCCATCTGTATGAACATGGAAATATCTGCACCGCCATCTGTATGAACATATAAATATCTACACCGCCATCTGTATTAAGATGGAGATATCTACATTGCTATCTGAATAAACATGGAAATATCTACACCGCTATCTGTATAAACATGGAAATATCAGCACCGCTATCTGTGTGAACAATTAAATATCAGCCCGTCTATCTGTATGAACATGGAGATATCTACACCGCCATCTGTATGAACATGGATATATCTACACAGCCATCTGGATGATCATGGAAATATATACACCGCTATCTGTATGAACATGGAAATACCTACTCCGCTATCTGTATGAACAGGGAAATATCTACACCGCTATCTGTATGAACATGGAAATGTCTACACCGCTAACTGTATGAACATGGAAATGTCTTCACCGCCATATGTATGAACATGGATATATCTACAGAGCCATCTGGATGAACATGGAAATATCTACACCGCAATCTGTATGAACATGGATATATCTTCACAGCCCTCTGGATGAACATGGAAATATCTTCACCGCTATCTGTATAAACATGGAAATATCTACACCGCTACCTGTATAAACATGGAAATGTCTGCACCGCTATCTGAATGAACATGGAAATATCTACACCGCTATCTGTATGAACAAGGAAATATATACACCGCAATCTGTATGAACATGGAAATATCTACAAAGCTATCTGAATGAACATGGAAATTTCTACACCGCTATCTGTTTGAACATGTAAATATCTACATCGCTATCTGCATGAAAATGGAAATATCTACACCGCTATCTGTATGAACATGGAAATATCTACTCTGCTATCTGTATGAACATGGAAATAGCTACACCGTTATCTGTATGAACATGGAAATAGCTACACCGCTATCTGTATGAACATGGAAATAGCTACACCGTTATCTGTATCAATATGGAAATAGCTACACCGCTATCTGTATTAACATAGAAATAGCTATGCCGCTATCTCTATGAACATGGAAATACCTACACCGCTATCTGTATGAACATGGATATATCTACACAGCCATCTGGATGAACATGGAAATATCTACACCGCTATCTGTGTAAACATGCATACATCTTCACCGCTATCTATATAAACGTGGAAATATCTACACCACTATCTGTATCAACATGAAAATATCTACACCGCTACCTGTATAAACATGGAAATGTCAGCACCGCTATCTGTATGAACATGGAAATAGCTACACCACTATCTGTATGAACATGCAAATATCTACACCACTATCTGTATGAACATGGAAATATCTACACCACTATCTGTATGAACATGGATATATCTACACAGCCATCTGGATGAACATGGAAATATCTACACCACTATCTGTATTAACATGGAAATATCTACACCGCTATCTGTGTAAACATGCATACATCTTCACCGCTATCAGTATAAACATGGAAATATCTACACCGCTATCTGTATGAACATGGAAATAGCTACACCGCTATCTGTATGAACATGGAAATATCTTCACCGCTATCTGTATGAACATGCATATATCTACACAGCCATCTGGATAAACATGGAAATAACTACACCGCTATCTGTATGAACATGGAAATAGCTACACCGCTATCTGTATGAACATGGAAATATCTGCACCACTATCAGTATGAACATGGAAATATCTACACAGCTATCTGTATGAACATTGATATATCTACACAGCCTCTGGAAGAACATGGAAATATCCACACCGCTATCAGTGTAAACTTGCATACATCTTCACTGCTATCTGTATAAACATGGAAATATCTACACCGCTATCTGTATGAACATGGAAATATCTACACCGCTATCTGTTTGAACATGGAAATATCTACACCGCTATCTGCATGAAAATGGAATTATCTACACTGCTATCTGCAAATACATGGAAATATCTACACAGCTATCTCTTTACACATGGAAATAACTACACCGCTATCTGTATGAACATGGAAATATCCACACCGCCATCTGTATGAACATGGAAATATCTACACCGCCATCTGTATGAACCTATAAATATCTACACCGCCATCTGTATTACGATGGAGATATCTATACCGCTATCTGTATAAACATGGAAATATCTACACCGCTATCTGTATAAACATGGAAATATCTACACCGCTATCTGTTTAAACATGGAAATATCAGCACCGCTATCTGTATGAACATGGAAATATCTACAACGCTATCTGTATGAACATGGAAATATCTACACCGCTATCTGTATGAACATGGAAATATCTACTCCGCTATCAGTATGAACATGGAAATATCTACACCGCTATCTGTATGAACATTGATATATCTACACAGCCCTCTGGATGAACATGGAAATATCCACACCGCTATCTGTGTCAACATGCATAAATCTTCACTGCTATCTGTATAAACATGGAAATATCTACACCGCTATCTGTATGAACATGGAAGTATCTACACCGCTATCTGTATGAACATGGAAATATCTACACCGCTATCTGTATGAACATGGAAATATCTTCACCGCTATCTGTATGAACATGGATATATCTACACAGCCATCTGGATAAACATGGAAATATCTACACCGCTATCTGTATGAACACGGAAATAGCTACACCGCTCTCTGTATGAAAATGGAAATATCTACACCGCTATCTGTCTGAACATGGAAATATCTACACCGCTATCTGTATGAACTTGGAAATATCTTCACCGCCATCTGTATGAACATGGATATATATACAGAGCCATCTGGATGAACATGGAAATATCTACACAGCTATCTGTATGAACATGGAAATATGTACACCGCTATCTGTGTAAACATGCATATATCTTCACCGCTATCTGTATAAACACGGAAATATCTACACCGCTATCCGTATGAACATGGAAATATCTACACCGCTATCTGTTTGAACATGGAAATATCTACACCGCTATCTGCATGAAAATGGAAATATCTACACAGCTATCTGCATATACATGGAAATATCTACAAAGCTATCTCTTTACACATGGAAATAACTACACCACTATCTCTATAAACATGGAAATATCTACACCGCCATCTGTATGAACATGGAAATATCTGCACCGCCATCTGTATGAACATATAAATATCTACACCGCCATCTGTATTAAGATGGAGATATCTACACCACTATCTGTGTAAGCATGCATATATTTTCACCGCTATCTGTATAAACATGGAAATAGCTACACCGTTATCTGTATGAACATGGAAATAGCTACACCGCGATCTGTATGAACATGGAAATACCTACAACGCTATCTGTATGAACATGGATATATCTACACAGCCATCTGGATGAACATGGAAATATCTACACCGCTATCTGTGTAAACATGCATACATCTTCACCGCTATCTATATAAACATGGAAATATCTACACCACTATCTGTATCAACATGAAAATATCTACACCGCTACATGTATAAACATGGAAATGTCAGCACCGCTATCCGTATGAACATGGAAATAGCTACACCGCTATCTGTATGACCATGCAAATATCTACACCACTATCTGTATGAACATGGAAATATCTACACCACTATCTGTATGAACATGGATATATCTACACAGCCATCTGGATGAACATGGAAATATCTACACCACTATCTGTATTAACATGGAAATATCTACACCGCTATCTGTGTAAACATGCATACATCTTCACCGCTATCTGTATAAACATGGAAATATCTACACCGCTATCTGTATGAACATGGAAATAGCTACACCGCTATCTGTATGAACATGGAAATATCTACACCGCTATCTGTATGAACATTGATATATCTACACAGCCATCTGGATGAACATGGAAATATCTACACCGCTATCTGTGTAAACATGCATATATCTTCACCGCTATCTGTATAAATATGGAAATATCTACACCAGCATCTGTATGAACATGGAAATATCTACACCGCTATCTGTATGGACATGGAAATATCTGCACCACTATCAGTTTGAACATGGAAATATCTACACCGCTATCTGTATGAACATTGATATATCTACACAGCCTCTGGATGAACATGGAAATATCCACACCGCTATCTGTGTAAACTTGCATACATCTTCACTGATATCTGTATAAACATGGAAATATCTACACCGCTATCTGTATGAACATGGAAATATCTACACCGCTATCTGTTTGAAGATGGAAATACATACACCGCTATCTGCATGAAAATGGAAATATCTACACAGCTATCTGAGTATACATGGAAATATCTAAACAGCTATCTCTTTACACATGGAAATAACTACACCGCTATCTGTATGAACGTGGAAATATCTACACCGCCATCTGTATGAACATGGAAATATCTGCATCGCCATCTGTATGAACATATAAATATCTACACCGCCATCTGTATTAAGATGGGGATATCTACACCGCTATCTGAATAAACATGGAAATATCTAAACCGCTATCTGTATAAACATGGAAATAACTACACCGCTATCTATATAAACATGGAAATATCTACACCGCTACCTGTATAAACATGGAAATATCAGCACCGCTATCTGTATGAACATGGAAATATCTACACCGCTATCTGTATGAACATGGAAATATCTACACCGCTATCTGTATGAACATGGAAATATCTACAAAGCTATCTGAATGAACATGGAAATATCTACACCGTTATCTGTTTGAACATGTAAATATCTACTCCGCTATCTGCATGAAAATGGAAATATCTACAAAGCTATCTGCATTTACATGGAAATATCTACACAGCTATCTCTTTACACATGGAAATAACTACACCGCTATATCTATAAACATGGAAATATCTAAACCGCCATCTGTATGAACTTGGAAATATCTGCACCGCCATCTGTATGAACATATAAATATCTACACCGCCATCAGTATTAAGAAGGAAATATCTAAACCGCTATCTGTATAAACATGGAAATATCTACACCGCTGCCTGTATAAACATGGAAATATCAGCACTGCTATCTGTATGAACATGGAAATATCTACACCGCTATCTGTATGAACATGGAAATATCTACACTGCTATCTGTGTGAACATGGAAATGGCTACACCGTTATCTGTATGAACATGGAAATAGCTGCACCACTATCTATATGAACATGGAAATATCTACACCGCTATCTGTATGAACATGGATATATCTACACAGCCATCTGGATGAACATGGAAATATATACACCTCTATCTGTATGAACATGGAAATATCTACACCGCTATCTGTTTAAACATGGAAATATCAGCACCGCTATCTGTATGAACATGGAAATATCTACAACGCTATCTGTATGAACATGGAAATATCTACACCGCTATCTGTATGAACATGGAAATATCTACTCCGCTATCAGTATGAACATGGAAATATCTACACCGCTATCTGTATGAACATTGATATATCTACACAGCCCTCTGGATGAACATGGAAATATCCACACCGCTATCTGTGTCAACATGCATAAATCTTCACTGCTATCTGTATAAACATGGAAATATCTACACCGCTATCTGTATGAACATGGAAGTATCTACACCGCTATCTGTATGAACATGGAAATATCTACACCGCTATCTGTATGAACATGGAAATATCTTCACCGCTATCTGTATGAACATGGATATATCTACACAGCCATCTGGATAAACATGGAAATATCTACACCGCTATCTGTATGAACACGGAAATAGCTACACCGCTCTCTGTATGAAAATGGAAATATCTACACCGCTATCTGTCTGAACATGGAAATATCTACACCGCTATCTGTATGAACTTGGAAATATCTTCACCGCCATCTGTATGAACATGGATATATATACAGAGCCATCTGGATGAACATGGAAATATCTACACAGCTATCTGTATGAACATGGAAATATGTACACCGCTATCTGTGTAAACATGCATATATCTTCACCGCTATCTGTATAAACACGGAAATATCTACACCGCTATCCGTATGAACATGGAAATATCTACACCGCTATCTGTTTGAACATGGAAATATCTACACCGCTATCTGCATGAAAATGGAAATATCTACACAGCTATCTGCATATACATGGAAATATCTACAAAGCTATCTCTTTACACATGGAAATAACTACACCACTATCTCTATAAACATGGAAATATCTACACCGCCATCTGTATGAACATGGAAATATCTGCACCGCCATCTGTATGAACATATAAATATCTACACCGCCATCTGTATTAAGATGGAGATATCTACACCACTATCTGTGTAAGCATGCATATATTTTCACCGCTATCTGTATAAACATGGAAATAGCTACACCGTTATCTGTATGAACATGGAAATAGCTACACCGCGATCTGTATGAACATGGAAATACCTACAACGCTATCTGTATGAACATGGATATATCTACACAGCCATCTGGATGAACATGGAAATATCTACACCGCTATCTGTGTAAACATGCATACATCTTCACCGCTATCTATATAAACATGGAAATATCTACACCACTATCTGTATCAACATGAAAATATCTACACCGCTACCTGTATAAACATGGAAATGTCAGCACCGCTATCCGTATGAACATGGAAATAGCTACACCGCTATCTGTATGACCATGCAAATATCTACACCACTATCTGTATGAACATGGAAATATCTACACCACTATCTGTATGAACATGGATATATCTACACAGCCATCTGGATGAACATGGAAATATCTACACCACTATCTGTATTAACATGGAAATATCTACACCGCTATCTGTGTAAACATGCATACATCTTCACCGCTATCTGTATAAACATGGAAATATCTACACCGCTATCTGTATGAACATGGAAATAGCTACACCGCTATCTGTATGAACATGGAAATATCTACACCGCTATCTGTATGAACATTGATATATCTACACAGCCATCTGGATGAACATGGAAATATCTACACCGCTATCTGTGTAAACATGCATATATCTTCACCGCTATCTGTATAAATATGGAAATATCTACACCAGCATCTGTATGAACATGGAAATATCTACACCGCTATCTGTATGGACATGGAAATATCTGCACCACTATCAGTTTGAACATGGAAATATCTACACCGCTATCTGTATGAACATTGATATATCTACACAGCCTCTGGATGAACATGGAAATATCCACACCGCTATCTGTGTAAACTTGCATACATCTTCACTGATATCTGTATAAACATGGAAATATCTACACCGCTATCTGTATGAACATGGAAATATCTACACCGCTATCTGTTTGAAGATGGAAATACATACACCGCTATCTGCATGAAAATGGAAATATCTACACAGCTATCTGAGTATACATGGAAATATCTAAACAGCTATCTCTTTACACATGGAAATAACTACACCGCTATCTGTATGAACGTGGAAATATCTACACCGCCATCTGTATGAACATGGAAATATCTGCATCGCCATCTGTATGAACATATAAATATCTACACCGCCATCTGTATTAAGATGGGGATATCTACACCGCTATCTGAATAAACATGGAAATATCTAAACCGCTATCTGTATAAACATGGAAATAACTACACCGCTATCTATATAAACATGGAAATATCTACACCGCTACCTGTATAAACATGGAAATATCAGCACCGCTATCTGTATGAACATGGAAATATCTACACCGCTATCTGTATGAACATGGAAATATCTACACCGCTATCTGTATGAACATGGAAATATCTACAAAGCTATCTGAATGAACATGGAAATATCTACACCGTTATCTGTTTGAACATGTAAATATCTACTCCGCTATCTGCATGAAAATGGAAATATCTACAAAGCTATCTGCATTTACATGGAAATATCTACACAGCTATCTCTTTACACATGGAAATAACTACACCGCTATATCTATAAACATGGAAATATCTAAACCGCCATCTGTATGAACTTGGAAATATCTGCACCGCCATCTGTATGAACATATAAATATCTACACCGCCATCAGTATTAAGAAGGAAATATCTAAACCGCTATCTGTATAAACATGGAAATATCTACACCGCTGCCTGTATAAACATGGAAATATCAGCACTGCTATCTGTATGAACATGGAAATATCTACACCGCTATCTGTATGAACATGGAAATATCTACACTGCTATCTGTGTGAACATGGAAATGGCTACACCGTTATCTGTATGAACATGGAAATAGCTGCACCACTATCTATATGAACATGGAAATATCTACACCGCTATCTGTATGAACATGGATATATCTACACAGCCATCTGGATGAACATGGAAATATATACACCTCTATCTGTATGAACATGGAAATATCTACACCGCTATCTGTATGAACATGGATATATCTACACAGCCATCTGGATGAACATGGAAATATCTACACCGCTATCAGTGTAAACATGCATAGATCTTCACCGCTATCTGTATAAACATGGAAATATCTACACCGCTATCTGTATGAACATGGAAATATCTACACCGCTATCTGTATGAACATGGAAATATCTACACCGCTATCTGTTTGAACATGGAAATATCTACACCGCTATCTGCATGAAAATGGAAATATCTACACTGCTATCTGCATATACATTTAAATATCTACACAGCTATTTCTTTACACATGGAAATAACTACACCGCTATCTGTATGAACATGGAAATATCTACACCGCCATCTGTATGAACATGGAAATATCTGCACCGCCATCTGTATGAACATATAAATATCTACACCGCCATCTGTATTAAGATGGAGATATCTACACTGCTATCTGTTTAAACACGGAAATATCTACACCGCCATCTGTATGAACATATAAATATGTGCACCGCCATCTGTATTAAGAAGGAAATTTCTAAACCGCTATCTGTATAAACATGGAAATATCTACACCGCTGCCTGTATAAACATGGAAATATCAGCACCGCTATCTGTATGAACATGGAAATATCTACACCACTATCTGTATGAACATGGAAATATCAACACCGCTATCTGTTTGAACATGGAAATATCTACAAAGCTATCTGCATGAAAATGGAAATATCTACACTGCTATCTTCATATTCATTTAAATATCTACACAGCTATCTCTTTACACATGGAAATAACTACACCGCTATCTGTATGAACATGGAAATATCTACACCGCCATCTGTATGAACATGGAAATATCTGCACCGCCATCTGTATGAACATATAAATATCTACACCGCCATCTGTATTAAGATGGAGATATCTACACTGCTATCTGTATAAACATGGAAATAACTACACCGCTATATCTATAAACATGGAAATATCTACACCGCCATCTGTATGAACATGGAAATATCTGCACCACCATCTGTATGAACATATAATTATCTACACCGCCATCTGTATTAAGAAGGAAATATCTAAACCGCTATCTGTATGAACATTGAAATATCTACACCGCTATCTGTATGAACATTGAAATATCTACACCGCTATCTGTGTAAACATGCATACATCTTCACCGCTATCTGTATAAACATGGAAATATCTACAGCGCTATCTGTATGAACATGGAAATATCTACACATCTATCCCTTTTCACATGGAAATAACTACACCGCTATCTGTATGAACATGGAAATGTCTGCACCACCATCTGTATGAACATATAAATATCTACACCGCCAACTGTATTAAGATGGAGATATCTAAACCGCTATCTGTATAAACATGGAAATATCTACACCGCTATCTGTATAAACATGTAAATATCAGCACCGCTATCTGTATGAACATGGAAATATCAGCCCCTCTATCTGTATGGACATTGAAGTATCTACACCGCTATCTCTATGAACATGGAAATATCTACACCGCTATCTGTATGAACATGGAGATATCTACACAGCTATCTGTCTGAACATGGAAATATCTACACCGCTATCTGCATGAAAATGGAAATATCTACACAGCGATCTGCATATACATGGAAATATCTACAAAGCTATCTCTTTACACGAGGAAATAAGTACAGCGCTATCTCTATAAACATGGAAATAGCTACACCGCCATCTGTATGAACAGGGAAATATCTGCACCACCATCTGTATGAACATATAAATGTCTACACCGCCATCTATATTAAGATGGAGATATCTACACCTCTATCTGTATAAACTTGGAAATATCTACACTGCTATCTCTATGAACATGGAAATGTCTACACCGCTATGTGTATGAATATGGAAACAGCTACACCGCTATCTGTATGAACATGGAAATATCTACACCACTACCTGTATGAACATGGAAATATCTACACCGCTATCTGTATGAACATGGATATATCTACACAGCCATCTGGATGAACACGGAAACATCTACACCGCTATCTGTATGAACATGGAAATATCTACACCGCTATCTATGTAAATATGCATACATCTTCACCGCAATCTGTATAAACATGGAAATATCTACACCGCTATCTGTATGAACATGGAAATATCTACACCGCTATCTGTATAAACATGGAAATATCTACACCGCTATCTGTATAAACATGGAAATATCTACACCGCTACCTGTATAAACATGGAAATATCAGCACCGCTATCTGTATGAACATGGAAATATCAGCCCCTCTATCTGCATGAACATGGAGATATCTACACCGCTATCTGTATGAACATGGAAATATCTACACCGCTATCTGTATGAACATGGAAATACCTTCACCGCCATCTGTATGAACATGGATATATCTACACAGCCATCTGGATGAACATGGATATATCTACACAGCCCTCTGGATGAACAAGGAAATATCCACAACGCTATCTGTGTAAACATGCATACATCTTCACCGCTATCTGTATTAACATGGAAATATCTACACCGCTATCTGTATGAACATGGAAATATCTACACCGCTATCTGTTTGAAGATGGAAATATATACACCGCTATCTGCATGAAAATGGAAATAGCTACACAGCTATCTGCATGAAAATGGAAATATCTACACAGCTATCTGCATATACATGGAAATATCTACACAGCTATCTCTTTACACATGGAAATAACTACACCGCTAACTGTATGAACATGGAAATATCTACACCGCCATCTGTATGAACATGGAAATATCTGCACTGCCATCTGTATGAACATACAAATATCTACACCGCCATCTGTATTAAGATGGATATATCTAAACCGCTATCTGTATAAACATGGAAATATCTACACCGCTATCTGTATAAACATGGCAATATCTACACCGCTATCTGTATAAACATGGAAATATCTACACCGCTACCTGTATAAACATGGAAATATCAGCACCGCTATCTGTATGAACATGGAAATATCTACACCACTATCTGTATGAACATGGAAATATCTACACTGCCATCTGGATGAACATGGAAATATCTGCACCGCCATCTGTATGAACATATAAATATCTACACCGCCATCTGTATTAAGATGGAGATATCTACACCGCTATCTGAATAAACATGGAAATATCAACACCGCTATCTGTATAAAAATGGAAATATCAGCACCGCTATCTGTATGAACATGGAAATATCAGCCCCTCTATCTGTATGAAAATGGAGATATCTACACCGCCATCTGTATGAACATGGATATATCTACACAGCCATCTGGATGAACATGGAAATATCTATACCGCAATCTGTATGAACATGGAAATAGCTACACAGCTATCTGTATGAACATGGAAATATCTACACCGCTATCTGTATGAACATGGAAATATATACACCGCTATCTGCATGAAAATGGAAATATCTACACAGCTATCTGAGTATACATGGAAATATCTAAACAGCTATCTCTTTACACATGGAAATAACTACACCGCTATCTGTATGAACGTGGAAATATCTACACCGCCATCTGTATGAACATGGAAATATCTGCATCGCCATCTGTATGAACATATAAATATCTACACCGCCATCTGTATTAAGATGGGGATATCTACACCGCTATCTGAATAAACATGGAAATATCTACACCGCTATCTGTATAAACATGGAAATAACTACACCGCTATCTATATAAACATGGAAATATCTACACCGCTACCTGTATAAACATGGAAATATCAGCACCGCTATCTGTATGAACATGGAAATATCTACACCGCTATCTGTATGAACATGGAAATATCTACACCGCTATCTGTATGAACATGGAAATATCTACAAAGCTATCTGAATGAACATGGAAATATCTACACCGTTATCTGTTTGAACATGTAAATATCTACTCCGCTATCTGCATGAAAATGGAAATATCTACAAAGCTATCTGCATTTACATGGAAATATCTACACAGCTATCTCTTTACACATGGAAATAATTACACCGCTATATCTATAAACATGGAAATATCTAAACCGCCATCTGTATGAACTTGGAAATATCTGCACCGCCATCTGTATGAACATATAAATATCTACACCGCCATCAGTATTAAGAAGGAAATATCTAAACCGCTATCTGTATAAACATGGAAATATCTACACCGCTGCCTGTATAAACATGGAAATATCAGCACCGCTATCTGTATGAACATGGAAATATCTACACCGCTATCTGTATGAACATGGAAATATCTACACTGCTATCTGTGTGAACATGGAAATAGCTACACAGTTATCTGTATGAACATGGAAATAGATGCACCACTATCTATATGAACATGGAAATATCTACACAGCTATCTGTATGAACATGGATATATCTACACAGCCATCTGGATGAACATGGAAATATATACACCGCTATCTGTATGAACATGGAAATATCTACACCGCTATCTGTATGAACATGGATATATCTACACAGCCATCTGGATGAACATGGAAATATCTACACCGCTATCAGTGTAAACATGCATAGATCTTCACCGCTATCTGTATAAACATGGAAATATCTACACCGCTATCTGTATGAACATGGAAATATCTACACCGCTATCTGTATGAACATGGAAATATCTACACCGCTATCTGTTTGAACATGGAAATATCTACACCGCTATCTGCATGAAAATGGAAATATCTACACTGCTATCTGCATATACATTTAAATATCTACACAGCTATTTCTTTACACATGGAAATAACTACACCGCTATCTGTATGAACATGGAAATATCTACACCGCCATCTGTATGAACATGGAAATATCTGCACCGCCATCTGTATGAACATATAAATATCTACACCGCCATCTGTATTAAGATGGAGATATCTACACTGCTATCTGTTTAAACATGGAAATATCTACACCGCGATCTGTATGAACATATAAATATGTGCACCGCCATCTGTATTAAGAAGGAAATTTCTAAACCGCTATCTGTATAAACATGGAAATATCTACACCGCTGCCTGTATAAACATGGAAATATCAGCACCGCTATCTGTATGAACATGGAAATATCTACACCACTATCTGTATGAACATGGAAATATCAACACCGCTATCTGTTTGAACATGGAAATATCTACAAAGCTATCTGCATGAAAATGGAAATATCTACACTGCTATCTGCATATTCATTTAAATATCTACACAGCTATCTCTTTACACAAGGAAATAACTACACCGCTATCTGTATGAACATGGAAATATCTACACCGCCATCTGTATGAACATGGAAATATCTGCACCGCCATCTGTATGAACATATAAATATCTACACCGCCATCTGTATTAAGATGGAGATATCTACACTGCTATCTGTATAAACATGGAAATAACTACACCGCTATATCTATAAACATGGAAATATCTACACCGCCATCTGTATGAACATGGAAATATCTGCACCACCATCTGTATGAACATATAATTATCTACACCGCCATCTGTATTAAGAAGGAAATATCTAAACCGCTATCTGTATGAACATTGAAATATCTACACCGCTATCTGTATGAACATGGAAATATCTACACCGCTATCTGTGTAAACATGCATACATCTTCACCGCTATCTGTATAAACATGGAAATATCTACAGCGCTATCTGTATGAACATGGAAATATCTACACATCTATCCCTTTTCACATGGAAATAACTACACCGCTATCTGTATGAACATGGAAATGTCTGCACCACCATCTGTATGAACATATAAATATCTACACCGCCAACTGTATTAAGATGGAGATATATAAACCGCTATCTGTATAAACATGGAAATATCTACACCGCTATCTGTATAAACATGTAAATATCAGCACCGCTATCTGTATGAACATGGAAATATCAGCCCCTCTATCTGTATGGACATTGAAGTATCTACACCGCTATCTCTATGAACATGGAAATATCTACACCGCTATCTGTATGAACATGGAAATATCTACACAGCTATCTGTCTGAACATGGAAATATCTACACCGCTATCTGCATGAAAATGGAAATATCTACACAGCGATCTGCATATACATGGAAATATCTGCAAAGCTATCTCTTTACACGAGGAAATAAGTACAGCGCTATCTCTATAAACATGGAAATAGCTACACCGCCATCTGTATGAACAGGGAAATATCTGCACCGCCATCTGTATGAACATATAAATGTCTACACCGCCATCTATATTAAGATGGAGATATCTACACCGCTATCTGTATAAACTTGGAAATATCTACACTGCTATCTCTATGAACATGGAAATGTCTACACCGCTATGTGTATGAATATGGAAACAGCTACACCGCTATCTGTATGAACATGGAAATATCTACACCACTACCTGTATGAACATGGAAATATCTACACCGCTATCTGTATGAACATGGATATATCTACACAGCCATCTGGGTGAACACGGAAACATCTACACCACTATCTGTATGAACATGGAAATATCTACACCGCTATCTATGTAAATATGCATACATCTTCACCGCAATCTGTATAAACATGGAAATATCTACACCGCTATCTGTATGAACATGGAAATATCTACACCGCTATCTGTATAAACATGGAAATATCTACACCGCTATCTGTATAAACATGGAAATATCTACACCGCTACCTGTATAAACATGGAAATATCAGCACCGCTATCTGTATGAACATGGAAATATCAGCCCCTCTATCTGCATGAACATGGAGATATCTACACCGCTATCTGTATGAACATGGAAATATCTACACCGCTATCTGTATGAACATGGAAATACCTTCACCGCCATCTGTATGAACATGGATATATCTACACAGCCATCTGGATGAACATGGATATATCTACACAGCCCTCTGGATGAACAAGGAAATATCCACAACGCTATCTGTGTAAACATGCATACATCTTCACCGCTATCTGTATTAACATGGAAATATCTACACCGCTATCTGTATGAACATGGAAATATCTACACCGCTATCTGTTTGAAGATGGAAATATATACACCGCTATCTGCATGAAAATGGAAATAGCTACACAGCTATCTGCATGAAAATGGAAATATCTACACAGCTATCTGCATATACATGGAAATATCTACACAGCTATCTCTTTACACATGGAAATAACTACACCGCTAACTGTATGAACATGGAAATATCTACACCGCCATCTGTATGAACATGGAAATATCTGCACCGCCATCTGTATGAACATATAAATATCTACACCGCCATCTGTATTAAGATGGATATATCTAAACCGCTATCTGTATAAACATGGAAATATCTACACCGCTATCTGTATAAACATGGCAATATCTACACCGCTATCTGTATAAACATGGAAATATCTACACCGCTACCTGTATAAACATGGAAATATCAGCACCGCTATCTGTATGAACATGGAAATATCTACACCACTATCTGTATGAACATGGAAATATCTACACCGCCATCTGGATGAACATGGAAATATCTGCACCGCCATCTGTATGAACATATAAATATCTACACCGCCATCTGTATTAAGATGGAGATATCTACACCGCTATCTGAATAAACATGGAAATATCTACACCGCTATCTGTATAAAAATGGAAATATCAGCACCGCTATCTGTATGAACATGGAAATATCAGCCCCTCTATCTGTATGAAAATGGAGATATCTACACCGCCATCTGTATGAACATGGATATATCTACACAGCCATCTGGATGAACATGGAAATATCTATACCGCAATCTGTATGAACATGGAAATAGCTACACAGCTATCTGTATGAACATGGAAATATCTACACCGCTATCTGTATGAACATGGAAATATCTACACCGCCATCTGTATGAACATATAAATATCTACACCGCCATCTGTATTAAGATGGAGATATCTACACCGCTATCTGTATAAACCTGGAAATATCTACACCGCTATCTGTATAAACATGGAAATATCTACACCGCTATCTGTATATACATGGAAATTTCTACACCGCTACCTGTATAAACATGGAAATATCAGCACCGCTATCTGTAGGAACATGGAAATATCTACACCGCTATCTGTACGAACATGGAAATATCTACACTGATATCTGTATGAACATGGAAATAGCTACACCGATATCTGTATGAACATAGAAATATCTACACCACTATCTGTATGAACATGGAAATATCTACACCGCTATCTGTATGGACATGGATATATCTCCACAGCCATCTGGATGAACATGGAAATATCTACACCGCTATCTGTATGAACATGGAAATATCTACACCGCTATCTGTGTAAACATGCATACATCTTCACCGCTATCTGTATGAACATGGAAATATCAGCCCCTCTATCTGTATGGACATGGAAGTATCTACACCGCTATCTCTATGAACATGGAAATATCTACACCGCTATCTGTATGAACATGGAAATATCTACACAGCTATCTGTCTGAACATGGAAATATCTACACCGCTATCTGCATGAAAATGGAAATATCTACACAGCGATCTGCATATACACGGAAATATCTACAAAGCTATCTCTTTACACGTGGAAATAAGTACAGCGCTATCTCTATAAACATGGAAATAGCTACACCGCCATCTGTATGAACAGGGAAATATCTGCACCGCCATCCGTATGAACATATAAATGTCTAGACCGCCATCTATATTAAGATGGAGATATCTACACCGCTATCTGTATAAACTTGGAAATATCTACACTGCTATCTCTATGAACATGGAAATGTCTACACCGCTATGTGTATGAATATGGAAACAGCTACACCGCTATCTGTATGAACATGGAAATATCTACACCACTACCTGTATGAACATGGAAATATCTACACCGCTATCTGTATGAACATGGATATATCTACACAGCCATCTGGATGAACACGGAAATATCTACACCGCCATCTGTATGAACATGGAAATATCTACACCGCTATCTGTGTAAATATGCATACATCTTCACCGCAATCTGTATAAACATGGAAATATCTACACCGCTATCTGTATGAACATGGAAATATCTACACCGCTATCTGTATAAACATGGAAATATCTACACCGCTATCTGTATAAACATGGAAATATCTACACCGCTACCTGTATAAACATGGAAATATCAGCACCGCTATCTGTATGAACATGGAAATATCAGCCCCTCTATCTGCATGAACATGGAGATATCTACACCGCTATCTGCATGAACATGGAAATATCTACACCGCTATCTGTATGAACATGGAAATATCTACATCGCTATCTGTTTGAAGATGGAAATATATACACCGCTATCGGCATGAAAATGGAAATAGCTACACAGCTATCTTCATGAAAATGGAAATATCTACACAGCTATCTGCATATACATGGAAATATCTACACAGCTATCTCTTTACACATGGAAATAACTACACCGCTAACTGTATGAACATGGAAATATCTACACCGCCATCTGTATGAACATGGAAATATCTGCACCGCCATCTGTATGAACATATAAATATCTACACCACCATCTGTATTAAGATGGATATATCTAAACCACTATCTGTATAAACATGGAAATATCTACACCGCTATCTGTATAAACATGGCAATATCTACACCGCTATCTGTATAAACATGGAAATATCTACACCGCTACCTGTATAAACATGGAAATATCAGCACCGCTATCTGTATGAACATGGAAATATCTACACCGCTATCTGTATGAACATGGAAATATCTACACCGCCATCTGGATGAACATGGAAATATCTGCACCGCCATCTGTATGAACATATAAATATCTACACCGCCATCTGTATTAAGATGGAGATATCTACACCGCTATCTGAATAAACATGGAAATATCTACACCGCTATCTGTATAAAAATGGAAATATCAGCACCGCTATCTGTATGAACATGGAAATATCAGCCCCTCTATCTGTATGAAAATGGAGATATCTACACCGCCATCTGTATGAACATGGATATATCTACACAGCCATCTGGATGAACATGGAAATATCTATACCGCAATCTGTATTAACTTGGAAATAGCTACACAGCTATCTGTATGAACATGGAAATATCTACACCGCTATCTGTATGAACATGGAAATATCTACACCGCTATCTGTTTGAAGATGGAAATATATACACCGCTATCTGCATGAAAATGGAAATATCTACACAGCTATCTGCATATAGATGGAAATATCTACACAGCTATCTCTTTACACATGGAAATAACTACACCGCTATCTGTATGAACATGGAAATTTCTGCACCGCCATCTGTATGAACATATAAACATCTACATCGCCATCTGTATTAAGATGGAGATATCTACACCGCTATCTGAATAAACATGGAAATATCTACACCGCTATCTGTATAAACATGGAAATATCTACACCGCTATCTGTATAAACATGGAAATATCCACACCGCTACCTGTATAAACATGGAAATATCAGCACCGCTATCTGAATGAACCTGGAACTATCTACACCGCTATCTGTATGAACATGGAAATATCTACACCGCTATCTGTATGAACTTGGAAATATCTACAAAGCTATCTGAATGAACATGGAAATATCTACACCGCTATCTGTTTGAGCATGTAAATATCTACACAGCTATCTGCATGAAAATGGAAATATCTGCAAAACTCTCTGCATATACATGGAAATATCTACACAGCTATCTCTTTACACATGGAAATAACTACACCGCTATATCTATATACATGGAAATATCTACACCGCCATCTGTATGAACATGGAAATATCTGCACCGCCATCTGTATGAACATATAAATATCTACAACGCCATCTGTATTAAGAAGGAAATATCTAAACTGCTATCTGTATAAACATGGAAATATCTACACCGCTGCCTATATAAACATGGAAATATCAGCACCGCTCTCTGTATGAAAATGGAGATATCTACACCGCTATCTGCATGAAAATGGAAATATCTACACTGCTATCTGCATATACATTTAAATATCTACACAGCTATCTCTTTACACATGGAAATAACTACACCGCTATCTGTATGAACATGGAAATATCAACACCGCTATCTGTGTAAACATGCGTACATCTTCACCGCTATCAGTATAAACATGGAAATATCTACACCGCTATCTGTATGAACATCGAAATAGCTACACCGCTATCTGTATGAACATGGAAATATCTACACTGCTATCTGTATGAACATGGATATATCTACACAGCCATCTGGATGAACATGGAAATATCTACACCGCTATCTGTGTAAACATGCATACATCTTCACCGCTGTCTGTATAAACATGGAAATATCTACACCACTATCTGTATGAACATGGAAATATCTGCACCGCTATCTGTCTGAACATGGAAATATCTTCACCGCTATCTGTTTGAACATGGAAATATCTACACCGCTATATGCATGAAAATGGAAATAACTACACTGCTATCTGCATATACATGGAAATATCTACACAGCTATCTCTTTACACATGGAAATTACTACACCGCTATCTGTATGAACATGGAAATATCTACACCGCCATCTGTATGAACATGGAAATATCTGCACCGCCATCTGTATGAACATATAAATATCTACACCGCCGTCTGTATTAAGATGGAGATATCTACACCGCTATCTGTATAAACACGGAAATATCTACACCGCTATCTGTATAAACACGGAAATATCTACACCGATATCTGTATAAACATGGAAATATCTACACCGCTACCTGTATAAACATGGAAATATCAGCACCGCTATCTGTATGTACATGGAAATATCTACACCGCTATCTGTATGAACATGGAAATATCTACACCGCTATCTGTATGAACATGGATATATCTACACAGCCCTCTGGATGAACATGGAAATATCCACACCGCTATCTGTGTAAACATGCATACATCTTCAACGCTATCTGTATAAACATGGAAATATCTACACCGCTATCTGTATGAACATGGAAATATCTACACCGCTATCTGTTTGAAAATGGAAATATATACACCGCTATCTGCATGAAAATGGAAATATCTACACAGCTATCTGCATATAGATGGAAATATCTACACTGCTATCTCTTTACACATGGAAATATCTACACCGCTATCTGTATAAACATGGAAATATCAGCACCGCTATCTGAATGAACCTGGAACTATCTACACCGCTATCTGTATGAACATGGAAATATCTACAAAGCTATCTGAATGAACATGGAAATATCTACACCGCTATCTGCATGAAAATGGAAATATCTACACTGCTATCTGCATATACATGGAAATATCTACACAGCTATCTCTTTACACATGGAAATAACTACACCGCTATCTGTATGAACATCGAAATATCCACACCGCCATCTGTATGAACATGGAAATATCTGCACCGCCATCTGTATGAACATATAAATATCTACACCGCCATCTGTATTAAGATGGAGATATCTACACCGCTATGTGTATAAACATGGAAATATCTACACCGCTATCTGTATAAACATGGAAATATCTACACCGCTATCTGTATAAACATGGAAATATCTACACCGCTACCAGTATAAACATGGAAATATCAGCACCGCTATCTGTATGAACATGGAAATATCTACACCGCTATCTGAATGAACATGGTAATATCTACACCGCTATCTGAATGAACATGGTAATATCTACACCGCTATCTGTATGAACATGGAAATATCTACACCGATATCAGTATGAAGAGGGAAATATCTACACCGCTATCTGTATGAACATGGATATATCCACACAGCCCTCTGGATAAACATGGAAATATCCACACCGCTATCTGTGTAAACATGCATACATCTTCACCGCTATCTGTATAAACATGGAAATATCTACACCGCTATCTGTATGAACATGGAAATATCTACACCGCTATCTGTTTGAAGATGGAAATATATACACCGCTATCTGCATTAAAATGGAAATATCTACGCAGCTATCAGCATATACATGGAAATATCTACACAGCTATCTCTTTACACATGGAAATAACTACAACGCTATCTGTATGAACATGGAAATATCTACACCGCCATCTGTATGAACATGGAAATATCCGCACCGCCATCTGTATGAACATATAAATATCTACACAGCCATCTGTATTAAGATGGAGATATCTACACCGCTATCTGAATAAACATGGAAATATCTACAACGCTATCTGTATAAACATGGAAATATCTACACCGCTATCTGTATAACCATGGAAATATCTATACCGCTACCTGTATAAACATGGAAATATCAGCACCGCTATCTGTATGAACATGGAAATATCTACACCGCTATCTGTATGAACATCGAATTATCTACACCGCTATCTTTATGAACATGGAAATATCTACAAAGCTATCTGAATGAACATGGAAAAATCTACACCGATATCTGTTTGAACATGTAAATATCTACACCGTTATCTGCATGAAAATGGAAATATCTACAAAGCTATCTGCATATACATGGAAATATCTACACAGCTATCTCTTTACACATGGAAATAACTACACCACTATATCTATAAACATGGAAATATCTACACCGCCATCTGAATGAACATGGGAATATCTGCACCGCCATCTGTATGAACATATAAATATCTACACCGCCATCTGTATTAAGAAGGAAATATCTAAACCGCTATCTGTATAAACATGGAAATATCTACACCGCTGCCTGTATAACCATGGAAATATCAGCACCGCTATCTGTATGAACATGGAAATATCTACACCGCTATCTGTATTAACATGGAAATATCTGCACTGCTATCTGTATGAACATGGAAATATCTACACCGTTCTCCGTATGAACATGGAAATATCTACACCGCTATCTGTATGAACATGGAAATATCTACACCGCTATCTGTTTGAAGATGGAAATATATACACCGCTATCTGCATGAAAATGGAAATATCTACACAGCTATCTGCATATAGATGGAAATATCTACACAGCTATCTCTTTACACATGGAAATAACTACACCGCTATCTGTATGAACATGGAAATATCTGCACCGCCATCTGTATGAACATATAAACATCTACATCGCCATCTGTATTAAGATGGAGATATGTACACCGCTATCTGAATAAACATGGAAATATCTACACCGCTATCTGTATAAACATGGAAATATCTACACCGCTATCTGTATAAACATGGAAATATCCACACCGCTACCTGTATAAACATGGAAATATCAGCACCGCTATCTGAATGAACCTGGAACTATCTACACCGCTATCTGTATGAACATGGAAATATCTACACCGCTATCTGTATGAACATGGAAATATCTACAAAGCTATCTGAATGAACATGGAAATATCTACACCGCTATCTGTTTGAGCATGTAAATATCTACACAGCTATCTGCATGAAAATGGAAATATCTGCAAAGCTCTCTGCATATACATGGAAATATCTACACAGCTATCTCTTTACACATGGAAATAAGTACACCGCTATATCTATATACATGGAAATATCTACACCGCTATCTGTATAAACATGGAAATATCTACACAGCTATCTCTTTACACATGGAAATAACTACACCACTATCTGTATGAACATGGAAATATGTCCACCGCCATCTGTATGAACATGGAAATATCTGAACCGCCATCTGTATGAACATATAAATATCTACACCGCCATCTGTATTAAGATGGAGATATCTACACTGCTATCTGTACAAACATGGAAATATCAACACCGCCATCTGTATGAACATATAAATATCTACACAGCCATCTGTATTAAGAAGGAAATATCTAAACCGCTATCTGTATAAACATGGAAATATCTAAACCGCTGCCTGTATAAACATGGAAATATCAGCACTGCTATCTGTTTGAACATGGAAATATCTACACCGCTATCTGTAGGAACATAGAAATAGCTACACCGCTGCCTGTATAAACAAGGAAATATCAGCACCGCTATCTGTATGAACATGGAAATATCTACACCACTATCTTTATGAACATGGATATATCTACACAGCCATCTGGATGAACATGGAAATATCTACACCATTATCTGTATGAACATGGAAATATCTACACCGCTATCTGTGTAAACATGCATACATATTCACCGCTATCAGTATAAACATGGAAATATCTACACCGATATCTGTATGAACATGGAAATAGCTACACCGCTATCTGAATGAACATGGAAATATCTACACCGCTATCTGCATGAAAATGGAAATATCTACACAGCGATCTGCATATACATGGAAATATCTACAAAGCTATCTCTTTACACGAGGAAATAAGTACAGCGCTATCTCTATAAACATGGAAATAGCTACACCGCCATCTGTATGAACAGGGAAATATCTGCACCACCATCTGTATGAACATATAAATGTCTACACCGCCATCTATATTAAGATGGAGATATCTACACCTCTATCTGTATAAACTTGGAAATATCTACACTGCTATCTCTATGAACATGGAAATGTCTACACCGCTATGTGTATGAATATGGAAACAGCTACACCGCTATCTGTATGAACATGGAAATATCTACACCACTACCTGTATGAACATGGAAATATCTACACCGCTATCTGTATGAACATGGATATATCTACACAGCCATCTGGATGAACACGGAAACCTCTACACCGCTATCTGTATGAACATGGAAATATCTACACCGCTATCTATGTAAATATGCATACATCTTCACCGCAATCTGTATAAACATGGAAATATCTACACCGCTATCTGTATGAACATGGAAATATCTACACCGCTATCTGTATAAACATGGAAATATCTACACCGCTATCTGTATAAACATGGAAATATCTACACCGCTACCTGTATAAACATGGAAATATCAGCACCGCTATCTGTATGAACATGGAAATATCAGCCCCTCTATCTGCATGAACATGGAGATATCTACACCGCTATCTGTATGAACATGGAAATATCTACACCGCTATCTGTATGAACATGGAAATACCTTCACCGCCATCTGTATGAACATGGATATATCTACACAGCCATCTGGATGAACATGGATATATCTACACAGCCCTCTGGATGAACAAGGAAATATCCACAACGCTATCTGTGTAAACATGCATACATCTTCACCGCTATCTGTATTAACATGGAAATATCTACACCGCTATCTGTATGAACATGGAAATATCTACACCGCTATCTGTTTGAAGATGGAAATATATACACCGCTATCTGCATGAAAATGGAAATAGCTACACAGCTATCTGCATGAAAATGGAAATATCTACACAGCTATCTGCATATACATGGAAATATCTACACAGCTATCTCTTTACACATGGAAATAACTACACCGCTAACTGTATGAACATGGAAATATCTACACCGCCATCTGTATGAACATGGAAATATCTGCACTGCCATCTGTATGAACATACAAATATCTACACCGCCATCTGTATTAAGATGGATATATCTAAACCGCTATCTGTATAAACATGGAAATATCTACACCGCTATCTGTATAAACATGGCAATATCTACACCGCTATCTGTATAAACATGGAAATATCTACACCGCTACCTGTATAAACATGGAAATATCAGCACCGCTATCTGTATGAACATGGAAATATCTACACCACTATCTGTATGAACATGGAAATATCTACACTGCCATCTGGATGAACATGGAAATATCTGCACCGCCATCTGTATGAACATATAAATATCTACACCGCCATCTGTATTAAGATGGAGATATCTACACCGCTATCTGAATAAACATGGAAATATCTACACCGCTATCTGTATAAACATGGAAATATCTACACCGCTATCTGTATAAACATGGAAATATCCACACCGCTACCTGTATAAACATGGAAATATCAGCACCGCTATCTGAATGAACCTGGAACTATCTACACCGCTATCTGTATGAACATGGAAATATCTACACCGCTATCTGTATGAACTTGGAAATATCTACAAAGCTATCTGAATGAACATGGAAATATCTACACCGCTATCTGTTTGAGCATGTAAATATCTACACAGCTATCTGCATGAAAATGGAAATATCTGCAAAACTCTCTGCATATACATGGAAATATCTACACAGCTATCTCTTTACACATGGAAATAACTACACCGCTATATCTATATACATGGAAATATCTACACCGCCATCTGTATGAACATGGAAATATCTGCACCGCCATCTGTATGAACATATAAATATCTACAACGCCATCTGTATTAAGAAGGAAATATCTAAACTGCTATCTGTATAAACATGGAAATATCTACACCGCTGCCTATATAAACATGGAAATATCAGCACCGCTCTCTGTATGAAAATGGAGATATCTACACCGCTATCTGCATGAAAATGGAAATATCTACACTGCTATCTGCATATACATTTAAATATCTACACAGCTATCTCTTTACACATGGAAATAACTACACCGCTATCTGTATGAACATGGAAATATCAACACTGCTATCTGTGTAAACATGCGTACATCTTCACCGCTATCAGTATAAACATGGAAATATCTACACCGCTATCTGTATGAACATCGAAATCGCTACACCGCTATCTGTATGAACATGGAAATATCTACACTGCTATCTGTATGAACATGGATATATCTACACAGCCATCTGGATGAACATGGAAATATCTACACCGCTATCTGTGTAAACATGCATACATCTTCACCGCTGTCTGTATAAACATGGAAATATCTACACCACTATCTGTATGAACATGGAAATATCTGCACCGCTATCTGTCTGAACATGGAAATATCTTCACCGCTATCTGTTTGAACATGGAAATATCTACACCGCTATATGCATGAAAATGGAAATAACTACACTGCTATCTGCATATACATGGAAATATCTACACAGCTATCTCTTTACACATGGAAATTACTACACCGCTATCTGTATGAACATGGAAATATCTACACCGCCATCTGTATGAACATGGAAATATCTGCACCGCCATCTGTATGAACATATAAATATCTACACCGCCGTCTGTATTAAGATGGAGATATCTACACCGCTATCTGTATAAACACGGAAATATCTACACCGCTATCTGTATAAACACGGAAATATCTACACCGATATCTGTATAAACATGGAAATATCTACACCGCTACCTGTATAAACATGGAAATATCAGCACCGCTATCTGTATGTACATGGAAATATCTACACCGCTATCTGTATGAACATGGAAATATCTACACCGCTATCTGTATGAACATGGATATATCTACACAGCCCTCTGGATGAACATGGAAATATCCACACCGCTATCTGTGTAAACATGCATACATCTTCACCGCTATCTGTATAAACATGGAAATATCTACACCGCTATCTGTATGAACATGGAAATATCTACACCGCTATCTGTTTGAAAATGGAAATATATACACCGCTATCTGCATGAAAATGGAAATATCTACACAGCTATCTGCATATAGATGGAAATATCTACACTGCTATCTCTTTACACATGGAAATATCTACACCGCTATCTGTATAAACATGGAAATATCAGCACCGCTATCTGAATGAACCTGGAACTATCTACACCGCTATCTGTATGAACATGGAAATATCTACAAAGCTATCTGAATGAACATGGAAATATCTACACCGCTATCTGCATGAAAATGGAAATATCTACACTGCTATCTGCATATACATGGAAATATCTACACAGCTATCTCTTTACACATGGAAATAACTACACCGCTATCTGTATGAACATCGAAATATCCACACCGCCATCTGTATGAACATGGAAATATCTGCACCGCCATCTGTATGAACATATAAATATCTACACCGCCATCTGTATTAAGATGGAGATATCTACACCGCTATCTGTATAAACATGGAAATATCTACACCGCTATCTGTATAAACATGGAAATATCTACACCGCTATCTGTATAAACATGGAAATATCTACACCGCTACCAGTATAAACATGGAAATATCAGCACCGCTATCTGTATGAACATGGAAATATCTACACCGCTATCTGAATGAACATGGTAATATCTACACCGCTATCTGAATGAACATGGTAATATCTACACCGCTATCTGTATGAACATGGAAATATCTACACCGATATCAGTATGAAGAGGGAAATATCTACACCGCTATCTGTATGAACATGGATATATCCACACAGCCCTCTGGATAAACATGGAAATATCCACACCGCTATCTGTGTAAACATGCATACATCTTCACCGCTATCTGTATAAACATGGAAATATCTACACCGCTATCTGTATGAACATGGAAATATCTACACCGCTATCTGTTTGAAGATGGAAATATATACACCGCTATCTGCATTAAAATGGAAATATCTACGCAGCTATCAGCATATACATGGAAATATCTACACAGCTATCTCTTTACACATGGAAATAACTACAACGCTATCTGTATGAACATGGAAATATCTACACCGCCATCTGTATGAACATGGAAATATCCGCACCGCCATCTGTATGAACATATAAATATCTACACAGCCATCTGTATTAAGATGGAGATATCTACACCGCTATCTGAATAAACATGGAAATATCTACAACGCTATCTGTATAAACATGGAAATATCTACACCGCTATCTGTATAACCATGGAAATATCTATACCGCTACCTGTATAAACATGGAAATATCAGCACCGCTATCTGTATGAACATGGAAATATCTACACCGCTATCTGTATGAACATCGAATTATCTACACCGCTATCTTTATGAACATGGAAATATCTACAAAGCTATCTGAATGAACATGGAAAAATCTACACCGATATCTGTTTGAACATGTAAATATCTACACCGTTATCTGCATGAAAATGGAAATATCTACAAAGCTATCTGCATATACATGGAAATATCTACACAGCTATCTCTTTACACATGGAAATAACTACACCACTATATCTATAAACATGGAAATATCTACACCGCCATCTGAATGAACATGGGAATATCTGCACCGCCATCTGTATGAACATATAAATATCTACACCGCCATCTGTATTAAGAAGGAAATATCTAAACCGCTATCTGTATAAACATGGAAATATCTACACCGCTGCCTGTATAACCATGGAAATATCAGCACCGCTATCTGTATGAACATGGAAATATCTACACCGCTATCTGTATTAACATGGAAATATCTGCACTGCTATCTGTATGAACATGGAAATATCTACACCGTTCTCCGTATGAACATGGAAATATCTACACCGCTATCTGTATGAACATGGAAATATCTACACCGCTATCTGTTTGAAGATGGAAATATATACACCGCTATCTGCATGAAAATGGAAATATCTACACAGCTATCTGCATATAGATGGAAATATCTACACAGCTATCTCTTTACACATGGAAATAACTACACCGCTATCTGTATGAACATGGAAATATCTGCACCGCCATCTGTATGAACATATAAACATCTACATCGCCATCTGTATTAAGATGGAGATATGTACACCGCTATCTGAATAAACATGGAAATATCTACACCGCTATCTGTATAAACATGGAAATATCTACACCGCTATCTGTATAAACATGGAAATATCCACACCGCTACCTGTATAAACATGGAAATATCAGCACCGCTATCTGAATGAACCTGGAACTATCTACACCGCTATCTGTATGAACATGGAAATATCTACACCGCTATCTGTATGAACATGGAAATATCTACAAAGCTATCTGAATGAACATGGAAATATCTACACCGCTATCTGTTTGAGCATGTAAATATCTACACAGCTATCTGCATGAAAATGGAAATATCTGCAAAGCTCTCTGCATATACATGGAAATATCTACACAGCTATCTCTTTACACATGGAAATAAGTACACCGCTATATCTATATACATGGAAATATCTACACCGCTATCTGTATAAACATGGAAATATCTACACAGCTATCTCTTTACACATGGAAATAACTACACCACTATCTGTATGAACATGGAAATATGTCCACCGCCATCTGTATGAACATGGAAATATCTGAACCGCCATCTGTATGAACATATAAATATCTACACCGCCATCTGTATTAAGATGGAGATATCTACACTGCTATCTGTACAAACATGGAAATATCAACACCGCCATCTGTATGAACATATAAATATCTACACAGCCATCTGTATTAAGAAGGAAATATCTAAACCGCTATCTGTATAAACATGGAAATATCTAAACCGCTGCCTGTATAAACATGGAAATATCAGCACTGCTATCTGTTTGAACATGGAAATATCTACACCGCTATCTGTAGGAACATAGAAATAGCTACACCGCTGCCTGTATAAACAAGGAAATATCAGCACCGCTATCTGTATGAACATGGAAATATCTACACCACTATCTTTATGAACATGGATATATCTACACAGCCATCTGGATGAACATGGAAATATCTACACCATTATCTGTATGAACATGGAAATATCTACACCGCTATCTGTGTAAACATGCATACATATTCACCGCTATCAGTATAAACATGGAAATATCTACACCGATATCTGTATGAACATGGAAATAGCTACACCGCTATCTGAATGAACATGGAAATATCTACACCGCTATCTGCATGAAAATGGAAATATCTACACAGCGATCTGCATATACATGGAAATATCTACAAAGCTATCTGTGTAAACATGCAAAAATCTTCACCGCTATCTGTATAAACATGGAAATAACTACACCGCTATCTGTATGAACATGGGAATATCTACACCGCTATCTGTATGAACATGGAAATATCTACAAGGCTATCTGTTTGAACATGGAAATATCTACAATGCTATCTGCATGAAAATGGAAATATCTACACTGCTATCTGCATATACATGGAAATATCTACACAGCTATCTCTTTACACATGGAAATAACTACACCGCTATCTGTATGAACATCGAAATATCCACACCGCCATCTGTATGAACATGGAAATATCTGCACCGCCATCTGTATGAACATATAAATATCTACACCGCCATCTGTATTAAGATGGAGATATCTACTCCGCTATCTGTATAAACATGGAAATATCTACACCGCTATCTGTATAAACATGGAAATATCTACACCGCTATCTGTATAAACATGGAAATATCTACACCGCTACCAGTATAAACATGGAAATATCAGCACCGCTATCTGTATGAACATGGAAATATCTACACCGCTATCTGAATGAACATGGTAATATCTACACCGCTATCTGTATGAACATGGAAATATCTACACCGCTATCAGTATGAAGAAGGAAATATCTACACCGCTCTCTGTATGAACATGGATATATCCACACAGCCCTCTGGATGAACATGGAAATATCCACACCGCTATCTGTATAAACATGCATACATCTTCACCGCTATCTGTATAAACATGGAAATATCTACACCGCTATCTGTATGAACATGGAAATATCTACACCGCTATCTGTTTGAAGATGGAAATATATACACCGCTATCTGCATTAAAATGGAAATATCTACGCAGCTATCAGCATATACATGGAAATATCTACACAGCTATCTCTTTACACATGGAAATAACTACAACGCTATCTGTATGAACATGGAAATATCTATACCGCTGTCTGTGTCAACATGGATATATCTACACAGCCATCTGAATGAACATGGAAATATCTACACCTCTATCTGTGTAAACATGCATACATCTTCACCGCTATCTGTAAAAACATGGAAATATCTACACCGCTATCTGTATGAACATGGAAATATCTACACCGCTATCTGTATGAACATGGAAATATCTACACCGCTATCTGTTTGAACATGGAAATATCTACACCGCTATCTGCATGAAAATGGAAATATCTACTCAGGTATATGCATATACATGGAAATATCTACACAGCTATCTCTTTACACATGGAAATATCTACATCGCTATCTGTATGAACATGGAAATATCTACACCGCCATCTGTAAAACATGGAAATATCTGCACCGCCATCTGTATGAACATATAAATATCTACACCGCCATTTGTATTAAGATGGAGATATCTACACCGCTATCTGTATAAACATGGAAATATCTACACCGCTATCTGTATAAACAGGGAAATATCTATACCATTATCTGTATAAACATGGAAATATCAGCACCGCTATCTTTATGAACATGGAAATATCAGCCCCTCTATCTGTATGAACATGGAAGTATCTACACCGCTATCAGTATGAACATGGAAATATCTACACCGCTATCTGTATGAACATGGAAATACCTTCACCGCCATCTGTATGAACATGGATATATCTACACAGCCATCTGGATGAACATGGAAATATCTACACCGCTATCTGTATGAACATGGAAATAGCTACACCGCTATCTGTATGAACATGGAAATATCTACACCACTATCTGTATGAACATGGAAATATCTACACCGCTATCTGTATGAACATGGAAATATCTTCACCGCTATCAGTATGAACATGGATATATATACACAGCCATCTGGATGAACATGGAAATATCTACACCGCTATCTGTATGAACATGGAAATAGCTACACCGCTATCTGTATGAACATGGAAATATCTACACCGCTATCTGTATGAACATGGAAATATCTACACCGCTATCTGTATGAACATGGAAATATCTTCACCGCCATCTGTATGAACATGGATATATCTACAGAGCCATCTTGATGAACATGGAAATATCTACACAGCTATCTGTATGAACATGGAAATTTATACACCGCTATCTGTGTAAACATGCATACATCTTCTCTGCTATGTGTATAAACATGGAAATATCTACACCGCTATCTGTATGAACATGGAAATATCTACACCGCTTTCTGCATAAAAATGGAAATATCTACACAGCTATCTGCATATACATGGAAATATCTTCAAAGCTATCTCTTTACACATGGAAATAACTACACCGCTATCTCTATAAACATGGAAATATCTACAACGCCATCTGTATGAACATGGAAATATCTGCATTGCCATCTGTATGAACATATAAATACCTACACCGCCATCTGTATTAAGATGGAGATATCTACACCGCTATCTGTATAAACCTGGAAATATCTACACCGCTACCTGTATAAACATGGAAATATCAGCACCGCTCTCTGTACGAACTCGGAAATATCTACACCGCTATCTGTACGAACATGGAAATATCTACACCGCTATCTGTATGAACATGGAAATAGCTACACCGCTATCTGTATGAACAAGGAAATATCTAAACCACTATCTGTATGAACATGGAAATATCTACACCGCTATCTGTGAAAACATGCATATATCTTCACCGCTGTCTGTATAAACATGGAAATATCTACACCGCTATCTGTATGAACATGGAAATAGCTACACCGCTATCTGTATGAACATGGAAATATCTACACCGCTATCTGTATGAACATGGATATATCTACACAGCCATCTGGATGAACATGGAAATATCTGCACCGCTATCTGTGTAAACATGCATACATCTTCACGGCTATCTATATAAACATGGAAATATCTACACCACTACCTGTATAAACATGGAAATATCAGCACCGCTATCTGTATGAACATGGAAATAGCTACACCGCTATCTGTATGAACATGGAAATACCTACACCGCTATCTGTTTGAACATAGAAATATCTACACCGCTATCTGCATGAAAATGGAAATATCTACACTGATATCTTCATATAAATGGAAATATCTACATAGCTATCTCTTTACACATGGAAATAACTACATCGCTATCTGTATGAACATTGAAATATCTACACCGCCATCTGTAAAACATGGAAATATCTGCACCGCCATCTGTATGAACAAATAAATATCTACACCGCCATCTGTATTAAAATGGAGATATCTACACCGCTATCTGTATAAACATGGAAATATCTACACCGCTATCTGTATAAACAGGGAAATATCTACACCACTATCTGTATAAACATGGAAATATCAGCACCACTATCTTTATGAACATGGAAATATCAGCCCATCTATCTGTATGAACATGGAAGTATCTTCACCGCTATCAGTATGAACATGGAAATATCTACACTGCTATCTGTATGAACATGGAAATACCTTCACCGCCATCTGTATGAACATGGATATATCTACACAGCCATCTGGATGAACATGGAAATATCTACACCGCTATCTGTATGAACATGGAAATAGCTACACCGCTATCTGTATGAACATGGAAATATCTACACCACTATCTGTATGAACATGGAAATATCTACAACGCTATCTGTTTGATCATGGAAATATCTACACCGCTATCTGCATGAAAATGGAATTATCTACACTGGTATCTGCAAATACATGGAAATATCTACACAGCTATCTCTTTACACATGGAAATATCTACAACGCTATCTGTATGAACATAGAAATATCCACACCGCTATCTGTATGAACATGGAAATATCTACACCGCTATCAGTATGAACATGGAAATATCTAAACCGCTATCTGTATGAACATTGATATATCTACACAGCCCTCTGGATGAACATGGAAATATCCACACCGCTATCTGTGTAAACATGCATACATCTTCACTGCTATCTGTATAAACATGGAAATATCTACACCGCTATCTGTATGAACATGGAAGTATCTACACCGCTATCTGTATGAACATGGAAATATCTACACCGCTATCTGTATGAACATGGAAATATCTTCACCGCTATCTGTATGAACATGGATATATGTACACAGCCATCTGGATAAACATGGAAATATCTACACCGCTATCTGTATGAACATGGAAATAGCTACACCGCTATCTGTATGAAAATGGAAATATCTACACCGCTATCTGTCTGAACATGGAAATATCTACACCGCTATCTGTATGAACTTGGAAATATCTTCACCGCCATCTGTATGAACATGGATATATATACAGAGCCATCTGGATGAACAGGGAAATATCTACACAGCTATCTGTATGAACATGGAAATATATACACCGCTATCTGTGTAAACATGCATATATCTTCACCGCTATCTGTATAAACACGGAAATATCTACACCGCTATCTGTATGAACATGGAAATATCTACACCGCTATCTGTTTGAACATGGAAATAGCTACAGCGCTATCTGCATGAAAATGGAAATATCTACACAGCTATCTGCATATACATGGAAATATCTACAAAGCTATCTCTTTACACATGGAAATAACTACACCACTATCACTATAAACATGGAAATATCTACACCGCCATCTGTATGAACATGGAAATATCTGCACCGCCATCTGTATGAACATATAAATATCTACACCGCCATCTGTATTAAGATGGAGATATCTACACCGCTATCTGTGTAAACATGCATATATTTTCACCGCTATCTGTATAAACATGGAAATATCTACACCACTATCTGTATGAACATGGAAATAGCTACACCGCTATCTGTATGAACATGGAAATAGCTACACCGCTATCTGTATGAACATGGATATATCTACACAGCCATCTGGATGAACATGGAAATATCTACACCGCTATCTGTGTAAACATGCATACATCTTCACCGCTATCTATATAAACATGGAAATATCTACACCACTATCTGTATCAACATGAAAATATCTACACCGCTACCTGTATAAACATGGAAATGTCAGCACCGCTATCTGTATGAACATGGAAATATCTACACCGCTATCAGTATGAACATGGAAATATCTAAACCGCTATCTGTATGAACATTGATATATCTACACAGCCATCTGGATGAACATGGAAATATCTACACCGCTATCTGTATGAACATGGAAATAGCTACACCGCTATCTGTATGAACATGCAAATATCCACACCACTATCTGTATGAACATGGAAATATCTACACCACTGTCTGTATGAACATGGATATATCTACACAGCCATCTGGATGAACATGGAAATATCTACACCACTATCTGTATTAACATGGAAATATTTACACCGCTATCTGTGTAAACATGCATACATCTTCACCGCAATCAGTATAAACATGGAAATATCTACACCGCTATCTGTATGAACATGGAAATAGCTACACCGCTATTTGTATAAACATGGAAATATCTACACCGCTATCTGTTTAAACATGGAAATATCAGCACCGCTATCTGTATGAACATGGAAATATCTACAACGCTATCTGTATGAACATGGAAATATCTACACCGCTATCTGTATGAACATGGAAATATCTACACCGCTATCAGTATGAACATGGAAATATCTACACCGCTATCTGTATGAACATGGAAATATCTACACCGCTATCTGTATGAACATGGATATATCTACACAGCCATCTGGATGAACATGGAAATATCTACACCGCTATCTGTATGAACATGGAAATATCTACACCGCTATCTGTATGAACATGGATATATCTACACAGCCTTCTGGATGAACATGGAAATATCTACACCGCTATCTGTGTAAACATGCATAGATCTTCACCGCTATCTGTATAAACATGGAAATATCTACACCGCTATCTGTTTGAACATGGAAATATCTACACCGCTATCTGTATGAACATGGAAATATCTACACCGCTATCTGTTTGAACATGGAAATATCTACACCGCTATCTGCATGAAAATGGAAATATCTACACTGCTATCTGCATATACATTTAAATATCTACACAGCTATCTCTTTACACGTGGAAATAACTACACCGCTATCTGTATGAACATGGAAACATCTACACCGCCATCTGTATGAATATGGAAATATCTGCACAGCCATCTGTATGAACATATGAATATCTACACCGCCATCTGTATTAAGATGGAGATATCTACACTGCTATCTGTATAAACATGGAAATATCTACACCGCCATCTGTATGAACATATAAATTTCTACACAACCATCTCTATTAAGAAGGAAATATCTAAACCGCTATCTGTATAAACATGGAAATATCTACAACGCTGCCTGTATAAACATGGAAATATCAGCACCGCTATCTGTATGAACATGGAAATATCTACACCGCTATCTGTATGAACATGGAAATATCTACACCGCTATCTGTTTGAACATGGAAATATCTACACCGCTATGTGCATGAAAATGGAAACATCTACACTGCTATCTTCATATACATTTAAATATCTACACAGCTATCTCTTTACACATGGAAATAACTACACCGCTATCTGTATGAACATGGAAATATCAACAACGCCATCTGTATGAACATGGAAATATCTGCACCGCCATCTGTATGAACATATAAATATCTACACGGCCATCTGTATTAAGATGGAGATATCTACACTGATATCTGTATAAACATGGAAATATCTACACCGCCATATGTATTAACATATAAATATCTACACCGCCATCTGTATAAAGAAGGAAATATCTAAACCGCTATCTGCATAAACATGGAAATATCTACACCGCTGCCTGTATAAACATGGAAATATCAGCACCGCTGTCTGTATGAACATGGAAATATCTACACCGCTATCTGTATGAACATGGAAATATCTACACCTCTAACTGTATGAACATGGAAATAGCTACACCGCTATCTGTGTGATCATGGATATATCTACACAGCCATCTGGATGAAGATGGAAATATCTACACTGCTATCTGTGTAAACATGCATACATCTTCACCGCTATCTGTATAAACATGGAAATGTCTACACCGCTATCTGTATGAACATGGAAATATCTACACCGCTATCTGTTTGAACATGGAAATATCTACACCGCTATCTGCATGAAAATGGAAATATCTACACTGCTATCTGCATATACATTTAAATATCTACACAGCTATCTCTTTACACATGGAAATAATTACACCGCTATCTGTATGAACATGGAAATATCTACACCGCCATCTGTATGAACATGGAAATATCTGCACTACCATCTGTATGAACATATAAATATCTACACCGCCATCTGTATTAAGATGGAGATTTCTACACAGCTATCTGTATAAACATGGAAATATCTACACCGCTATCTGTATAAACATGGAAATATCTACACCGCTATCTGTATAAAGACGGAAATATCTACACCACTAACTGTATAAACATGGAAATATCAGCACCGCTATCTGAATGAACATGGAAATATCTACACCGCTATCTGTATGAACATGGAAATAACTACACCGCTATCTGTATGAACATGAAAATATCTACACCGCTATCTGTGTAAACATGCATACATCTTCACCGCTATCTGTATAAACATGGAAATATCTACAACGCTATCTGTATGAACATGGATATATCTACACAGCCCTCTGGATGAACATGGATATATCCACACCGCTATCTGCATGAACATGGAAATATCTACACCGCTATCTGTGTGAACATGCATTCATGTTCACAGCAATCTGTATAAACATGGAAATATCTACACCGCTATCTGTATGAACATGGATATATCTACACAGCCCTCTGGATGAACATGGAAATATCTACACCGCTATCTGTATGAACATGGATATATCTACACAGCCCTCTGGATGAACATGGAAATATCCACACCGCTATCTGTGTAAACATGCATACATCTTCACCGCTATCTGTATAAACATGGAAATATCTACACCGCTACCTGTATAAACATGGAAATATCAGTACCGCTATCTGTATGAACATGGAAATATCTACACCGCTATCTGTATGAACATGGAAATATCTACACCGTTATCTGTATGAACATGGAAATATCTACAAAGCTATCTGAATGAACATGGAAATATCTACACCGCTATCTGTTTGAACATGTAAATATCTACAGCACTATCTGCATGAAAATGGAAATATCTACAAAGCTATCTGCATATACATGGAAATATCTAAACAGCTATCTCTTTACACATGGAAATAACTACACCACTATATCTATAAACAGGGAAATATCTACACCGCCATGTGTATGAACATGGAAATATCAGCAGCGCCATCTGTATGAACATATAAGTATCTACTCCGCCATCTGTATTAAGAAGGAAATATCTAAACTGCTATCTGTATAAACATGGAAATATCTACACCGCTGCCTGTAGAAACATGGAAATATCAGCACCGCTATCTGTATGAACATGGAAATATCTACACCGCTATGTGTATCAACATGGAAATATCTACACCGCTATCTGTATGAACATGGAAATAGCTACACCGTTATCTGTATGAACATGGAAATATCTACACCGCTATCTGTATGAACATGGAAATATCTACACCGCTATCTGTATGAACATGGATATATCTACACAGCCATATGGTTGAACATGGAAATATCTACACCGCTATCTCTATGAACATGGAAATACCTACACCGCTATCTGTATGAACATGGATATATCAATACAGCCATCTGGATGAACATGGAAATATCTACACTGCTATCTGTGTAAACATGCATAGACCTTCACCGCTATCTGTATAAACATGGAAATATCTACACCGCTATCTGTATGAACTTGGAAATATCTACACCTCTATCTGTATGAACATGGAAATATCTACACCGCTATCTGTTTGAACATGGAAATATCTACACGGCTATCTGCTTGAAAATGGAAATATCTACACTGCTATCTGTATGAAAATATAAATATCTACACCGCCATCTGTATGAACATGGAAATATCTACACCGATATCTGTTTGAACATGGAAATATCTACACCGCTATCTGTATGAACATGGAAATATCTACACCGCTATCTGTTTGACCATATAAATATCTACACCGCCATCTGTATTAAGATGGAGATATCTACACTGCTATCTGTATAAACATGGAAATAACTACACGGCCATCTGTACGAACATATAAATATCTACACCGCCATCTGTATTAAGAAGGAAATATCTAAACCGCTATCTGTATAAACATGGAAATATCTACACCGCTGCCTGTATAAACATGGAAATATCAGCACCGCTATCTGTATGAACATGGAAATATCTAAACCGCTGTCTGTATGAACACGGAAATATCTACACCGCTATCTGTATGAACAAGGAAATAGCTACACCGCTATCTGTATGAACATGGAAATGTCTACACAGCCATCTGGATGAACATGGAAATATCTACACCGCTATCTGTATGAACATGGAAATATCTACACCGCTATCTCTGTAAACATGCATACATCTTCACCGCTATCTGTATAAACATGGAATTATCTACACTGCTATCTGAATGAACATGGAAATATCTACACCGCTATCTGTTTGAACATGGAAATATCTACACCGCTATCTGCATGAAAATGGAAATATCTACAAAGCTATCTGCATATACATGGAAATATCTACACAGCAATCTCTTTACACATGGAAAAAACTACACCGCTATATCTATAAACATGGAAATATCTACACCGCCATCTGTATGAACATGGAAATATCTGCACCACCATCTGTATGAACATATAAATATCTACACCGCCATCTGTATTAAGAAGGAAATATCTAAACCGCTATCTGTATGAACATTGAAATATCTACACCGCTATCTGTATGAACATGGAAATATCTACACCGCTATCTGTGTAAACATGCATACATCTTCACCGCTATCTGTATAAACATGGAAATATCTACAGCGCTATCTGTATGAACATGGAAATATCTACACCGCTATCTGTACGAACATGGAAATATCTACACCGCTATCTGCATGAAAATAGAAATATCTACACAGCTATCTGCATATACATGGAAATATCTACAAAGCTATCTCTTTACACATGGAAATAACTACACCGCTATCAGTATGAACATGGAAATATCTGCACCGCCATCTGTATAAACATATAAATATCTACACCGCCATCTGTATTAAGATGGAGATATCTACACCACTATCTGTATAAACTTGGAAATATCTACACCGCTATCTGTATAAACATGGAAATACCTACACCGCTATCTGTATAAACATGGAAATATCTACACCGCTACCTGTATAAGCATGGAAATATCAGCACCGCAATCTGTATGAACATGGAAATATCTACACCGCTATCTCTATGAACATGGAAATATCTACACCGCTATCTGTATGAACATGGAAATAGGTACACTGCTATCTGTATGAACATGGAAATATCTACACCACTACCTGTATGAACATGGAAATATCTACACCGCTATCTGTATGAACATGGATATATCTACACAGCCATCTGGATGAACATGGAAATATCTACACCGCTATCTGCATGAACATGGAAATATCTACACCGCTATCTGTGTAAACATGCATACATCTTCACCGCAATCTGTATAAGCATGGAATTATCAACACCGCTATCTGTATGAACGTGGAAATATCTACACCGCTATCTGTTTGAACATGGAAATGTCTAAACCGCTATCAGCATGAAAATGGAAATATCTACACAGCTATCTGCATATACATGGAAATATCTACACATCTATCTCTTTACACATGGAAATAACTACACCGCTATCTGTATGAACATGGAAATGTCTGCACCACCATCTGTATGAACATATAAATATCTACACCGCCATCTGTATTAAGATGGAGATATCTAAACCGCTATCTGTATAAACATGGAAATATCTACACCGCTATCTGTATAAACATGTAAATATCAGCACCGCTATCTGTATGAACATGGAAATATCAGCACCTCTATCTGTATGGACATGGAAGTATCTACACCGCTATCTCTATGAACATGGAAATATCTACACCGCTATCTGTATGAACATGGAAATATCTACACAGCTATCTGTCTGAACATGGATATATCTACACCGCTATCTGCATGAAAATGGAAATATCTACACAGCGATCTGCATATACATGGAAATATCTACAAAGCTATCTCTTTACACGTGGAAATAAGTACAGTGCTATCTCTATAAACATGGAAATAGCTGCACCGCCATCTGTATGAACAGGGAAATATCTGCACCGCCATCTGTATGAACATATAAATGTCTACACCGCCATCTATATTAAGATGGAGATATCTACACCGCTATCTGTATAAACTTGGAAATATCTACACTGCTATCTCTATGAACATGGAAATGTCTACACCGCTATGTGTATGAATATGGAAACAGCTACACCGCTATCTGTATGAACATGGAAATATCTACACCACTACCTGTATGAACATGGAAATATCTACACCGCTATCTGTATGAACATGGATATATCTACACAGCCATCTGGATGAACACGGAAATATCTACACCGCTATCTGTATGAACATGGAAATATCTACACCGCTATCTGTGTAAATATGCAAACATCTTCACCGCAATCTGTATAAACATGGAAATATCTACACCGCTATCTGTATGAACATGGAAATATCTACACCGCTATCTGTATAAACATGGAAATATCTACACCGCTATCTGTATAAACATGGAAATATCTACACCGCTACCTGTATAAACATGGAAATATCAGCACCGCTATCTGTATGAACATGGAAATATCAGCCCCTCTATCTGCATGAACATGGAGATATCTACACCGCTATCTGTATGAACATGGAAATATCTACACCGCTATCTGTATGAACATGGAAATACCTTCACCGCCATCTGTATGAACATGGATATATCTACACAGCCATCTGGATGAACATGGATATATCTACACAGCCCTCTGGATGAACAAGGAAATATCCACACCGCTATCTGTGTAAACATGCATACATCTTCACCGCTATCTGTATTAACATGGAAATATCTACACCGCTATCTGTATGAACATGGAAATATCTACACCGCTATCTGTTTGAAGATGGAAATATATACACCGCTATCTGCATGAAAATGGAAATAGCTACACAGCTATCGGCATGAAAATGGAAATATCTACACAGCTATCTGCATATACATGGAAATATCTACACAGCTATCTCTTTACACATGGAAATAACTACACCGCTATCTGTATGAACATGGAAATATCTACACCGCCATCTGTATGAACATGGAAATATCTGCACCGACATCTGTATGAACATATAAATATCTACACCGCCATCTGTATTAAGATGGATATATCTAAACCGCTGTCTGTATAAACATGGAAATATCTACACCGCTATCTGTATAAACATGGAAATATCTACACCGCTATCTGTATAAACATGGAAATATCTACACCGCTACCTGTATAAACATGGAAATATCAGCACCGCTATCTGTATGAACATGGAAATATCTACACCGCTATCTGTATGAACATGGAAATATCCTCACCGCCATCTGGATGAACATGGAAATATCTGCACCGCCATCTGTATGAACATATAAATATCTACACCGCCATCTGTATTAAGATGGAGATATCTACACCGCTATCTGAATAAACATGGAAATATCTACACCGCTATCTGTATAAAAATGGAAATATCAGCACCGCTATCTGTATGAACATGGAAATATCAGCCCCTCTATCTGTATGAAAATGGAGATTTCTACACCGCCATCTGTATGAACATGGATATAGCTACAAAGCCATCTGGATGAACATGGAAATATCTATACCGCAATCTGTATGAACATGGAAATAGCTACACAGCTATCTGTATGAACTTGGAAATATCTACACCGCTATCTGTATGAACATGGAAATATCTACACCGCCATCTTTATGAACATATAAATATCTACACCGCCATCTGTATTAAGATGGAGATATCTACACCGCTATCTGTATAAACCTGGAAATATCTACACCGCTATCTGTATATACATGGAAATTTCTACACCGCTACCTGTATAAACATGGAAATATCAGCACCGCTATCTGTAGGAACATGGAAATATCTACACCGCTATCTGTACGAACATGGAAATATCTACACTGATATCTGTATGAACATGGAAATAGCTACACCGATATCTGTATGAACATGGAAATATCTACACCACTATCTGTATGAACATGGAAATATCTACACCGCTGTCTGTATGAACATGGATATATCTCCACAGCCATCTGGATGAACATGGAAATATCTACACCGCTATCTGTATGAACATGGAAATATCTACACCGCTATCTGTGTAAACATGCATACATCTTCACCGCTATCTGTATAAACCTGGAAATATCTACACCGCTATCTGTATGAACATGGAAATATCTGCACCGCTATCTGTATGAACACGGAAATATCTACACCGCTGTGTGTTTGAACATGGAAATATCTACACCGCTATCTGCATGAAAATGGAAATATCTACACTGCTATCTGCATATACATGGAAATATCTACACAGCTATCTCTTTACACATGGAAATAACTACACCGATATCTGTATGAACACGGAAATATCTACACCGCCATCTGTATGAACATGGAAATATCTGCACCGCCATCTGTATGAACATATAAATATCTACACCACCATCTGTATTAAGATGGAGATATCTTCACCGCTATCTGTATAAACATGGAAATATCTACACCGCTATCTGTATAAACATGGAAATATCTACACCGCTACCTGTATAAACATGGAAATATCAGCACCGCTATCTGAATGAACATGGAAATATCTACACCGCTATCTGTATGAACATGGAAATATCTACACCGCTATCTGTATGAACATGGATATATCTACACAGCCCTCTGGATGAACATGGAAATATCCACACCGCTATCTGTAAACATGCATACATCTTCACCGCTATCTGTATAAACATGGAAATATCTACACCACTACCTGTATAAACATGGAAATATCAGCACCGCTATCTGTATGAACATGGAAATGTCTACACCGCTATCTGTATGAACCTGGAAATAGCTACAACGCTATCTGTATGAACATGGAAAAATCTACACCGCTATCTGTATGAACATGGAAATATCTACAAAGCTATCTGAATGAACATGGAAATATCTACACCGCTATCTGTTTGAACATGGAAATACCTACACTTCTATCTGCATGATAATGGAAATATCTACAAAGCTATCTGCATATACATGGAAATATCTACACAGCTATCTCTTTACACATGGAAATAACTACACCGCTATATCTATAAACATGGAAATATCTACACCGCCATCTGTATGAACATGGAAATATCTGCACCGCCATCTGTATGAACATATAAATATCTACAACGCCATCTGTATTAAGAAGGAAATATCTAAACCGCTATCTCTATAAACATGGAAATATCTACACCGCTGCCTATATAAACATGGAAATATCAGTACCGCTCTCTGTATGAAAATGGAGATATCTACACCGCTATCTGTATGAACATGGACATATCTACACAGCCATCTGGATGAACATGGAAATATCTACACCGCTATCTGTGTAAACATGCATACATCTTCACCACTATCTGTATAAAAATGGAAATATCTACACCGATATCTGTTTGAAAATGGAAATATCTACACCGCTATCTGCATGAAAATGGAAATATCTACACTGCTATCTGCATATACATTTAAATATCTACACAGCTATCTCTTTACACATGGAAATAACTACACCGCTATCTGTATGAACATGGAAATATCTACACCGCCATCTGTATGAACATGGAAATATCTGCACCTCCATCTTTTTGAACATATAAATATCTACACCGCCATCTGTATTAAGATGGAGACATCTACACTGCTATCTGTATAAACATGGAAATATCTACACCGCCATCTGTATGAACATATAAATATCTACACCGCCATCTGTATTAAGAAGGAAATATCTAAACCGCTATCTGTATAAACATGGAAATATCTACACCGCTGCCTGTATAAACATGGAAATATCAGCACCGCTATCTGTATGAACATGGAAATATCTACACCGCAATATGTAGGAACATGGAAATAGCTACTCCGCTGCCTGTATAAACATGGAAATATCAGCACCGCAATCTGTAAGAACATGGAAATATCTACACCACTATCTGTATGAACATGGATATATCTACACAGCCATCTAGATGAACATGGAAATATCTACACCGCTATCTGTATGAACATGGAAATATCAACACCGCTATCTGTGTAAACATGCATACATCTTCACCGCTATCAGTATAAACATGGAAATATCTACACCGCTATCTGTATGAACATCGAAATAGCTACACCGCTATCTGTATGAACATGGAAATATCTACACCGCTATCTGTATGAACATGGATATATCTACACAGCCATGTGGATGAACATGGAAATATCTACACCGCTATCTGTGTAAACATGCATACATCTTCACCGCTATCTGTATAAACATGGAAATATCTACACCGATATCTGTATGAACATGGAAATATCGGCACCGCTATCTGTCTGAACATGGAAATATCTTCACCGCTATCTGTTTGAACATGGAAATATCTACACCGCTATCTGCATGAAAATGGAAATATCTACACTGCTATCTGCATATACATGGAAATATCTACAAAGCTATCTCTTTACACATGGAAATTACTACACCGCTATCTGTATGAACATGGAAATATCTGCACCGCTATCTGTATGAACGTGGAAATACCTTCACCGCCATCTGTATGAACATGGATATATCTACACAGCCATCTGGATGAACATGGAAATATCTACACCGCTATCTGTATGAACATGGAAATAGCTACACCGCTATCTGTATGAACATGGAAATATCTACACCACTATCTGAATGAACATGGAAATATCTACACCGCTATCTGTATGAACATGGAAATAACTTCACCGCTATCAGTATGAACATGGATATATCTACACAGCCATCTGGATGAACATGGAAATATCTACACCGCTATCTGTATGAACATGGAAATTTATACACCGCTATCTGTGTAAACATGCATACATCTTCACCGCTATCTGAATAAACATGGAAATATCTACACCGCTATCTGTATGAACATGGAAATATCTACACCGCTATCTGTTTGAACATGGAAATATCTACACCGCTTTCTGCATAAAAATGGAAATATCTACACAGCTATCTGCATATACATGGAAATATCATCAAAGCTATCTCTTTACACATGGAAATAACTACACCGCTATCTTTATAAAGATGGAAATATGTAAACCGCCATCTGTATGAACATGGAAATATCTGCATTGCCATCTGTATGAACATATAAATACCTACACCGCCATCTGTATTAAGATGGAGATATCTACACAGCTATCTGTATATACCTGGAAATATCTACACCGCTACCTGTGTAAACATGGAAATATCAGCACTGCTCTCTGTATGAACTCGGAAATATCTACACCGCTATCTGTACGAACATGGAAATATCTACACCGCTATCTGTATGAACATGGAAATAGCTACACCGCTATCTGTATGAACAAGGAAATATCTACACCACTATCTGTATGAACATGGAAATATCTACACCGCTATCTGTGAAAACATGCATATATCTTCACCGCTATCTGTATAAACATGGAAATATCTACACCGCTATCTGTATGAACATGGAAATAGCTACACCGCTATCTGTATGAACATGGAAATATCTACACCGCTATCTGTATGAACATGGATATATCTACACAGCCATCTGGATGAACATGGAAATATCTGCACCGCTATCTGTGTAAACATGCATACATCTTCACCGCTATCTATATAAACATGGAAATATCTACACCACTATCTGTATGAACATGGAATTATCTACACCGCTATCTGTGTAAACATGCATACATCTTCACCGCTATCAGTATAAACATGGAAATATCTACACCGCTATCTGTATGAACATGGAAATAGCTACACCGCTATCTGTATGAACATGGAAATATCTACACCGCTATCTGTATGAACATGGATATATCTACACAGCCATCTGGATGAACATGGAAATATCTAAACCACTATCTGTGTAAACATGCATACATCTTCACAGCTATCTGTATAAACATGGAAATATCTACACCGCTATCTGTATGAACATTGAAATATCTACACCGCTATCTGTATGAACATGGAAATACCTACACCGCTATCTGTTTGAACATAGAAATATCTACACCGCTATCTGCATGAAAATGGAAATATCTACACTGCTATCTGCATATACATGGAAATATCTACACAGCTATCTCTTTACACATGGAAATAACTACACCGCTATCTGTATGAACATGGAAATATCTACACCGCTATCTGTATAAACATGGAAATATCTACACCACTATCTGTATAAACATGGAAATATCAGCACCGCTGTCTGTATGAACATGGAAATATCTACACCGCTATCTGTGTGAACATGGAAATATCTACACCGCTATCTGTATAAACATGGAAATATCTACATCGCTATCTGTATAAACATGGAAATATCTACACCGCTACCTGTATAAACATGGAAATATCAGCACCGCTATCTGTATGAACATGGAAATATCTACACCGCTATCTGTATGAACATGGAAATATCTACACCGCTATCTATATGAACATGGAAATATCTACACCGCTACCTGTATAAACATTGAAATATCAGCACCGCTATCTGTTTCAACATGGAAATATCTACACCGCTATCTGCATGAAAATGGAAATATCTACAAAGCTATCTGCATATACATGGAAATATCTACACAGCTATCTCTTTACACATGGAAATAACTACACCGCTATATCTATAAACATGGAAATATCTACACCGCCATCTGTATGAACATGGAAATATCTGCACTGCCATCTGTATGAACATATAAATATCTACACCGCCATCTGTATTAAGAAGGAAATATCTAAACCGCTGTTTAAACATGGAAATATCTACACCACTGCCTGTATAAACATGGAAATACCAGCACCGCTCTCTGTAAGAGAATGGAAATATCTACACCGCTATCTGTATGAACATGGAAATATCTACACTGCTATCTGTATGAACATGGAAATAGCTACACCGTTATCTGTATGAACATGGAAATAGCTACACCGCTATCTGTATGAACATGGAAATATCTACAACGCTATCTGTATGAACATGGAAATAGCTACACCGTTATCTGTATCAACATGGAAATAGCTACACCGCTATCTGTATGAACATGGAAGTATCTACACCGCTATCTGTATGAACATGGATATATCTACACAGCCATCTGGATGAACATGGAAATATCTACACCGCTATCTGTATGAACATGGAAATATCTACACCGCTATCTGTGTGAACATGGATATATCTACACAGCCATCTGGATGAACATGGAAATATCTTCACCGCTATCTGTGTAAACATGCATACATCTTCACCGCTATGTGTAAAAACATGGAAATATCTACACCGCTATCTGTATGAACATGGAAATATCTACACCGCTATCTGTATGAACATGGAAATATCTACACCGCTATCTGTTTGAACATGGAAATATCTACACCGCTATCTGCATGAAAATGGAAATATCTACTCAGGTATCTGCATATACATGGAAATATCTACACAGCTATCTCTTTACACATGGAAATATCTACATCGCTATCTGTATGAACATGGAAATATCTACACCGCCATCTGTAAAACATGGAAATATCTGCACCGCCATCTGTATGAACATATAAATATCTACACCGCCATCTGTATTAAGATGGAGATATCTACACCGCTATCTGTATAAACATGGAAATATCTACACCGCTATCTGTATAAACAGGGAAATATCTATACCATTATCTGTATAAACATGGAAATATCAGCACCGCTATCTTTATGAACATGGAAATATCAGCCCCTCTATCTGTATGAACATGGAAGTATCTACACCGCTATCAGTATGAACATGGAAATATCTACACCGCTATCTGTATGAACATGGAAATACCTTCACCGCCATCTGTATGAACATGGATATATCTACACAGCCATCTGGATGAACATGGAAATATCTACACCGCTATCTGTATGAACATGGAAATATCTACACCGCTATCTGTATGAACATGGAAATATCTACACCGCTATCTGTATACACATGGAAATATCTACACCGCTATCTGTATAAACATGGAAATATCTACACCGCTACCTGTATAAACATGGAAATATCAGCACCGCTATCTGTATGAACATGGAAATATCAGCCCCTCTATCGGCATGAACATGGAGATATCTACACCGCTATCTGTATGAACATGGAAATATCTACACCGCTATCTGTATGAACATGGAAATACCTTCACCGCCATCTGTATGAACATGAATATATCTACACAGCCATCTGGATGAACATGGATATATCTACACAGCCCTCTGGATGAACAAGGAAATATCCACACCGCTATCTGTGTAAACATGCATACATCTTCACCGCTATCTGTATTAACATGGAAATATCTACACCGCTATCTGTATGAACATGGAAATATCTACACCGCTATCTGTTTGAAGATGGAAATATATACACCGCTATCTGCATGAAAATGGAAATAGCTACACAGCTATCTGCATGAAAATGGAAATATCTACACAGCTATCTGCATATACATGGAAATATCTACACAGCTATCTCTTTACACATGGAAATAACTACACCGCTATCTGTATGAACATGGAAATATCTACACCGCCATCTGTATGAACATGGAAATATCTGCACCGACATATGTATGAACATATAAATATCTACACCGCCATCTGTATTAAGATGGATATATCTAAACCGCTGTCTGTATAAACATGGAAATATCTACACCGCTATCTGTATAAACACGGAAATATCTACACCGATATCTGTATAAACATGGAAATATCTACACCGCTACCTGTATAAACATGGAAATATCAGCACCGCTATCTGTATGAACATGGAAATATCTACACCGCTATCTGTATGAACATGGAAATATCTACACCGCCATCTGGATGAACATGGAAATATCTGCACCGCCATCTGTATGAACATATAAATATCTACACCGCCATCTGTATTAAGATGGAGATATCTACACCGCTATCTGAATAAACATGGAAATATCTACACCGCTATCTGTATAAAAATGGAAATATCAGCACCGCTATCTGTATGAACATGGAAATATCAGCCCCTCTATCTGTATGAAAATGGAGATATCTACACCGCCATCTGTATGAACATGGATATAGCTACACAGCCATCTGGATGAACATGGAAATATCTATACCGCAATCTGTATGAACATGGAAATAGCTACACAGCTATCTGTATGAACATGGAAATATCTACACCGCTATCTGTATGAACATGGAAATATCTACACCGCTATCTGTTTGAAGATGGAAATATATACACCGCTATCTGTATAAACATGGAAATATCTTCACCGCTATCTGTATATACATGGAAATTTCTACACCGCTACCTGTATAAACATGGAAATATCAGCACCGCTATCTGTAGGAACATGGAAATATCTACACCGCTATCTGTACGAACATGGAAATATCTACACTGATATCTGTATGAACATGGAAATAGCTACACCGATATCTGTATGAACATGGAAATATCTACACCACTATCTGTATGAACATGGAAATATCTACACCGCTGTCTGTATGAACATGGATATATCTCCACAGCCATCTGGATGAACATGGAAATATCTACACCGCTATCTGTATGAACATGGAAATATCTACACCGCTATCTGTGTAAACATGCATACATCTTCACCGCTATCTGTATAAACCTGGAAATATCTACACCGCTATCTGTATGAACATGGAAATATCTGCACCGCTATCTGTATGAACACGGAAATATCTACACCGCTGTGTGTTTGAACATGGAAATATCTACACCGCTATCTGCATGAAAATGGAAATATCTACACTGCTATCTGCATATACATGGAAATATCTACACAGCTATCTCTTTACACATGGAAATAACTACACCGATATCTGTATGAACACGGAAATATCTACACCGCCATCTGTATGAACATGGAAATATCTGCACCGCCATCTGTATGAACATATAAATATCTACACCGCCATCTGTATTAAGATGGAGATATCTTCACCGCTATCTGTATAAACATGGAAATATCTACACCGCTATCTGTATAAACATGGAAATATCTACACCGCTACCTGTATAAACATGGAAATATCCACACCGCTACCTGTATAAACATGGAAATATCAGCACCGCTATCTGAATGAACCTGGAACTATCTACACCGCTATCTGTATGAACATGGAAATATCTACACCGCTATCTGTATGAACATGGAAATATCTACAAAGCTATCTGAATGAACATGGAAATATCTACACCGCTATCTGTTTGAGCATGTAAATATCTACACAGCTATCTGCATGAAAATGGAAGTATCTGCAAAGCTCTCTGCATATACATGGAAATATCTACACAGCTATCTCTTTACACATGGAAATAACTACACCGCTATATCTATATACAAGGAAATATCTACACCGCTATCTGTATAAACATGGAAATATCTACACAGCTATCTCTTTACACATGGAAATAACTACACCACTATCTGTATGAACATGGAAATATCTCCACCGCCATCTGTATGAACATGGAAATATCTGCACTGCCATCTGTATGAACATATAAATATCTTCACCGATATCTGAATTAAGAAGGAAATATCTAAACCGCTGTTTAAACATGGAAATATCTACACCACTGCCTGTATAAACATGGAAATACCAGCACCGCTCTCTGTAAGAGAATGGAAATATCTACACCGCTATCTGTATGAACATGGAAATATCTACACTGCTATCTGTATGAACATGGAAATAGCTACACCGTTATCTGTATGAACATGGAAATAGCTACACCGCTATCTGTATGAACATGGAAATATCTACAACGCTATCTGTATGAACATGGAAATAGCTACACCGTTATCTGTATCAACATGGAAATAGCTACACCGCTATCTGTATGAACATGGAAGTATCTACACCGCTATCTGTATGAACATGGATATATCTACACAGCCATCTGGATGAACATGGAAATATCTACACCGCTATCTGTATGAACATGGAAATATCTACACCGCTATCTGTGTGAACATGGATATATCTACACAGCCATCTGGATGAACATGGAAATATCTTCACCGCTATCTGTGTAAACATGCATACATCTTCACCGCTATGTGTAAAAACATGGAAATATCTACACCGCTATCTGTATGAACATGGAAATATCTACACCGCTATCTGTATGAACATGGAAATACCTACACCGCTATCTGATTGAACATAGAAATATCTAAACCGCTATCTGCATGAAAATGGAAATATCTACACTGCTATCTGCATATACATGGAAATATCTACACAGCTATCTCTTTACACATGGAAATAACTATATCGCTATCTGTATGAACATGGAAATATCTACACCGCCATCTGTAAAACATGGAAATATCTGCACCGCCATCTGTATGAACATATAAATATCTACACCGCCATCTGTATTAAGATGGAGATATCTACACCGCTATCTGTATAAACATGGAAATATCTACACCGCTATCTGTATAAACAGGGAAATATCTACACCACTATCTGTATAAACATGGAAATATCAGCACCGCTATCTTTATGAACATGGAAATATCAGCCCCTCTATCTGTATGAACATGGAAGTATCTACACCGCTATCAGTATGAACATGGAAATATCTACACCGCTATCTGTATGAACATGGAAATACCTTCACCGCCATCTGTATGAACATGGATATATCTACACAGCCATCTGGATGAACATGGAAATATCTACACCGCTATCTGTATGAACATGGAAATAGCTACACCGCTATCTGTATGAACATGGAAATATCTACACCATTATCTGTATGAACATGGAAATATCTACACCGCTATCTGTATGAACATGGAAATATCTTCAACGCTATCAGTATGAACATGGATATATCTACACAGCCATCTGGATGAACATGGAAATATCTACACCGCTATCTGTATGAACATGGAAATAGCTACACCGCTATCTGTATGAACATGGAAATATCTACACCGCTATCTGTATGAACATGGAAATATCTACACCGCTATCTGTATGAACATGGAAATATCTTCACCGCTATCAGTATGAACATGGATATATCTACACAGCCATCTGGATGAACATGGAAATAGCTACACCACTATCTGTATGAACATGGAAATAGCTACACCGCTATCTGTATGAACATGGAAATATCTACACCGCTATCTGTATTAACATGGAAATATCTACACCGCTATCTGTATGAACATGGAAATATCTTCCCCGCCATCTGTATGAACATGGATATATCTACAGAGCCATCTTGATGAACATGGAAATATCTACACAGCTATCTTTATCAACATGGAAATTTATACACCGCTATCTGTGTAAACATGCATACATCTTCTCCGCTATCTGTATAAACATGGAAATATCTACACCGCTATCTGTATGAACATGGAAATATCTACACCGCTATCTGTTTCAACATGGAAATATCTACACCGCTTTCTGCATAAAAATGGAAATATCTACACAGCTATCTGCATATACATGGAAATATCTTCAAAGCTATCTCTTTACACATGGAAATAACTACACCGCTATCTCTATAAACATGGAAATATCTACAACGCCATCTGTATGAACATGGAAATATCTGCATTGCCATCTGTATGAACATATAAATACATACACCGCCATCTGTATTAAGATGGAGATATCTACACCGCTATCTGTATAAACCTGGAAATATCTACACCGCTACCTGTATAAACATGGAAATATCAGCACCGCTCTCTGTACGAACTCGGAAATATCTACACCGCTATCTGTACGAACATGGAAATATCTACACCGCTATCTGTATGAACATGGAAATAGCTACACCGCTATCTGTATGAACAAGGAAATATCTAAACCACTATCTGTATCAACATGGAAATATCTACACCGCTATCTGTGAAAACATGCATATATCTTCACCGCTATCTGTATAAACATGGAAATATCTACACCGCTATCTGTATGAACATGGAAATAGCTACACCGCTATCTGTATGAACATGGAAATATCTACACCGCTTTCTGTATGAACATGGATATATCTACACAGCCATCTGGATGAACATGGAAATATCTGCACCGCTATCTGTGTAAACATGCATACATCTTCACGGCTATCTATATAAACATGGAAATATCTACACCACTATCTGTATGAACATGCAAATATCTACACCGCTACCTGTATAAACATGGAAATATCAGCACCGCTATCTGTATGAACATGGAAATAGCTACACCGCTATCTGTATGAACATGGAAATACCTACACCGCTATCTGATTGAACATAGAAATATCTACACCGCTATCTGCATGAAAATGGAAATATCTACACTGCTATCTGCATATACATGGAAATATCTACACAGCTATCTCTTTACACATGGAAATAACTACACCGCTATCTGTATGAACATGGAAATATCTACACCGCCATCTGTATGAACATGGAAATATCTGCACCGCCATCTGTATGAACATATAAATATCTACACCGCCATCTGTATTAAGATGGAGATATCTACACCGCTATCTGTATAAACATGGAAATATCTACACCGCTATCTGTATAAACAAGGAAATATCTACACCACTATCTGTATAAACATGGAAATATCAGCACCGCTATATTTATGAACATGGAAATATCAGCCCCTCTATCTGTAAGAACATGGAAGTATCTACACCGCTATCAGTATGAACATGGAAATATCTACACCGCTATCTGTATGAACGTGGAAATACCTTCACCGCCATCTGTATGAACATGGATATATCTACACAGCCATCTGGATGAACATGGAAATATCTACACCGCTATCTGTATGAACATGGAAATAGCTACACCGCTATCTGTATGAACATGGAAATATCTACACCACTATCTGAATGAACATGGAAATATCTACACCGCTATCTGTATGAACATGGAAATAACTTCACCGCTATCAGTATGAACATGGATATATCTACACAGCCATCTGGATGAACATGGAAATATCTACACCGCTATCTGTATGAACATGGAAATTTATACACCGCTATCTGTGTAAACATGCATACATCTTCACCGCTATCTGTATAAACATGGAAATATCTACACCGCTATCTGTATGAACATGGAAATATCTACACCGCTATCTGTTTGAACATGGAAATATCTACACCGCTTTCTGCATAAAAATGGAAATATCTACACAGCTATCTGCATATACATGGAAATATCATCAAAGCTATCTCTTTACACATGGAAATAACTACACCGCTATCTCTATAAAGATGGAAATATGTAAACCGCCATCTGTATGAACATGGAAATATCTGCATTGCCATCTGTATGAACATATAAATACCTACACCGCCATCTGTATTAAGATGGAGATATCTACACAGCTATCTGTATATACCTGGAAATATCTACACCGCTACCTGTGTAAACATGGAAATATCAGCACTGCTCTCTGTATGAACTCGGAAATATCTACACCGCTATCTGTACGAACATGGAAATATCTACACCGCTATCTGTATGAACATGGAAATAGCTACACCGCTATCTGTATGAACAAGGAAATATCTACACCACTATCTGTATGAACATGGAAATATCTACACCGCTATCTGTGAAAACATGCATATATCTTCACCGCTATCTGTATAAACATGGAAATATCTACACCGCTATCTGTATGAACATGGAAATAGCTACACCGCTATCTGTATGAACATGGAAATATCTACACCGCTATCTGTATGAACATGGATATATCTACACAGCCATCTGGATGAACATGGAAATATCTGCACCGCTATCTGTGTAAACATGCATACATCTTCACCGCTATCTATATAAACATGGAAATATCTACACCACTATCTGTATGAACATGGAATTATCTACACCGCTATCTGTGTAAACATGCATACATCTTCACCGCTATCAGTATAAACATGGAAATATCTACACCGCTATCTGTATGAACATGGAAATAGCTACACCGCTATCTGTATGAACATGGAAATATCTACACCGCTATCTGTATGAACTTGGATATATCTACACAGCCATCTGGATGAACATGGAAATATCTAAACCACTATCTGTGTAAACATGCATACATCTTCACCGCTATCTGTATAAACATGGAAATATCTACACCGCTATCTGTATGAACATTGAAATATCTACACCGCTATCTGTATGAACATGGAAATACCTACACCGCTATCTGTTTGAACATAGAAATATCTACCACGCTATCTGCATGAAAATGGAAATATCTACACTGCTATCTGCATATACATGGAAATATCTACACAGCTATCTCTTTACACATGGAAATAACTACACCGCTATCTGTATGAACATGGAAATATCTACACCGCTATCTGTATAAACATGGAAATATCTACACCACTACCTGTATAAACATGGAAATATCAGCACCGCTGTCTGTATGAACATGGAAATATCTACACCGCTATCTGTGTGAACATGGAAATATCTACACCGCTATCTGTATAAACATGGAAATATCTACATCGCTATCTGTATAAACATGGAAATATCTACACCGCTACCTGTATAAACATGGAAATATCAGCACCGCTATCTGTATGAACATGGAAATATCTACACCGCTATCTGTATGAACATGGAAATATCTACACCGCTATCTATATGAACATGGAAATATCTACACCGCTACCTGTATAAACATTGAAATATCAGCACCGCTATCTGTTTCAACATGGAAATATCTACACCGCTATCTGCATGAAAATGGAAATATCTACAAAGCTATCTGCATATACATGGAAATATCTACACAGCTATCTCTTTACACATGGAAATAACTACACCGCTATATCTATAAACATGGAAATATCTACACCGCCATCTGTATGAACATGGAAATATCTGCACTGCCATCTGTATGAACATATAAATATCTTCACCGATATCTGAATTAAGAAGGAAATATCTAAACCGCTGTTTAAACATGGAAATATCTACACCACTGCCTGTATAAACATGGAAATACCAGCACCGCTCTCTGTAAGAGAATGGAAATATCTACACCGCTATCTGTATGAACATGGAAATATCTACACTGCTATCTGTATGAACATGGAAATAGCTACACCGTTATCTGTATGAACATGGAAATAGCTACACCGCTATCTGTATGAACATGGAAATATCTACAACGCTATCTGTATGAACATGGAAATAGCTACACCGTTATCTGTATCAACATGGAAATAGCTACACCGCTATCTGTATGAACATGGAAGTATCTACACCGCTATCTGTATGAACATGGATATATCTACACAGCCATCTGGATGAACATGGAAATATCTACACCGCTATCTGTATGAACATGGAAATATCTACACCGCTATCTGTGTGAACATGGATATATCTACACAGCCATCTGGATGAACATGGAAATATCTTCACCGCTATCTGTGTAAACATGCATACATCTTCACCGCTATGTGTAAAAACATTGAAATATCTACACCGCTATCTGTATGAACATGGAAATATCTACACCGCTATCTGTATGAACATGGAAATACCTACACCGCTATCTGATTGAACATAGAAATATCTACACCGCTATCTGCATGAAAATGGAAATATCTACACTGCTATCTGCATATACATGGAAATATCTACACAGCTATCTCTTTACACATGGAAATAACTATATCGCTATCTGTATGAACATGGAAATATCTACACCGCCATCTGTAAAACATGGAAATATCTGCACCGCCATCTGTATGAACATATAAATATCTACACCGCCATCTGTATTAAGATGGAGATATCTACACCGCTATCTGTATAAACATGGAAATATCTACACCGCTATCTGTATAAACAGGGAAATATCTACACCACTATCTGTATAAACATGGAAATATCAGCACCGCTATCTTTATGAACATGGAAATATCAGCCCCTCTATCTGTATGAACATGGAAGTATCTACACCGCTATCAGTATGAACATGGAAATATCTACACCGCTATCTGTATGAACATGGAAATACCTTCACCGCCATCTGTATGAACATGGATATATCTACACAGCCATCTGGATGAACATGGAAATATCTACACCGCTATCTGTATGAACATGGAAATAGCTACACCGCTATCTGTATGAACATGGAAATATCTACACCATTATCTGTATGAACATGGAAATATCTACACCGCTATCTGTATGAACATGGAAATATCTTCAACGCTATCAGTATGAACATGGATATATCTACACAGCCATCTGGATGAACATGGAAATATCTACACCGCTATCTGTATGAACATGGAAATAGCTACACCGCTATCTGTATGAACATGGAAATACCTACACCGCTATCTGTATGAACATGGAAATATCTACACCGCTATCTGTATGAACATGGAAATATCTTCACCGCTATCAGTATGAACATGGATATATCTACACAGCCATCTGGATGAACATGGAAATATCTACACCGCTATCTCTATGAACATGGAAATAGCTACACCGCTATCTGTATGAACATGGAAATATCTACACCGCTATCTGTATTAACATGGAAATATCTACACCGCTATCTGTATGAACATGGAAATATCTTCCCCGCCATCTGTATGAACATGGATATATCTACAGAGCCATCTTGATGAACATGGAAATATCTACACAGCTATCTTTATCAACATGGAAATTTATACACCGCTATCTGTGTAAACATGCATACATCTTCTCCGCTATCTGTATAAACATGGAAATATCTATACCGCTATCTGTATGAACATGGAAATATCTACACCGCTATCTGTTTCAACATGGAAATATCTACACCGCTTTCTGCATAAAAATGGAAATATCTACACAGCTATCTGCATATACATGGAAATATCTTCAAAGCTATCTCTTTACACATGGAAATAACTACACCGCTATCTCTATAAACATGGAAATATCTACAACGCCATCTGTATGAACATGGAAATATCTGCATTGCCATCTGTATGAACATATAAATACCTACACCGCCATCAGTATTAAGATGGAGATATCTACACCGCTATCTGTATAAACCTGGAAATATCTACACCGCTACCTGTATAAACATGGAAATATCAGCACCGCTCTCTGTACGAACTCGGAAATATCTACACCGCTATCTGTACGAACATGGAAATATCTACACCGCTATCTGTATGAACACGGAAATAGCCACACCGCTATCTGTATGAACAAGGAAATATCTAAACCACTATCTGTATCAACATGGAAATATCTACACCGCTATCTGTGAAAACATGCATATATCTTCACCGCTATCTGTATAAACATGGAAATATCTACACCGCTATCTGTATGAACATGGAAATAGCTACACCGCTATCTGTATGAACATGGAAATATCTACACCGCTTTCTGTATGAACATGGATATATCTACACAGCCATCTGGATGAACATGGAAATATCTGCACCGCTATCTGTGTAAACATGCATACATCTTCACGGCTATCTATATAAACATGGAAATATCTACACCACTATCTGTATGAACATGCAAATATCTACACCGCTACCTGTATAAACATGGAAATATCAGCACCGCTATCTGTATGAACATGGAAATAGCTACACCGCTATCTGTATGAACATGGAAATACCTACACCGCTATCTGATTGAACATAGAAATATCTACACCGCTATCTGCATGAAAATGGAAATATCTACACTGCTATCTGCATATACATGGAAATATCTACACAGCTATCTCTTTACACATGGAAATAACTATATTGCTATCTGTATGAACTTGGAAATATCTACACCGCCATCTGTAAAACATGGAAATATCTGCACCGCCATCTGTATGAACATATAAATATCTACACCGCCATCTGTATTAAGATGGAGATATCTACACCGCTATCTGTATAAACATGGAAATATCTACACCGCTATCTGTATAAACAGGGAAATATCTACACCACTATCTGTATTAACATGGAAATATCAGCACCACTATCTTTATGAACATGGAAATATCTGCCCGTCTATCTGTATGAACATGGAAGTATCTACACCGCTATCAGTATGAACATGGAAATATCTACACCGCTATCTGTATGAACATGGAAATACCTTCACCGCCATCTGTATGAACATGGATATATCTACACAGCCATCTGGATGAACATGGAAATATCTACACCGCTATCTGAATGAACATGGAAATAGCTACACCGCTATCTGTATGAACATGGAAATATCTACACCATTATCTGTATGAACATGGAAATATCTACACCGCTATCTGTATGAACATGGAAATATCTTCAACGCTATCAGTATGAACATGGATATATCTCCACAGCCATCTGGATGAACATGGAAATATCTACACCGCTATCTGTATGAACATGGAAATATCTACACCGCTATCTGTATGAACAAGGAAATATCTACACCACTATCTGTATGAACATGGAAATATCTACACCGCTATCTGTGAAAACATGCATATATCTTCACCGCTATCTGTATAAACATGGAAATATCTACACCGCTATCTGTATGAACATGGAAATAGCTACACCGCTATCTGTATGAACATGGAAATACCTACACCGCTATCTGTATGAACATGGATATATCTACACAGCCATCTGGATGAACATGGAAATATCTGCACCGCTATCTGTGTAAACATGCATACATCTTCACCGCTATCTATATAAACATGGAAGTATCTACACCACTATCTGTATGAACATCCAAATATCTACACCGCTACCTGTATAAACATGGAAATATCAGCACCGCTATCTGTGTGAACATGGAAATAGCTACACCGCTATCTGTATAAACATGAAAATATCTACACCACTATCTGTATGAACATGGAAATATCTACACCACTATCTGTATGAACATGGATATATCTACACAGCCATCTGGATGAACATGGAAATATCTACACCACTATGTGTATGAACATGGAAATATCTACACCGCTATCTGTGTAAACATGCATACATCTTCACCGCTATCAGTATAAACATGGAAATATCTACACCGCTATCTGTATGAACATGGAAATAGCTACACCGCTATCTGTATGAACATGGAAATATCTACACCGCTATCTGTTTGAAAATGGATATATCTACACAGCCATCTGGATGAACATGGAAATATCTACACCGCTATCTGTGTAAACATTGATACATCTTCACCGCTATCTGTATAAACATGGAAATATCTACACCACTATCTGTATGAATATTGAAATATATACACAGCTATCTGTATGAACATGGAAATACCTACACCGCTATCTGTTTGAACATAGAAATATCTACACCGCTATCTGCATGAAAATGGAAATATTTACACTTATATCTGCATATACATGGAAATATCTACACAGCTATCTCTTTACACATGGAAATAACTACACCGCTATCTGTATGAACATGGAAATATCCACACCGCCATCTGTATGAACATGGAAATATCCACACCGCCATCTGTATTAAGATGGAGATATCTACACCGCTATCTGTATAAACATGGAAATATCTACACCGCTATCTGTATAAACATGGAAATATCTACACCGCTATCTGTATAAACATGGAAATATCTACACCACTACCTGTATAAACATGGAAATATCAGCACCGCTATCTGTATGAACATGGAAATATCTACACCGCTATCTGTATGAACATGGAAATATCTACACCGCTATCTGTATAAACATGGAAATATCTACACCGCTATCTGTATAAACATGGAAATATCTACACCGCTACCTGTATAAACATGGAAATATCAGCACCGCTATCTGTATGAACATGGAAATATCTACACCGCTATCTGTATGAAAATGGAAATATCTACACCGCTATCTACATGAACATGGAAATATCTACACCGCTACCTGTATAAACATGGAAATATCAGCACCGCTATCTGTATGAACATGGAAATATCTACACCGTTCTCCGTATGAACATGGAAATATCTACACCGCTATCTGTATGAACATGGAAATATCTACACCGCCATCTGTATTAAGAAGGAAATATCTAAACCGCTATCTGTATAAACATGGAAATATCTACACCGCTGCCTGTATAAACATGGAAATATCAGCACCACTATCTGTATGAACATGGAAATATCTACACCGCAATCTGTATGAACATGGATATATCTACACAGCCATCTGGATGAACATGGAAATATCTACACCGCTATCTGTATGAACATGGAAATAACTACACCGCTATCTGTATGAACATGGAAATATCCACACCGCTATCTGTGTAAACATGCATACATCTTCACCGCTATCTGTATAAACATGGAAATATCTACACCGCTATCTGTTTGAACATGGAAATATCTACACCGCTATCTGCATGAAAATGGAAATATCTACACTGCTATCTGCATATAAATGGAAATATCTACACAGCTATCTCTTTACACATGGAAATAACTACACCGCCATCTGTATGAACATGGAAATATCTGCACCTCCATCTGTATGAACATATAAATATCTACACCGCCATCTGTATTAAGATGGAGATATCTACACCGCTATCTGTATAAACATGGAAATATCTACACCGCTATCTTTATGAACATGGAAATATCTACACCGCTATCTGTATGAACATGGATATATCTACACAGCCCTCTGGATGAACATGGAAATACCTACACCGCTATCTGATTGAACATAGAAATATCTACACCGCTTTCTGCATGAAAATGGAAATATCTACACTGCTATCTGCATATACATGGAAATATCTACACAGCTATCTCTTTACACATGGAAATAACTATATCGCTATCTGTATGAACATGGAAATATCTACACCGCCATCTGTAAAACATGGAAATATCTGCACCGCCATCTGTATGAACATATAAATATCTACACCGCCATCTGTATTAAGATGGAGATATCTACACCGCTATCTGTATAAACATGGAAATATCTACACCGCTATCTGTATAAACAGGGAAATATCTACACCACTATCTGTATAAACATGGAAATATCAGCACCGCTATCTTTATGAACATGGAAATATCAGCCCCTCTATCTGTATGAACATGGAAGTATCTACACCGCTATCAGTATGAACATGGAAATATCTACACCGCTATCTGTATGAACATGGAAATACCTTCACCGCCATCTGTATGAACATGGATATATCTACACAGCCATCTGGATGAACATGGAAATATCTACACCGCTATCTGTATGAACATGGAAATAGCTACACCGCTATCTGTATGAACATGGAAATATCTACACCATTATCTGTATGAACATGGAAATATCTACACCGCTATCTGTATGAACATGGAAATATCTTCAACGCTATCAGTATGAACATGGATATATCTACACAGCCATCTGGATGAACATGGAAATATCTACACCGCTATCTGTATGAACATGGAAATAGCTACACCGCTATCTGTATGAACATGGAAATACCTACACCTCTATCTGTATGAACATGGAAATATCTACACCGCTATCTGTATGAACATGGAAATATCTTCACCGCTATCAGTATGAACATGGATATATCTACACAGCCATCTGGATGAACATGGAAATATCTACACCGCTATCTGTATGAACATGGAAATAGCTACACCGCTATCTGTATGAACATGGAAATATCTACACCGCTATCTGTATGAACATGGAAATATCTACACCGCTATCTGTATGAACATGGAAATATCTTCCCCGCCATCTGTATGAACATGGATATATCTACAGAGCCATCTTGATGAACATGGAAATATCTACACAGCTATCTTTATCAACATGGAAATTTATACACCGCTATCTGTGTAAACATGCATACATCTTCTCCGCTATCTGTATAAACATGGAAATATCTATACCGCTATCTGTATGAACATGGAAATATCTACACCGCTATCTGTTTCAACATGGAAATATCTACACCGCTTTCTGCATAAAAATGGAAATATCTACACAGCTATCTGCATATACATGGAAATATCTTCAAAGCTATCTCTTTACACATGGAAATAACTACACCGCTATCTCTATAAACATGGAAATATCTACAACGCCATCTGTATGAACATGGAAATATCTGCATTGCCATCTGTATGAACATATAAATACCTACACCGCCATCTGTATTAAGATGGAGATATCTACACCGCTATCTGTATAAACCTGGAAATATCTACACCGCTACCTGTATAAACATGGAAATATCAGCACCGCTCTCTGTACGAACTCGGAAATATCTACACCGCTATCTGTACGAACATGGAAATATCTACACCGCTATCTGTATGAACATGGAAATAGCTACACCGCTATCTGTATGAACAAGGAAATATCTAAACCACTATCTGTATCAACATGGAAATATCTACACCGCTATCTGTGAAAACATGCATATATCTTCACCGCTATCTGTATAAACATGGAAATATCTACACCGCTATCTGTATGAACATGGAAATAGCTACACCGCTATCTGTATGAACATGGAAATATCTACACCGCTTTCTGTATGAACATGGATATATCTACACAGCCATGTGGATGAACATGGAAATATCTGCACCGCTATCTGTGTAAACATGCATACATCTTCACGGCTATCTATATAAACATGGAAATATCTACACCACTATCTGTATGAACATGCAAATATCTACACCGCTACCTGTATAAACATGGAAATATCAGCACCGCTATCTGTATGAACATGGAAATAGCTACACCGCTATCTGTATGAACATGGAAATACCTACACCGCTATCTGATTGAACATAGAAATATCTACACCGCTATCTGCATGAAAATGGAAATATCTACACAGCTATCTGCATATACATGGAAATATCTACACAGCTATCTCTTTACACATGGAAATAACTATATTGCTATCTGTATGAACTTGGAAATATCTACACCGCCATCTGTAAAACATGGAAATATCTGCACCGCCATCTGTATGAACATATAAATATCTACACCGCCATCTGTATTAAGATGGAGATATCTACACCGCTATCTGTATAAACATGGAAATATCTACACCGCTATCTGTATAAACAGGGAAATATCTACACCACTATCTGTATTAACATGGAAATATCAGCACCACTATCTTTATGAACATGGAAATATCTGCCCGTCTATCTGTATGAACATGGAAGTATCTACACCGCTATCAGTATGAACATGGAAATATCTACACCGCTATCTGTATGAACATGGAAATACCTTCACCGCCATCTGTATGAACATGGATATACCTACACAGCCATCTGGATGAACATGGAAATATCTACACCGCTATCTGAATGAACATGGAAATAGCTACACCGCTATCTGTATGAACATGGAAATATCTACACCATTATCTGTATGAACATGGAAATATCTACACCGCTATCTGTATGAACATGGAAATATCTTCAACGCTATCAGTATGAACATGGATATATCTCCACAGCCATCTGGATGAACATGGAAATATCTACACCGCTATCTGTATGAACATGGAAATAGCTACACCGCTATCTGTATGAACATGGAAATATCTACACCGCTATCTGTATGAACATGGAAATATCTACACCGCTATCTGTATGAACAAGGAAATATCTACACCACTATCTGTATGAACATGGAAATATCTACACCGCTATCTGTGAAAACATGCATATATCTTCACCGCTATCTGTATAAACATGGAAATATCTACACCGCTATCTGTATGAACATGGAAATAGCTACACCGCTATCTGTATGAACATGGAAATACCTACACCGCTATCTGTATGAACATGGATATATCTACACAGCCATCTGGATGAACATGGAAATATCTGCACCGCTATCTGTGTAAACATGCATACATCTTCACCGCTATCTATATAAACATGGAAGTATCTACACCACTATCTGTATGAACATGCAAATATCTACACCGCTACCTGTATAAACATGGAAATATCAGCACCGCTATCTGTATGAACATGGAAATAGCTACACCGCTATCTGTATGAACATGGAAATATCTACACCGCTATCTGTTTGAAAATGGATATATCTACACAGCCATCTGGATGAACATGGAAATATCTACACCGCTATCTGTGTAAACATTGATACATCTTCACCGCTATCTGTATAAACATGGAAATATCTACACCACTATGTGTATGAATATTGAAATATATACACAGCTATCTGTATGAACATGGAAATACCTACACCGCTATCTGTTTGAACATAGAAATATCTACACCGCTATCTGCATGAAAATGGAAATATTTACACTTATATCTGCATATACATGGAAATATCTACACAGCTATCTCTTTACACATGGAAATAACTACACCGCTATCTGTATGAACATGGAAATATCCACACCGCCATCTGTATGAACATGGAAATATCTACACCGCCATCTGTATTAAGATGGAGATATCTACACCGCTATATGTATAAACATGGAAATATCTACACCGCTATCTGTATAAACATGGAAATATCTACACCGCTATCTGTATAAACATGGAAATATCTACACCACTACCTGTATAAACATGGAAATATCAGCACCGCTATCTGTATGAACATGGAAATATCTACACCGCTATCTGTATGAACATGGAAATATCTACACCGCTATCTGTATAAACATGGAAATATCTACACCGCTATCTGTATAAACATGGAAATATCTACACCGCTACCTGTATAAACATGGAAATATCAGCACCGCTATCTGTATGAACATGGAAATATCTACACCGCTATCTGTATGAACATGGAAATATCTACACCGCCATCTGTATTAAGAAGGAAATATCTAAACCGCTATCTGTATAAACATGGAAATATCTACACCGCTGCCTGTATAAACATGGAAATATCAGCACCACTATCTGTATGAACATGGAAATATCTACACCGCAATCTGTATGAACATGGATATATCTACACAGCCATCTGGATGAACATGGAAATATCTACACCGCTATCTGTATGAACATGGAAATAACTACACCGCTATCTGTATGAACATGGAAATATCCACACCGCTCTCTGTGTAAACATGCATACATCTTCACCGCTATCTGTATAAACATGGAAATATCTACACCGCTATCTGTTTGAACATGGAAATATCTACACCGCTATCTGCATGAAAATGGAAATATCTACACTGCTATCTGCATATAAATGGAAATACCTACACAGCTATCTCTTTGCACATGGAAATAACTACACCGCCATCTGTATGAACATGGAAATATCTGCACCGCCATCTGTATGAACATATAAATATCTACACCGCCATCTGTATTAAGATGGAGATATCTACACCGCTATCTGTATAAACATGGAAATATCTACACCGCTATCTTTATGAACATGGAAATATCTACACCGCTATCTGTATGAACATGGATATATCTACACAGCCCTCTGGATGAACATGGAAATACCCACACCGCTATCTGTGTAAACATGCATACATCTTCACCGCTATCTGTATAAACATGGAAATATCTACATCACTATCTGTATGAATATTGAAATATATACACAGCTATCTGTATGAACATGGAAATACCTACACCGCTATCTGTTTGAACATAGAAATATCTACACCGCTATCTGCATGAAAATGGAAATATTTACACTTATATCTGCATATACATGGAAATATCTACACAGCTATCTCTTTACACATGGAAATAACTACACCGCTATCTGTATGAACATGGAAATATCCACACCGCCATCTGTATGAACATGGAAATATCTACACCGCCATCTGTATTAAGATGGAGATATCTACACCGCTATATGTATAAACATGGAAATATCTACACCGCTATCTGTATAAACATGGAAATATCTACACCGCTATCTGTATAAACATGGAAATATCTACACCACTACCTGTATAAACATGGAAATATCAGCACCGCTATCTGTATGAACATGGAAATATCTACACCGCTATCTGTATGAACATGGAAATATCTACACCGCTATCTGTATAAAAATGGAAATATCTACACCGCTATCTGTATAAACATGGAAATATCTACACCGCTACCTGTATAAACATGGAAATATCAGCACCGCTATCTGTATGAACATGGAAATATCTACACCGCTATCTGTATGAAAATGGAAATATCTACACCGCTATCTACATGAACATGGAAATATCTACACCGCTACCTGTATAAACATGGAAATATCAGCACCGCTATCTGTATGAACATGGAAATATCTACACCGTTCTCCGTATGAACATGGAAATATCTACACCGCTATCTGTATGAACATGGAAATATCTACACCGCCATCTGTATTAAGAAGGAAATATCTAAACCGCTATCTGTATAAACATGGAAATATCTACACCGCTGCCTGTATAAACATGGAAATATCAGCACCACTATCTGTATGAACATGGAAATATCTACACCGCAATCTGTATGAACATGGATATATCTACACAGCCATCTGGATGAACATGGAAATATCTACACCGCTATCTGTATGAACATGGAAATAACTACACCGCTATCTGTATGAACATGGAAATATCCACACCGCTATCTGTGTAAACATGCATACATCTTCACCGCTATCTGTATAAACATGGAAATATCTACACCGCTATCTGTTTGAACATGGAAATATCTACACCGCTATCTGCATGAAAATGGAAATATCTACACTGCTATCTGCATATAAATGGAAATATCTACACAGCTATCTCTTTACACATGGAAATAACTACACCGCCATCTGTATGAACATGGAAATATCTGCAACGCCATCTGTATGAACATATAAATATCTACACCGCCATCTGTATTAAGATGGAGATATCTACACCGCTATCTGTATAAACATGGAAATATCTACACCGCTATCTTTATGAACATGGAAATATCTGCACCGCTATCTGTATGAACATGGATATATCTACACAGCCCTCTGGATGAACATGGAAATACCCACACCGCTATCTGTGTAAACATGCATACATCTTCACCGCTATCTGTATAAACATGGAAATATCTACACCGCTATCTGTATGAACATGGAAATATCTACACCGCTATCTGTTTGAAGATGGAAATATGTACACCGCTATCTGCATGAAAATGGAAATATCTACACAGCTATCTGCATATAGATGGAAATATCTACACAGCTATCTCTTTACACATGGAAATAACTACACCGCTATCTGTATGATCATGGACATATCTACTCCGCCATCTGTATGAACATGGAAATATCTGCACCGCCATCTGTATGAACATGTAAATATCTACACCGCCATCTGTATTAAGATAGAGATATCTACACCGCTATCTGAATAAACATGGAAATATCTGCACCGCTATCTGTATAAACATGGAAATAACTACACCGCTATTTGTAAAAACATGGAAATATCTACACCGCTACCAGTATAAACATGGAAATATCAGCACCGCTATCTGTATGAACCTGGAAATATCTACACCGCTATCTGTATGAACATGGAAATATCTACACCGCTATCGGTATGAACATGGAAATATCTAGAAAGCTATCTGAATGAACATGGACATATCTACACCGCTATCTGTTTGAACATGGAAATATCTACACTTCTATCTCCATGATAATGGAAATATCTACAAAGCTATCTGCATATACATGGAAATATCTACACAGCTATCTCTTTACACATGGAAATAACTACACCGCTATATCTATAAAAATGGAAATATCTACACCGCCATGTGTATGAACATGGACATATCTGCACCGCCATCTGTATGAACATATAAATATCTACACCGCCATCTATGTTAAGAAGGAAATATCTAAACCGCTATCTGTATAAACATGGAAATATCTACACCGCTGCCAATATAAACATGGAAATATCAGCACCGCTCTCTGTATGAAAATGGAGATATCTACACCGCTATCTGTATGAACATGGAAATATCTACACTGCTATCTGTATGAACATGGAAATACCTACACCGCTATCTGTATGAACATGGAAATATCTACACCGCTATCTGTATGAACATGGATATATCTACACAGCCATCTGGATGAACATGGAAATATCTACACTGCTATCTGTATGAACATGGAAATATCTACACCGCTATCTGTATGAACATGGATATATCTACACAGCCATCTGGATGAACATGGAAATATCTACACCGCTATCTGTGTAAACATGCATACATCTTCACGACTATCTGTATAAACATGGAAATATCTACACCGCTATCTGTATGAATATGGAATTATCTACACCGCTATCTGTATGAACATGGAAATATCTACACCGATATGTTTGAAAATGGAAATATCTACACCGCTATCTGCATGAAAATGGAAATATCTACACTGCTATCCGCATATACATTTAAATATCTACACAGCTATCTCTTTACACATGGAAATAACTACACCGCTATCTGTATGAACATGGAAATATTTACACCGCCATCTGTATGAACACGGAAATATCTGCACCGCCATCTGTATGAACATATAAATATCTACACCGCCATCTGTATTAAGAAGGAAATATCTAAACCGCTATCTGTATAAACATGGAAATATCTACACCGCCCCCTGTATAAACATGGAAATATCAGCACCGCTATCTGTATGAACATGAAAATATCTACACCGCAATATGTATTAACATGGAAATAGCTACTCCGCTGCCTGTATAAACATGGAAATATCAGCACCGCTGCCTGTAAGAACATGGAAATATCTACACCACTATCTGTATGAACATGGATATATCTACACAGCCATCTAGATGAACATGGAAATATCTACACCGCTATCTGTATGAACATGGAAATATCTACAACGCTATCTGTGTAAACATGCATACATCTTCACCGCTATCAGTATAAACATGGAAATATCTACACCGCTATCTGTATGAACATCGAAATAGCTGCACCGCTATCTGTATGAACATGGAAATATCTACACCGCTATCTGTATGAACATGGATATATCTACACAGCCATCTGGATGTATATGGAAATATCTACACCGCTATCTGTGTAAACATACATACATCTTCACCGCTATCTGTATAAACATGGAAATATCTACACCGCTATCTGTATGAACATGGAAATATCTGCACCGCTATCTGTCTGAACATGGAAATATCTTCACCGCTATCTGTTTGAACATGGAAATATCTACACCGCTATCTGCATGAAAATGGAAATATCTACACTGCTATCTGCATATACCTGGAAATATCTACACAGCTATCTCTTTACACATGGAAATTACTACACCGCTATCTGTATGAACATGGAAATATCTACACCGCCATCTGTATGAACATGGAAATATCTGCACCGCCATCTGTATGAACATATAAATATCTACACCGCCATCTGTATTAAGATGGAGATATCTACACCGCTATCTGTATAAACATGGGAATATCTACACCGCTATCTGTATAAACACGGAAATATCTACACCGATATCTGTATAAACATGGAAATAACTGCACCGCTACCTGTATAAACACGGAAATATCAGCACCGCTATCTGTATGAACATGGAAATATCTACACCGCTATCTGTATGAACATGGAAATATCTACACCGCTATCTGTATGAACATGGATATATCTACACAGCCATCTGGATGAACATGGAAATATCCACACCGCTATCTGTGTAAACATGCATACATCTTCACCGCTATCTGTATAAACATGGAAATATCTACACCGCTATCTGTATGAACATGGAAATATCTACAAAGCTATCTGAATGAACATGGACATATCTACACCGCTATCTGTTTGAACATGGAAATATCTACACTTCTATCTGCATGATAATGGAAATATCTAAAAAGCTATCTGCATATACATGGAAATATCTACACAGCTATCTCTTTACACTTGGAAATAACTACACCGCTATATCTATAAACATGGAAATATCTACACCGCCATCTGTATGAACATGGACATATCTGCACCGCCATCTGTATGAACATATAAATATCTACACCGCCATCTATGTTAAGAAGGAAATATCTAAACCGCTATCTGTATGAACATGGAAATATCTACACCGCTATCTGTGTAAACATGCATACATCTTCACCGCTATCTATATAAACATGGAACTATCTACACCACTATCTGTATGAACATGCAAATATCTACACCGCTACCTGTATAAACATGGAAATATCATCACCGCTATCTGTATGAACATGGAAATATCTACACCGCTATCTGTATGAACATGCAAATATCTACACCACTATCTGTATGAACATGGAAATATCTACACCACTATCTGTATGAACATGGATGTATCTACACAGCCATCTGGATGAACATGGAAATATCTACACCGCTATCTGTATGAACATGGAAATATCTACACCGCTATCTGTGTAAACATGCATACATCTTCACCGCTATCAGTATAAACATGGAAATATCTACACCGCTATCTGTATGAACATGGAAATAGCTACACCGCTATCTGTATGAACATGGAAATATCTACTCCGCTATCTGTATGAACATGGATATATCTACACAGCCATATGGATGAACATGGAAATATCTACACCGCTATCTGTGTAAACATGCATACATCTTCACCACTCTCTGCATGAACATGGAAATATATACACCGCTATCTGTATGAACATTGAAATATCTACACCGCTATCTGTATGAACATGGAAATATCTACACCGCTATATTTTAAACATGGAAATATCTACACCGCTATCTGCATGAAAATGGAAATATCTACACTGCTATCTGCATATACATGGATATATCTACACAGCTATCTCTTTACACATGGAAATAACTACACCGCTATCTGTATGAACATGGAAATATCCACACCGCCATCTGTATGAACATGGAAATATCTGCACCGCCATCTGTATGAACATATAAATATCTACACCGCCATCTGTATTAAGATGGAGATATCTACACCGCTATCTGTATAAACATGGAAATATCAGCACTGCTATCAGTATGAACATGGAAATATCTACACCGCTATCTGTATGAACATGGAAATATCTACACCGCTATCTGTATAAACATGGAAATATCTACACCGATACCTGTATAAACATGGAAATATCAGCACCGCTATCTGTATGAACATGGAAATATCTACACCGGTATCTGTATGAACATGGAAATATCTACATTGCTATCTGTATGAACATGGAAATATCTACACCGCTACCTGTATAAACATGGAAATATCAGCACCGCTATCTGTATGAACATGGATATATCTACACCGCTATCTGTATGAACATGGAAATAACTACACCGCTATCTGTATGAACATGGAAATATCTACAAAGCTATCTGAATGAACATGGAAATATCTAAACCGCTATCTGTTTGAACATGTAAATATCTACACCGCTATCTGCATGAAAATGGAAATATCTACACTGCTATCTTCATATACATTTAAATATCTACACAGCTATCTCTTTACACATGGAAATAACTACACCACTATCTGTATGAACATGGAAATATCTACACCGCTATCTGTATGAACATGGAAATATCTGCACCGCCATCTGTATGAACATATAAATATCTACACCGCCATCTGTATTAAGATGGAGATATCTACACTGCTATCTGTATAAACATGGAAATATCAACACTGCTATCTGTATGAACATATAAATATCTACACAGCCATCTGTATTAAGAAGGAAATATCTAAACCGCTATCTGTATAAACATGGAAATATCTACACTGCTGCCTGTATAAACATGGAAATATCAGCACCGCTATCTGTTTGAACATGGAAATATCTACACCGCTGTCTGTAGGAACATAGAAATAGCTACACCGCTGCCTGTATAAACATGGAAATATCAGCACCGTTATCTGTATGAACATGGAAATATCTACACCACTATCTGTATGAACATGGATATATCTACACAGCCATCTGGATGAACATGGAAATAACTACACCATTATCTGTATGAACATGGATATATCTACACCGCTATCTGTGTAAACATGCATACATATTCACCGCTATCAGTATAAACATGGAAATATCTACACCGCTATCTGTATGAACATGGAAATAGCTACACCGCTATCTGAATGAACATGGAAATATCTACACCGCTATCTGTATGAACATGGATATATCTACACAGCCATCTGGATGAACATGGAAATATCTACACCGCTATCTGTGTAAACATGCATACATCTTCTCCGTTATCTGTATAAACATGGAAATAACTACACCGCTATCTGTATGAACATGGAAATATCTACACCGCTATCTGTATGAACATGGAAATATCTACACCGCTTTCTGTTTGAACATGGAAATATCTACACCGCTATCTGCATGAAAATGGAAATATCTACACTGCTATCTGCATATACATGGAAATATCTACACAGCTATCTCTTTACACATGGAAATAACTACACCGCTATCTGTATGAACATGGAAATATCCACACCGCCATCTGTATGAACATGGAAATATCTGCACCGCCATCTGTATGAACATATAAATATCTACACCGCCATCTGTATTAAGATGGAGATATCTACACCGCTATCTGTACAAACATGGAAATATCTACACCGCTATCTGTATAAACATGGAAATATCTACACCGTTATCTGTATAAACATGGAAATATCTACACCGCTACCAGTATAAACATGGAAATATCAGCACCGCTATCTGTATGAACATGGAAATATCTACACCGCTATCTGTTTGAACATGGTAATATCTACACCGCTATCTGTCTGAACATGGAAATATCTTCACCGCTATCTGTTTGAACATGGAAATATCTACACCGCTATCTGCATGAAAATGGAAATATCTACACTGCTATCTGCATATACCTGGAAATATCTACACAGCTATCTCTTTACACATGGAAATTACTACACCGCTATCTGTATGAACATGGAAATATCTACACCGCCATCTGTATGAACATGGAAATATCTGCACCGCCATCTGTATGAACATATAAATATCTACACCGCCATCTGTATTAAGATGGAGATATCTACACCGCTATCTGTATAAACATGGGAATATCTACACCGCTATCTGTATAAACACGGAAATATCTACACCGATATCTGTATAAACATGGAAATAACTGCACCGCTACCTGTATAAACACGGAAATATCAGCACCGCTATCTGTATGAACATGGAAATATCTACACCGCTATCTGTATGAACATGGAAATATCTACACCGCTATCTGTATGAACATGGATATATCTACACAGCCATCTGGATGAACATGGAAATATCCACACCGCTATCTGTGTAAACATGCATACATCTTCACCGCTATCTGTATAAACATGGAAATATCTACACCGCTATCTGTATGAACATGGAAATATCTACAAAGCTATCTGAATGAACATGGACATATCTACACCGCTATCTGTTTGAACATGGAAATATCTACACTTCTATCTGCATGATAATGGAAATATCTAAAAAGCTATCTGCATATACATGGAAATATCTACACAGCTATCTCTTTACACTTGGAAATAACTACACCGCTATATCTATAAACATGGAAATATCTACACCGCCATCTGTATGAACATGGACATATCTGCACCGCCATCTGTATGAACATATAAATATCTACACCGCCATCTATGTTAAGAAGGAAATATCTAAACCGCTATCTGTATGAACATGGAAATATCTACACCGCTATCTGTGTAAACATGCATACAACTTCACCGCTATCTATATAAACATGGAACTATCTACACCACTATCTGTATGAACATGCAAATATCTACACCGCTACCTGTATAAACATGGAAATATCATCACCGCTATCTGTATGAACATGGAAATATCTACACCGCTATCTGTATGAACATGCAAATATCTACACCACTATCTGTATGAACATGGAAATATCTACACCACTATCTGTATGAACATGGATGTATCTACACAGCCATCTGGATGAACATGGAAATATCTACACCGCTATCTGTATGAACATGGAAATATCTACACCGCTATCTGTGTAAACATGCATACATCTTCACCGCTATCAGTATAAACATGGAAATATCTACACCGCTATCTGTATGAACATGGAAATAGCTACACCGCTATCTGTATGAACATGGAAATATCTACTCCGCTATCTGTATGAACATGGATATATCTACACAGCCATATGGATGAACATGGAAATATCTACACCGCTATCTGTGTAAACATGCATACATCTTCACCACTCTCTGCATGAACATGGAAATATATACACCGCTATCTGTATGAACATTGAAATATCTACACCGCTATCTGTATGAACATGGAAATATCTACACCGCTATATTTTAAACATGGAAATATCTACACCGCTATCTGCATGAAAATGGAAATATCTACACTGCTATCTGCATATACATGGAAATATCTACACAGCTATCTCTTTACACATGGAAATAACTACACCGCTATCTGTATGAACATGGAAATATCCACACCGCCATCTGTATGAACATGGAAATATCTGCACCGCCATCTGTATGAACATATAAATATCTACACCGCCATCTGTATTAAGATGGAGATATCTACACCGCTATCTGTATAAACATGGAAATATCAGCACTGCTATCAGTATGAACATGGAAATATCTACACCGCTATCTGTATGAACATGGAAATATCTACACCGCTATCTGTATAAACATGGAAATATCTACACCGATACCTGTATAAACATGGAAATATCAGCACCGCTATCTGTATGAACATGGAAATATCTACACCGGTATCTGTATGAACATGGAAATATCTACATTGCTATCTGTATGAACATGGAAATATCTACACCGCTACCTGTATAAACATGGAAATATCAGCACCGCTATCTGTATGAACATGGATATATCTACACCGCTATCTGTATGAACATGGAAATAACTACACCGCTATCTGTATGAACATGGAAATATCTACAAAGCTATCTGAATGAACATGGAAATATCTAAACCGCTATCTGTTTGAACATGTAAATATCTACACCGCTATCTGCATGAAAATGGAAATATCTACACTGCTATCTTCATATACATTTAAATATCTACACAGCTATCTCTTTACACATGGAAATAACTACACCACTATCTGTATGAACATGGAAATATCTACACCGCTATCTGTATGAACATGGAAATATCTGCACCGCCATCTGTATGAACATATAAATATCTACACCGCCATCTGTATTAAGATGGAGATATCTACACTGCTATCTGTATAAACATGGAAATATCAACACTGCTATCTGTATGAACATATAAATATCTACACAGCCATCTGTATTAAGAAGGAAATATCTAAACCGCTATCTGTATAAACATGGAAATATCTACACTGCTGCCTGTATAAACATGGAAATATCAGCACCGCTATCTGTTTGAACATGGAAATATCTACACCGCTGTCTGTAGGAACATAGAAATAGCTACACCGCTGCCTGTATAAACATGGAAATATCAGCACCGTTATCTGTATGAACATGGAAATATCTACACCACTATCTGTATGAACATGGATATATCTACACAGCCATCTGGATGAACATGGAAATAACTACACCATTATCTGTATGAACATGGATATATCTACACCGCTATCTGTGTAAACATGCATACATATTCACCGCTATCAGTATAAACATGGAAATATCTACACCGCTATCTGTATGAACATGGAAATAGCTACACCGCTATCTGAATGAACATGGAAATATCTACACCGCTATCTGTATGAACATGGATATATCTACACAGCCATCTGGATGAACATGGAAATATCTACACCGCTATCTGTGTAAACATGCATACATCTTCTCCGTTATCTGTATAAACATGGAAATAACTACACCGCTATCTGTATGAACATGGAAATATCTACACCGCTATCTGTATGAACATGGAAATATCTACACCGCTATCTGTTTGAACATGGAAATATCTACACCGCTATCTGCATGAAAATGGAAATATCTACACTGCTATCTGCATATACATGGAAATATCTACACAGCTATCTCTTTACACATGGAAATAACTACACCGCTATCTGTATGAACATGGAAATATCCACACCGCCATCTGTATGAACATGGAAATATCTGCACCGCCATCTGTATGAACATATAAATATCTACACCGCCATCTGTATTAAGATGGAGATATCTACACCGCTATCTGTACAAACATGGAAATATCTACACCGCTATCTGTATAAACATGGAAATATCTACACCGTTATCTGTATAAACATGGAAATATCTACACCGCTACCAGTATAAACATGGAAATATCAGCACCGCTATCTGTATGAACATGGAAATATCTACACCGCTATCTGTTTGAACATGGTAATATCTACACCGCTATCTGTATGAACATGGAAATATCTACACCGCTATCTGTATGAAGAAGGAAATATCTACACCGCTATCTGTATGAACATGGATATATCCACACAGCCCTCTGGATGTACATGGAAATATCAACACCGCTATCTGTGTAAACATGCATACATCTTCACCGCTATCTGTATAAACATGGAAATATCTACACCGCTATCTGTATGAACATGGAAATATCTACACCGCTATCTGTTTGAAGATGGAAATATATACACCGCTATCTGCATTAAAATGGAAATATCTACGCAGCTATCAGCATATACATGGAAATATCTACACAGCTATCTCTTTACACATGGAAATAACTACACCGCTATCTGTATGAACATGGAAATATCTACACCGCCATCTGTATGAACATGGAAATATCTGCACCACCATCTGTATGAACATATAAATATCTACACCGCCATCTGTATTAAGATGGAGATATCTACACCGCTATCTGAATAAACATGGAAATATCTACACCGCTATCTGTATAAACATGGAAATATCTACACCGCTATCTGTATAACCATGGAAATATCTACACCGCTACCTGTATAAACATGGAAATATCAGCACCGCTATCTGCATGAACATGGAAATATCTACACCGCTATCTGTATGAACATGGAAGTATCTACACCGCTATCTGGATGAACATGGAAATATCTTCAAAGCTATCTGAATGAACATGGAAAAATCTACACCGATATCTGTTTGAACATGTAAATATCTACACCGCTATCTGCATGAAAATGGAAATATCTACAAAGCTATCTGCATATACATGGAAATATCTACACAGCTATCTCTTTACACATGGAAATAACTACACCGCTATATCTATAGACATGGAAATATCTACACCACTATCTGTATAAACACGGAAATATCAGCACCGCTATCTTTATGAACATGGAAATATCAGCCCCTCTATCTGTAAGAACATGGAAGTATCTACACCGCTGTCAGTATGAACATGGAAATATCTACACCGCTATCTGCATGAAAATGGAAATATCTACACAGATATCTCTTTACACATGGAAATAACTACACCGCTATATCTATAAACATGGAAATATCTACACCGCCATCTGTATGAACATGGAAATATCTGCACTGCCATCTGTATGAACATATAAATATCTACACCGCCATCTGTATTAAGAAGGAAATATCTAAACCGCTGTTTAAACATGGAAATATCTACACCGCTGCCCGTATACACATGGAAATATCAGCACCGCTCTCTGTAAGAGAATGGAAATATCTACACCGCTATCTGTATGGACATGGAAATATCTACACTGCTATCTGTATGAACATGGAAATAGCTATACCGTTATCTGTATGAACATGGAAATATCTACACCGCTATCTGTATGAACATGGAAATATCTACACCGCTATCTGTATGAACATGGAAATAGCTACACCGTTATCTGTATCAACATGGAAATAGCTACACCGCTATCTGTATGAACATGGAAGTATCTACACCGCTATCTGTATGAACATGGATATATCTACACAGCCATCTGGATGAACATGGAAATATCTACACCGCAATCTGTATGAACATGGAAATATCTACACCGCTATCTGTGTGAACATGGATATATCTACACAGCCATCTGGATGAACATGGAAATATCTACACCGCTATCTGTTTAAACATGCATACATCTTCACCGCTATCTGTAAAAACATGGAAATATCTACACCGCTATCTGTATGAACATGGAAATATCTACACCGCTATCTGTTTGAACATGGAAATATCTACACTGCTATCTGCATGAAAATGGAAATATCTACTCAGCTATCTGCATATACATGGAAATATCTACACAGCTATCTCTTTACACATGGAAATAACTACATCGCAATCTGTATGAACATGGAAATATCTGCACCGCCATCTGTATGAACATATAAATATCTACACCGCCATCTGTATTAAGATGGAGATATCTACACCGCTATCTGTATAAACATGGAAATATCTACACCGCTATCTGTATAAACAGGGAAATATCTACACCACTATCTGTATAAACATGGAAATATCAGCACCGCTATCTTTATGAACATGGAATTATCAGCCCCTCTATCTGTATGAACATGGAAGTATCTACACCGCTATCAGTATGAACATGGAAATATCTACACCGCTATCTGTATGAACATGGAAATACCTTCACCGCCATCTGTATGAACATGGATATATCTACACAGCCATCTGGATGAACATGGAAATATCTACACCGCTATCTGTATGAACATGGAAATAGCTACACCGCTATCTGTATGAACATGGAAATATCTACACCGCTATCTGTATGAACATGGAAATATCTACACCGCTATCTGTATGAACATGGAAATATCTTCACCGCCATCTGTATGAACATGGATATATCTACAGAACCATCTTGATGAACATGGAAATATCAACACCGCCATCTGTATAAACATGGAAATTTATACACCGCTATCTGTGTAAACATGCATACATCTTCACCGCTATCTGTATAAACATGGAAATATCTGCACCGCTATCTGTATGAACATGGAAATATCTACACCGCTATCTGTTTGAACATGGAAATATCTACACCGCTTTCTGAATAAAAATGGAAATATCTACACAGCTATCTGCATATACATGGAAATATCTTCAAAGCTATCTCTTTACACATGGAAATAATTACACCGCTATCTCTATAAACATGGAAATATCTACACCGCCATCTGTATGAACATGGAAATATCTGCATTGCCATCTGTATGAACATATAAATACCTACAACGCCATCTGTATTAAGATGGAGATATCTACACCGCTATCTGTTTAAACCTGGAAATATCTACACCGCTACCTGTATAAACATGGAAATATCAGCACCGCTCTCTGTACGAACTCGGAAATATCTACACCGCTATCTGTATGAACATGGAAATATCTACACCACTATCTGGATGAACATGGAAATATCTACACCGCTATCTGTATGAACATGGATATATCTACACAGCCCTCTGGATGAACATGGAAATATCCACACCGCTATCTGTGTAAACATGCATACATCTTCACCGCTATCTATATAAACATGGAAATATCTACACCGCTATCTGTATGAACATGGAAATATCTACACCGCTATCTGTTTGAAGATGGAAATATATACACCGCTATCTGCATGAAAATGGAAATATCTACACAGCTATCTGCATATAGATGGAAATATCTACACAGCTATCTCTTTACACGTGGAAATAACTACACCGCTATCTGTATGAACATGGAAATATCTACACCGCCATCTGTATGAACATGGAAATATCTGCACCGCCATCTGTATGAACATATAAACATCTGCACCGCCATCTGTATTAAGATGGAGATATCTACACCGCTATCTGAATAAACATGGAAATATCTACACCGCTATCTGTATAAACATGGAAATATCTACACCGCTATCTGTATAAACATGGAAATATCTACACCGCTACCTGTATAAACATGGAAATATCAGCACCGCTATCTGAATGAACCTGGAACTATCTACACCGCTATCTGTATGAACATGGAAATATCTACACCGCTATCTGTATGAACATGGAAATATCTACAAAGCTATCTGAATGAACATGGAAATATCTACACCGCTATCTGTTTGAACATGTAAATATCTACACCGCTATCTGCATGAAAATGGAAATATCTGCAAAGCTATCTGCATATACATGGAAATATCTACACAGCTATCTCTTTACACATGGAAATAACTACACCGCTATATCTATAAACATGGAAATATCTACACCACCATCTGTATGAACATGGAAATATCTGCACAGCCATCTGTATGAACATATAAATATCTACACCGCCATCTGTATTAAGAAGGAAATATCTAAACCGCTATCTGTATAAACATGGAAATATCTACACCGCTGCCTGTATAAACATGGAAATATCAGCACCGCTCTCTGTATGAAAATGGAAATATCTACACCGCTATCTGTATGAACATGGAAATATCTACACTGCTATCTCTATGAACATGGAAATAGCTACACCGTTATCTGTATGAAAATGGAAATAGCTACACCGCTATCTGTATGAACATGGAAACATCTACACCACTATCTGTATGAACATGGATATATATACACAGCCATCTGGATGAACATGGAAATATCTACACCGCTATCTGAATGAACATGGAAATATCAACACCGCTATCTGTATGAACATGGATATATCTACACAGCCATCTGGATGAATATGGAAATATCTACATCTCTATCTGTGTAAACATTCATCCATCTTCACCACTATCTGTATAAACAGGGAAATATCTGCACCGCTATCGGTATGAACATGGAAATATCCACACCGCTATCTGTATGAACATGGAAATACCTACACCGCTATCTGTTTGGACATGGAAATATCTACACCGCTATCTGCATGAAAATGGAAATATCTACACTGCTATCTGCATATACATTTAAATATCTACACAGCTATCTCTTTACACATGGAAATAACTACACCACTATCTGTATGAACATGGAAATATCTACACCGCCATCTGTATGAACATGGAAATATCTGCACCGCCATCTGTATGAACATATAAATATCTACACCGCCATCTGTATTAAGATGGAAATATCTACACTGCTATCTGTATAAACATGGTAATATCTACACCGCCATCTGTCTGAACATATAAATCTCTACAGCGCCATCTGTACTAAGAAGGAAATATCTAAGCCGCTATCTGTATAAACATGGAAATATCTACACCGCTGCCTGTATGAACATGGAAATAGCTACACCGCTATCAGTATGAACAAGGAAATATCTACACCGCTATCTGAATGAACATGGATATATCTACACAGCCATCTGGATGAACATGGAAATATCTACACCGCTATCTGTGTAAACATGCATACATCTTCACCGCTATCTATATAAACATGGAAATATCTACACCACTATCTGTATGAACATGGAAATATCTACACCGCTACCTGTATAAACATGGAAATATCAGCACCGCTATCTGAATGAACCTGGAACTATCTACACCGCTATCTGTATGAACATGGAAATATCTACATCGCTATCTGTATGAACATGGAAATATATACAAAGCTATCTGAATGAACATGGAAATATCTACACCGCTATCTGTTTGAACATGTAAATATCTACACCGCTATCTGCATGAAAATGGAAATATCTGCAAAGCTATCTGCATATACATGGAAATATCTACACAGCTATCTCTTTACACATGGAAATAACTACAACGCTATATCTATAAACATGGAAATATCTACACCACCATCTGTATGAACATGGAAATATCTGCACAGCCATCTGTATGAACATATAAATATCTACACCGCCATCTGTATTAAGAAGGAAATATCTAAACCGCTATCTGTATAAACATGGAAATATCTACACCGCTGCCTGTATAAACATGGAAATATCAGCACCGCTCTCTGTATGAAAATGGAAATATCTACACCGCTATCTGTATGAACATGGAAATATCTACACTGCTATCTCTATGAACATGGAAATATCTACACCGTTATCTGTATGAAAATGGAAATAGCTACACCGCTATCTGTATGAACATGGAAACATCTACACCACTATCTGTAGGAACATGGATATATATACACAGCCATCTGGATGAACATGGAAATATCTACACCGCTATCTGAATGAACATGGAAATATCAACACCGCTATCTGTATGAACATGGATATATCTACACAGCCATCTGGATGAATATGGAAATATCTACACCTCTATCTGTGTAAACATGCATACATCTTCACCACTATCTGTATAAACAGGGAAATATCTGCACCGCTATCGGTATGAACATGGAAATATCCACACCGCTATCTGTATGAACATGGAAATACCTACACCGCTATCTGTTTGAACATGGAAGTATCTACACCGCTATCTGCATGAAAATGGAAATATCTACACTGCTATCTGCATATACATTTAAATATCTACACAGCTATCTCTTTACACATGGAAATAACTACACCACTATCTGTATGAACATGGAAATATCTACACCGCCATCTGTATGAACATGGAAATATCTGCACCGCCATCTGTATGAACATATAAATATCTACACCGCCATCTGTATTAAGATGGAATCATCTACACTGCTCTCTGTATAAACATGGTAATATCTACACCGCCATCTGTCTGAACATATAAATATCTACAGCGCCATCTGTACTAAGAAGGAAATATCTAAACCGCTATCTGTATAAACATGGAAATATCTACACCGCTGCCTGTATGAACATGGAAATAGCTACACCGCTATCAGTATGAACATGGAAATATCTACACCGCTATCTGAATGAACATGGATATATCTACAAAGCCATCTGGATGAACATGGAAATATCTACACCGCTATCTGTGTAAACATGCATACATCTTCACCGCTATCTATATAAACATGGAAATATCTACACCACTATCTGTATGAACATGCAAATATCTACACCGCTACCTGTATAAACATGGAAATATCATCACCGCTATCTGTATGAACATGGAAATAGCTACACCGCTATCTGTATGAACATGCAAATATCTACACGACTATCTGTATGAACATGGAAATATCTACACCACTATCTGTATGAACATGGATATATCTACACAGCCATCTGGATGAACATGGAAATATCTACACCGCTATCTGTATGAACATGGAAATATCTACACCGCTATCTGTGTAAACATGCATACATCTTCACCGCTATCAGTATAAACATGGAAATATCTACACCGCTATCTGTATGAACATGGAAATAGCTACACCGCTATCTGTATGAACATGGAAATATCTACTCCGCTATCTGTATGAACATGGATATATCTACACAGCCATCTGGATGAACATGGAAATATCTACACCGCTATCTGTGTAAACATGCATACATCTTCACCGCTCTCTGTATAAACATGGAAATATATACACCGCTATCTGTATGAACAATGAAATATCTACACCGCTATCTGTATGAACATGGAAATATCTACACCGCTATCTGTATGAACATGGAAATATCTACACCGCTATCTCCATGAAAATGGAAATATCTACACTGCTATCTGCATACACATGGAAATATCTACACAGCTATCTCTTTACACATGGAAATATCTACACCGCTATCTGTATGAACATGGAAATATCTACACAGCTATCTCTTTACACGTGGAAATAACTACACCGCTATCTGTATGAACATGGAAATATCTACACCGCCATCTGTATGAACATGGAAATATCTGCACCGCCATCTGTATGAACATATAAACATCTACACCGCCATCTGTATTAAGATGGAGATATCTACACCGCTATCTGAATAAACATGGAAATATCTACACCGCTATCTGTATAAACATGGAAATATCTACACCGCTATCTGTATAAACATGGAAATATCTACACCGCTACCTGTATAAACATGGAAATATCAGCACCGCTATCTGAATGAACCTGGAACTATCTACACCGCTATCTGTATGAACATGGAAATATCTACACCGCTTTCTGCATAAAAATGGAAATATCAACACAGCTATCTGCATATACATGGAAATATCTTCAAAGCTATCTCTTTACACATGGAAATAATTACACCGCTATCCCTATAAACATGGAAATATCTACACCGCCATCTGTATCAACATGGAAATATCTGCATTGCCATCTGTATGAACATATAAATACCTACACCGCCATCTGTATTAAGATGGAGATATCTACACCGCTATCTGTTTAAACCTGGAAATATCTACACTGCTACCTGTATAAACATGGAAATATCAGCACCGCTCTCTGTACGAACTCGGAAATATCTACACCGCTATCTGTATGAACATGGAAATATCTACACCGCTATCTGCATGAAAATGGAAATATCTACACTGCTATCTGCATATACATGGAAATATCTACACAGCTATCTCTTTACACATGGAAATAACTACACCGCTATCTGTATGAACATGGAAATATCCACACCGCCATCTGTATGAACATGGAAATATCTGCACCGCCATCTGTATGAACATATAAATATCTACACCGCCATCTGTATTAAGATGGAGATATCTACACCGCTATCTGTATAAACATGGAAATATCTACACCGCTATCTGTATAAACATGGAAATATCTACACCGCTACCTGTATAAACATGGAAATATCTACACCGCTACCTGTATAAACATGGAAATATCAGCACCGCTATCTGTATGAACATGGAAATATCTACACCGCTATCTGTATGAACATGGAAATATCTACACCGCTATCTGTATAAACATGGAAATATCTACACCGCTATCTGTATGAACATGGAAATATCTACACCGATATCTGTATGAAGATGGATATATCTACACAGCCATCTGGATGAACATGGAAATATCTACACCGCTATCTGTGTAAACATGCATACATCTTCACCACTATCTGTATAAACATGGAAATATCTGCACCGCTATCGGTATGAACATGGAAATATCTACACCGCTATCTGTATGAAAATGGAAATACCTACACCGCTATCTGTTTGGACATGGAAATATCTACACCGCTATCTGCATGAAATTGGAAATATCTACACTGCTATCTGCATATACATTTAAATATCTACACAGCTATCTCTTTACACATGGAAATAAATACACCACTATCTGTATGAACATGGAAATAACTACATCGCCATCTGTATGAACATATAAATACGCCGCCATCTGTATTAAGAAGGAAATATCTAAACCGCTATCTGTATAAACATGGAAATATCTACACCGCTGCCTGTATAAACATGGAAGTATCAGCACCGCTATCTGTATGAACATGGAAATATCTACACCGCTCTCTGTAGGAACATGGAAATAGCTACACCGCTGCCTGTATAAACATGGAAATATCAGCACCGCTATCTGTATGAACATAGAAATATCTACACCATTATCTGTATGAACATGGATATATCTACACAGCCATCTGGATGAACATGGAAATATCTACACCACTATCTGTATGAACATGGACATATCTACACCGCTATCTGTGTAAATATGCATACATCTTCACCGCTATCTGTATAAACATGGAAATATCTACACCGCTATCTGTGTGAACATGGAAATATCTACACCGCTATCTGTATGAACATGGAAATATCTACACCGCTATCTGTTTGAACATGGAAATATCTACACCGCTATCTGCATGAAAATGGAAATATCTACACTGCTATCTGCATATACATGGAAATATCTACACAGCTATCTCTTTACACATGGAAATAACTACACCGCTATCTGTATGAACATGGAAATATCCACACCGCCATCTGTATGAACTTGGAAATATCTGCACCGCCATCTGTATGAACATATAAATATCTACACCGCCATCTGTATTAAGATGGAGATATCTACACCGCTATCTGTATAAACATGGAAATATCTACACCGCTATCTGTATAAATATGGAAATATCTACACCGCTATCTGTATAAACATGGAAATATCTACACCGCTTCCTGTATAAACATGGAAATGTCAGCACCACTATCTGTATGAACATGGAAATATCTACACCGCTATCTGTATGAACATGGAAATATCTACACCGCTATCTGTATGACCATGGAAATATCTACACCGCTATCAGTATGAACAAGGAAATATTTACACCGCTATCTGTATGAACATGGATATATCTACACAGCCCTCTGGATGAACATGGAAATATCCACACCGCTATCAGTATGAACAAGGAAATAAATACACCGCTATCTGTATGAACATGGAAATATCTACACCGCCATCTGTATGAACATGGAAATATCTGCACCGCCATCTGTATGAATATATAAATATCTACACCGCCATCTGTATTAAGACGGAGATATCTACACTGCTATCTGAATAAACATGGAAATATCTACACCGCTATCTGTATAAACATGGAAATATCTACACCGCTATCTGTATAACCATGGAAATATCTACACCGCTACCTGTATAAACATGGAAATATCAGCACCGCTATCTGTATGAACATGGAAATATCTACACCGCTGCCTGTATAAACAAGGAAATATCAGCACCGCTATCTGTATGAACATGGAAATATCTACACCGCTATCTGTATGAACATGGAAATATCTACTCCGCTATCTGTATGAACATGGAAATAGCTACACCGCTATCTGTATGAACATGGATTTATCTACACAGCCATCTGGATGAAAATGGAAATATCTACACCGCTATCTGTATAAACATGGAAATATCTACACCGCTATCTGTATGAACATGGAAATATCTACACCGCTATCTGTATGAACATGGAAATATCTTCACCGCTATCTGTTTGAACATGGAAATATCTACACCGCTATCTGCATATACATTTAAATATCTACACAGCTATCTCTTTACACATGGAAATAACTACACTGCTATCTGCATGAACATGGAAATATCTACACCGCCATCTGTATGAACATGGAAATTTATACACCGCTATCTGTGTAAACTTGCATACATCTTCACTGCTATCTGTATAAACATGGAAATATCTACACCGCTATCTGTATGAACATGGAAATATCTACACCGCTATCTGTTTGAACATGGAAATATCTACACCGCTTTCTGCATAAAAATGAAAATATCTACACAGCTATCTGCATATACATGGAAATATCTTCAAAGCTATCTCTTTACACATGGAAATAATTACACCGCTATCTCTATAAACATGGAAATATCTACACCGCCATCTGTATGAACATGGAAATATCTGCATTGCCATCTGTATGAACATATAAATACCTACACCGCCATCTGTATTAAGATGGAGATATCTACACCGCTATCTGTTTAAACCTGGAAATATCTACACCGCTACCTGTATAAACATGGAAATATCAGCACCGCTCTCTGTACGAACTCGGAAATATCTACACCGCTATCTGTATGAACATGGAAATATCTACACCGCTATCTGTATGAACATGGAAATATCTACACCGCTATCTGTATGAACATGGATATATCTACACAGCCCTCTGGATGAACATGGAAATATCCACACCGCTATCTGTGTAAACATGCATACATCTTCACCGCTATCTATATAAACATGGAAATATCTACACCGCTATCTGTATGAACATGGAAATATCTACACCGCTATCTGTTTGAAGATGGAAATATATACACCGCTATCTGCATGAAAATGGAAATATCTACACAGCTATCTGCATATAGATGGAAATATCTACACAGCTATCTCTTTACACGTGGAAATAACTACACCGCTATCTGTATGAACATGGAAATATCTACACCGCCATCTGTATGAAAATGGAAATATCTGCACCGCCATCTGTATGAACATATAAACATCTACACCGCCATCTGTATTAAGATGGAGATATCTACACCGCTATCTGAATAAACATGGAAATATCTACACCGCTATCTGTATAAACATGGAAATATCTACACCGCTATCTGTATAAACATGGAAATATCTACACCGCTACCTGTATAAACATGGAAATATCAGCACCGCTATCTGAATGAACCTGGAACTATCTACACCGCTATCTGTATGAACATGGAAATATCTACACCGCTATCTGTATGAACATGGAAATATCTACAAAGCTATCTGAATGAACATGGAAATATCTACACCGCTATCTGTTTGAACATGTAAATATCTACACCGCTATCTGCATGAAAATGGAAATATCTGCAAAGCTATCTGCATATACATGGAAATATCTACACAGCTATCTCTTTACACATGGAAATAACTACACCGCTATATCTATAAACATGGAAATATCTACACCACCATCTGTATGAACATGGAAATATCTGCACAGCCATCTGTATGAACATATAAATATCTACACCGCCATCTGTATTAAGAAGGAAATATCTAAACCGCTATCTGTATAAACATGGAAATATCTACACCGCTGCCTGTATAAACATGGAAATATCAGCACCGCTCTCTGTATGAAAATGGAAATATCTACACCGCTATCTGTATGAACATGGAAATATCTACACTGCTATCTCTATGAACATGGAAATAGCTACACCGTTATCTGTATGAAAATGGAAATAGCTACACCGCTATCTGTATGAACATGGAAACATCTACACCACTATCTGTATGAACATGGATATATCTACACAGCCATCTGGAAGAACATGGAAATATCTACACCGCTATCTGTATGAACATGGAAATATCAACACCGCTATCTGTATGAACATGGATATATCTACACAGCCATCTGGATGAATATGGAAATATCTACACCACTATCTGTGTAAACATGCATACATCTTCACCACTATCTGTATAAACATGGAAATATCTGCACCGCTATCGGTATGAACATGGAAATATCCACACCGCTATCTGTATGAACATGGAAATACCTACACCGCTATCTGTTTGGACATGGAAATATCTACACCGCTATCTGCATGAAAATGGAAATATCTACACTGCTATCTGCATATACATTTAAATATCTACACAGCTATCTCTTTACACATGGAAATAACTACACCACTATCTGTATGAACATGGAAATATCTACACCGCCATCTGTATGAACATGGAAATATCTGCACCGCCATCTGTATGAACATATAAATATCTACACCGCCATCTGTATTAAGATGGAAATATCTACACTGCTATCTGTATAAACATGGTAATATCTACACCGCCATCTGTCTGAACATATAAATATCTACAGCGCCATCTGTACTAAGAAGGAAATATCTAAACCGCTATCTGTATAAACATGGAAATATCTACACCGCTGCCAGTATGAACATGGAAATAGCTACACCGCTATCAGTATGAACATGGAAATATCTACACCGCTATCTGAATGAACATGGATATATCTACACAGCCATCTGGATGAACATGGAAATATCTACACCGCTATCTGTGTAAACATGCATACATCTTCACCGCTACCTATATAAACATGGAAATATCTACACCACTATCTGTATGAACATGGATATATCTACACAGCCATCTGGATGAAAATGGAAATATCTACACCGCTATCTGTATGAGCATGGAAATATCTACACCGCTATCTGTGTAAACATGCATACATCTTCACCGCTATCAGTATAAACATGGAAATATCTACACCGCTATCTGTATGAACATGGAAATAGCTACACCGCTATCTGTATGAACATGGAAATATCTACTCCGCTATCTGTATGAACATGGATATATCTACACAGCCATCTGGATGAACATGGAAATATCTACACCGCTATCTGTGTAAACATGCATACATCTTCACCGCTCTCTGTATAAACATGGAAATATATACACCGCTATCTGTATGAACAATGAAATATCTACACCGCTATCTGTATGAACATGGAAATATCTACACCGCTATCTTTTTGAACCTGGAAATATCTACACCGCTATCTGCATGAAAATGGAAATATCTACACTGCTATCTGCATGAAATTGGAAATATCTACACTGCTATCTGCATATACATTTAAATATCTACACAGCTATCTCTTTACACTTGGAAATAAATACACCACTATCTGTATGAACATGGAAATAACTACATCGCCATCTGTATGAACATATAAATATACCGCCATCTGTATTAAGAAGGAAATATCTAAACCGCTATCTGTATAAACATGGAAATATCTACACCGCTGCCTGTATAAACATGGAAGTATCAGCACCGCTATCTGTATGAACATGGAAATATCTACACCGCTCTCTGTAGGAACATGGAAATAGCTACACCGCTGCCTGTATAAACATGGAAATATCAGCACTGCTATCTGTATGAACATAGAAATATCTACACCATTATCTGTATGAACATGGATATATCTACACAGCCATCTGGATGAACATGGATATATCCACACCGCTATCTGTGTAAACATGCATACATCTTCACCGCTATCTATATAAACATGGAAATATCTACACCGCTATCTGTATGAACATGGAAATATCTAAACCGCTATCTGTGTAAACATGCATACATCTTCACCGCTATCTATATAAACATGGAAATATCTACACCGCTATCTGTATGAACATGGAAATATCTACACCGCTATCTGTTTGAAGATGGAAATATATACACCGCTATCTGCATGAAAATGGAAATATCTACACAGCTATCTGCATATAGATGGAAATATCTACACAGCTATCTCTTTACACGTGGAAATAACTACACCGCTATCTGTATGAACATGGAAATATCTACACCGCCATCTGTATGAACATGGAAATATCTGCACCGCCATCTGTATGAACATATAAACATCTACACCGCCATCTGTATTAAGATGGAGATATCTACACCGCTATCTGAATAAACATGGAAATATCTACACCGCTATCTGTATAAACATGGAAATATCTACACCGCTATCTGTATAAACATGGAAATATCTACACCGCTACCTGTATAAACATGGAAATATCAGCACCGCTATCTGAATGAACCTGGAACTATCTACACCGCTATCTGTATGAACATGGAAATATCTACACCGCTATCTGTATGAACATGGAAATATCTACAAAGCTATCTGAATGAACATGGAAATATCTACACCGCTATCTGTTTGAACATGTAAATATCTACACCGCTATCTTCATGAAAATGGAAATATCTGCAAAGCTATCTGCATATACATGGAAATATCTACACAGCTATCTCTTTACACATGGAAATAACTACACCGCTATATCTATAAACATGGAAATATCTACACCACCATCTGTATGAACATGGAAATATCTGCACAGCCATCTGTATGAACATATAAATATCTACACCGCCATCTGTATTAAGAAGGAAATATCTAAACCGCTATCTGTATAAACATGGAAATATCTACACCGCTGCCTGTATAAACATGGAAATATCAGCACCGCTCTCTGTATGAAAATGGAAATATCTACACCGCTATCTGTATGAACATGGAAATATCTACACTGCTATCTCTATGAACATGGAAATAGCTACACCGTTATCTGTATGAAAATGGAAATAGCTACACCGCTATCTGTATGAACATGGAAACATCTACACCACTATCTGTATGAACATGGATATATCTACACAGCCATCTGGAAGAACATGGAAATATCTACACCGCTATCTGTATGAACATGGAAATATCAACACCGCTATCTGTATGAACATGGATATATCTACACAGCCATCTGGATGAATATGGAAATATCTACACAACTATCTGTGTAAACATGCATACATCTTCACCACTATCTGTATAAACAGGGAAATATCTGCACCGCTATCGGTATGAACATGGAAATATCCACACCGCTATCTGTATGAACATGGAAATACCTACACCGCTATCTGTTTGGACATGGAAATATCTACACCGCTATCTGCATGAAAATGGAAATATCTACACTGCTATCTGCATATACATTTAAATATCTACACAGCTATCTCTTTACACATGGAAATAACTACACCACTATCTGTATGAACATGGAAATATCTACACCGCCATCTGTATGTACATGGAAATATCTGCACCGCCATCTGTATGAACATATAAATATCTACACCGCCATCTGTATTAAGATGGAAATATCTACACTGCTATCTGTATAAACATGGTAATATCTACACCGCCATCTGTCTGAACATATAAATATCTACAGCGCCATCTGTACTAAGAAGGAAATATCTAAACCGCTATCTGTATAAACATGGAAATATCTACACCGCTGCCTGTATGAACATGGAAATAGCTACACCGCTATCAGTATGAACATGGAAATATCTACACCGCTATCTGAATGAACATGGATATATCTACACAGCCATCTGGATGAACATGGAAATATCTACACCGCTATCTGTGTAAACATGCATACATCTTCACCGCTATCTATATAAACATGGAAATATCTACACCACTATCTGTATGAACATGGATATATCTACACAGCCATCTGGATGAACATGGAAATATCTACACCGCTATCTGTATGAACATGGAAATATCTACACCGCTATCTGTGTAAACATGCATACATCTTCACCGCTATCAGTATAAACATGGAAATATCTAACCCGCTATCTGTATGAACATGGAAATAGCTACACCGCTATCTGTATGAACATGGAAATATCTACTCCGCTATCTGTATGAACATGGATATATCTACACAGCCATCTGGATGAACATGGAAATATCTACACCGCTATCTGTGTAAACATGCATACATCTTCACCGCTCTCTGTATAAACATGGAAATATATACACCGCTATCTGTATGAACAATGAAATATCTACACCGCTATCTGTATGAACATGGAAATATCTACACCGCTATCTTTTTGAACCTGGAAATATCTACACCGCTATCTGCATGAAAATGGAAATATCTACACCGCTATCTGCATGAAATTGGAAATATCTACACTGCTATCTGCATATACATTTAAATATCTACACAGCTATCTCTTTACACATGGAAATAACTACACCACTATCTGTATGAACATGGAAATAACTACACCGCCATCTGTATGAACATATAAATACGCCGCCATCTGTATTAAGAAGGAAATATCTAAACCGCTATCTGTATAAACATGGAAATATCTACACCGCTATCTGTATAAACATGGAAATATCAGCACCGCTATCTGTATGAACATGGAAATATGTACACCGCTATCTATAGGAACATGGAAATAGCTACGCCGTTATCTGTATGAAAATGGAAATAGCTACACCGCTATCTGTATGAACATGGAAACATCTACACCACTATCTGTATGAACATGGATATATCTACACAGCCATCTGGAAGAACATGGAAATATCTACACCGCTATCTGTATGAACATGGAAATATCAACACCGCTATCTGTATGAACATGGATATATCTACACAGCCATCTGGATGAATATGGAAATATCTACACCACTATCTGTGTAAACATGCATACATCTTCACCACTATCTGTATAAACAGGGAAATATCTGCACCGCTATCGGTATGAACATGGAAATATCCACACCGCTATCTGTATGAACATGGAAATACCTACACCGCTATCTGTTTGGACATGGAAATATCTACACCGCTATCTGCATGAAAATGGAAATATCTACACTGCTATCTGCATATACATTTAAATATCTACACAGCTATCTCTTTACACATGGAAATAACTACACCACTATCTGTATGAACATGGAAATATCTACACCGCCATCTGTATGAACATGGAAATATCTGCACCGCCATCTGTATGAACATATAAATATCTACACCGCCATCTGTATTAAGATGGAAATATCTACACTGCTATCTGTATAAACATGGTAATATCTACACCGCCATCTGTCTGAACATATAAATATCTACAGCGCCATCTGTACTAAGAAGGAAATATCTAAACCGCTATCTGTATAAACATGGAAATATCTACACCGCTGCCAGTATGAACATGGAAATAGCTACACCGCTATCAGTATGAACATGGAAATATATACACCGCTATCTGAATGAACATGGATATATCTACACAGCCATCTGGATGAACATGGAAATATCTACACCGCTATCTGTGTAAACATGCATACATCTTCACCGCTACCTATATAAACATGGAAATATCTACACCACTATCTGTATGAACATGGATATATCTACACAGCCATCTGGATGAAAATGGAAATATCTACACCGCTATCTGTATGAGCATGGAAATATCTACACCGCTATCTGTGTAAACATGCATACATCTTCACCGCTATCAGTATAAACATGGAAATATCTACACCGCTATCTGTATGAACATGGAAATAGCTACACCGCTATCTGTATGAACATGGAAATATCTACTCCGCTATCTGTATGAACATGGATATATCTACACAGCCATCTGGATGAACATGGAAATATCTACAACGCTATCTGTGTAAACATGCATACATCTTCACCGCTCTCTGTATAAACATGGAAATATATACACCGCTATCTGTATGAACAATGAAATATCTACACCGCTATCTGTATGAACATGGAAATATCTACACCGCTATCTTTTTGAACCTGGAAATATCTACACCGCTATCTGCATGAAAATGGAAATATCTACACTGCTATCTGCATGAAATTGGAAATATCTACACTGCTATCTGCATATACATTTAAATATCTACACAGCTATCTCTTTACACTTGGAAATAAATACACCACTATCTGTATGAACATGGAAATAACTACATCGCCATCTGTATGAACATATAAATATACCGCCATCTGTATTAAGAAGGAAATATCTAAACCGCTATCTGTATAAACATGGAAATATCTACACCGCTGCCTGTATAAACATGGAAGTATCAGCACCGCTATCTGTATGAACATGGAAATATCTACACCGCTCTCTGTAGGAACATGGAAATAGCTACACCGCTGCCTGTATAAACATGGAAATATCAGCACTGCTATCTGTATGAACATAGAAATATCTACACCATTATCTGTATGAACATGGATATATCTACACAGCCATCTGGATGAACATGGATATATCCACACCGCTATCTGTGTAAACATGCATACATCTTCACCGCTATCTATATAAACATGGAAATATCTACACCGCTATCTGTATGAACATGGAAATATCTAAACCGCTATCTGTGTAAACATGCATACATCTTCACCGCTATCTATATAAACATGGAAATATCTACACCGCTATCTGTATGAACATGGAAATATCTACACCGCTATCTGTTTGAAGATGGAAATATATACACCGCTATCTGCATGAAAATGGAAATATCTACACAGCTATCTGCATATAGATGGAAATATCTACACAGCTATCTCTTTACACGTGGAAATAACTACACCGCTATCTGTATGAACATGGAAATATCTACACCGCCATCTGTATGAACATGGAAATATCTGCACCGCCATCTGTATGAACATATAAACATCTACACCGCCATCTGTATTAAGATGGAGATATCTACACCGCTATCTGAATAAACATGGAAATATCTACACCGCTATCTGTATAAACATGGAAATATCTACACCGCTATCTGTATAAACATGGAAATATCTACACCGCTACCTGTATAAACATGGAAATATCAGCACCGCTATCTGAATGAACCTGGAACTATCTACACCGCTATCTGTATGAACATGGAAATATCTACACCGCTATCTGTATGAACATGGAAATATCTACAAAGCTATCTGAATGAACATGGAAATATCTACACCGCTATCTGTTTGAACATGTAAATATCTACACCGCTATCTTCATGAAAATGGAAATATCTGCAAAGCTATCTGCATATACATGGAAATATCTACACAGCTATCTCTTTACACATGGAAATAACTACACCGCTATATCTATAAACATGGAAATATCTACACCACCATCTGTATGAACATGGAAATATCTGCACAGCCATCTGTATGAACATATAAATATCTACACCGCCATCTGTATTAAGAAGGAAATATCTAAACCGCTATCTGTATAAACATGGAAATATCTACACCGCTGCCTGTATAAACATGGAAATATCAGCACCGCTCTCTGTATGAAAATGGAAATATCTACACCGCTATCTGTATGAACATGGAAATATCTACACTGCTATCTCTATGAACATGGAAATAGCTACACCGTTATCTGTATGAAAATGGAAATAGCTACACCGCTATCTGTATGAACATGGAAACATCTACACCACTATCTGTATGAACATGGATATATCTACACAGCCATCTGGAAGAACATGGAAATATCTACACCGCTATCTGTATGAACATGGAAATATCAACACCGCTATCTGTATGAACATGGATATATCTACACAGCCATCTGGATGAATATGGAAATATCTACACAACTATCTGTGTAAACATGCATACATCTTCACCACTATCTGTATAAACAGGGAAATATCTGCACCGCTATCGGTATGAACATGGAAATATCCACACCGCTATCTGTATGAACATGGAAATACCTACACCGCTATCTGTTTGGACATGGAAATATCTACACCGCTATCTGCATGAAAATGGAAATATCTACACTGCTATCTGCATATACATTTAAATATCTACACAGCTATCTCTTTACACATGGAAATAACTACACCACTATCTGTATGAACATGGAAATATCTACACCGCCATCTGTATGTACATGGAAATATCTGCACCGCCATCTGTATGAACATATAAATATCTACACCGCCATCTGTATTAAGATGGAAATATCTACACTGCTATCTGTATAAACATGGTAATATCTACACCGCCATCTGTCTGAACATATAAATATCTACAGCGCCATCTGTACTAAGAAGGAAATATCTAAACCGCTATCTGTATAAACATGGAAATATCTACACCGCTGCCTGTATGAACATGGAAATAGCTACACCGCTATCAGTATGAACATGGAAATATCTACACCGCTATCTGAATGAACATGGATATATCTACACAGCCATCTGGATGAACATGGAAATATCTACACCGCTATCTGTGTAAACATGCATACATCTTCACCGCTATCTATATAAACATGGAAATATCTACACCACTATCTGTATGAACATGGATATATCTACACAGCCATCTGGATGAACATGGAAATATCTACACCGCTATCTGTATGAACATGGAAATATCTACACCGCTATCTGTGTAAACATGCATACATCTTCACCGCTATCAGTATAAACATGGAAATATCTAACCCGCTATCTGTATGAACATGGAAATAGCTACACCGCTATCTGTATGAACATGGAAATATCTACTCCGCTATCTGTATGAACATGGATATATCTACACAGCCATCTGGATGAACATGGAAATATCTACACCGCTATCTGTGTAAACATGCATACATCTTCACCGCTCTCTGTATAAACATGGAAATATATACACCGCTATCTGTATGAACAATGAAATATCTACACCGCTATCTGTATGAACATGGAAATATCTACACCGCTATCTTTTTGAACCTGGAAATATCTACACCGCTATCTGCATGAAAATGGAAATATCTACACCGCTATCTGCATGAAATTGGAAATATCTACACTGCTATCTGCATATACATTTAAATATCTACACAGCTATCTCTTTACACATGGAAATAACTACACCACTATCTGTATGAACATGGAAATAACTACACCGCCATCTGTATGAACATATAAATACGCCGCCATCTGTATTAAGAAGGAAATATCTAAACCGCTATCTGTATAAACATGGAAATATCTACACCGCTATCTGTATAAACATGGAAATATCAGCACCGCTATCTGTATGAACATGGAAATATGTACACCGCTATCTATAGGAACATGGAAATAGCTACGCCGTTGCCTGTATAAACATGGAAATATCAGCACCGCTATCTGTATGAACATGGAAATATCTACACCACTATCTGTATGAACAAGGATATATCTACACAGCCATCTGGATGAACATGGAAATATCTACACCATTATCTGTATGAACATGGAAATATCTACACCGCTATCTGTGTAAACATGCATACATCTTCACCGCTATCAGTATAAACATGGAAATATCTACACCGCTATCTGTATGAACATGGAAATAGCTACACCGCTATCTGTATGAACATGGAAATATCTACACCGCTATCTGTATGAACATGGATATATCTACACAGCCATCTGGATGAACATGGAAATATCTACACCGCTATCTGTGTAAACATGCATACATCCTCACCGCTATCTGTATAAACATGGAAATATCTACACCGCTATCTGTATGAACATGGAAATATCTACAACGCTATCTGTATGAACATGGAAATATCTACACCGCTATCTGTTTGAACATGGAAATATCTACACCGCTATCTGCATGAAAATGGAAATATCTACACTGCTATCTGCATATACATGGAAATATCTACACAGCTATCTCTTTACACATGGAAATAACTACACCGCTATCTGTATGAACATGGAAATATCCACACCGCCATCTGTATGAACATGGAAATATCTGCACCGCCATCTGGATGAATATATAAATATCTACACCGCCATCTGTATTAAGATGGAGATATCTACACCGCTAGCTGTATAAACATGGAAATATCTACACCGCTTTCTGTATAAACATGGAAATATCTACACCGCTATCTGTATAAACATGGAAATATCTACACCGCTACCTGTATAAACATGGAAATATCAGCACCGCTATCTGTATGAACATGGAAATATCTACACCGCTATCTGTATGAACATGGAAATATCTACACCGCTATCTGTATGAACATGGAAATATCTACACCGCTATCAGTATGAACAAGGAAATATCTACACCGCCATCTGTATGAACATGGATATATCTACACAGCCCTCTGGATGAACATGGAAATATCCACACCGCTATCTGTGTAAACATGCATACATCTTCACCGCTATCTGTATAAACATGGAAATATCTACACCGCTATCTGTATGAACATGGAAATATCTACACCGCTATCTGTTTGAAGATGGAAATATATACACCGCTATCTGCATGAAAACGGAAATATCTACACAGCTATCTGCATATACATGGAAATATCTACACAGCTATCTCTTTACACATGGAAATAACTACACCGCTATCTGTATGAACATGGAAATATCTACACCGCCATCTGTATGAACATGGAAATATCTGCACCGCCATCTGTATGAACATATAAATATCTACACCGCCATCTGTATTAAGAAGGAGATATCTACACTGCTATCTGAATAAACATGGAAATATCTACACCGCTATCTGTATAAACATGGAAATATCTACACCGCTATCTGTATGAACATGGAAATATCTACACCGCTGCCTGTATAAACATGGAAATATCAGCACGGCTATCTGTATGAACATGGAAATATCTACACCGCTATCTGTATGAACATGGAAATAACTACACTGCTATCTGTATGAACATGGAAATAGCTACAACGTTATCTGTATGAACATGGAAATAGCTACACCACTATCTGTATGAACATGGAAATATCCACACCGCTATCTGTATGAACATGGAAATATCTACACCGCTATCTGTTTGAACATGGAAATATCTACACCGCTATCTGCATGAAAATGGAAATATCTACACTGCTATCTGCATATACATTTAAATATCTACACAGCTATCTCTTTACACATGGAAATAACTACACCGCTATCTGTATGAACATGGAAATATCTACACCGCCATCTGTATGAACACGGAAATATCTGCACCGCCATCTGTATGAACATATAAATATCTACACAGCCATCTGTATTAAGAAGAAAATATCTAAACCGCTATCTGTATAAACATGGAAATATCTAAACCGCTGCCTGTATAAACAAGGAAATATCAGCACCGCTATCTGTATGAACATGGAAATATCAACACCGCTATCTGTATGAACATGGAAATAGCTACACCGCTATCTGTATGAACATGGATGTATCTACACAGCCATCTGGATGAACATGGAAATATCTACACCGCTATCTGTATAAACATGGAAATATCTACACCGCTATCTGTATGAACATGGAAATATCTACACCGCTATCTGTATGAACATGGAAATATCTACACCGCTATCTGTATGAACATGGAAATATCTACACCGCTATCTGTTTGAACATGGAAATATCTACACCGCTATCTGCAGGAAAATGGAAATATCAACACTGCTATCTGCATATACATTTAAATATCTACACAGCTATCTCTTTACACATGGAAATAACTACACTGCTATCTGCATGAACATGGAAATATCTACACCGCCATCTGTATGAACATGGAAATATCTGCACTGCCATCTGTATGAACATATAAATATCTACACCGCAATCTGTATTAAGATAGAGATATATCCACTGCTATCTGTATAAACATGGAAATATCCACACCGCTATCTGTATAAACATGGAAATATCTACACCGCTATCTGTATAAACATGGAAATATCTACACCACTACCTGTATAAACATGGAAATATCAGCACCGCTATCTGTATGAACTTGGAAATATCTACACTGCCATCTGTATGAACATGGAAATATCTACACCGCTATCTCTATGAACATGGAAATATCTAAACAGCTATCTGTATGAACATGGAAATATCTACACCGCTATCTGTTTGAACTTGGAAATATCTACACAGCTGTCTGCATGAAAATGGAAATATCTACACAGCTATCTGCATATACATGGAAATATCTACACAGCTATCTCTTAAAACATGGAAATAACTATACCGCTATCTCTATAAACATGGAAATATCTACACCGCCATCTGTATGAACATGGAAATATGTGCACCGCCATCTGTATGAACATATAAATATCTACACCGCCATCTGTATTAAGAAAGAAATATCTGAACCACTATCTGGATGAACATGGAAATATCTACACCGCTATCTGCATGAACATGGAAATATCTACACCGCTATCTGTGTAAACATGCATACATCTTCGCCGCTATCTGTATAAACATGGAAATGTCTACAAGGATATCTGTATGAACATGGAAGTATCTACACCGCTATCTGTACGAACATGGAAATATCTAAACCGCTATCTGCATGAAAATAGAAATATCTACACAGCTATCTGCATATACATGGAATTATCTACACAGCTATCTCTTTACACATGGAAATAACTACACCGCTATCTGTATGAACATGGAAATATCTGCACCGCCATCTGTATGAACACATAAATATCTACACCGCCATCTGTATTAAGATGGAGATACCTACACCGCTATCTGTATGAACATGGGAATATCTACACCGCTATCTGTATGAACATGGATATATCTACACAGCCCTCTGGATGAACATGGAAATATCCACACTGCTATCTTTGTAAACATGCATACATCTTCACCGCTATCTGTAGAAACTTGGAAATATCTACACAGCTATCTGTATGAACATGGAAATATCTACACCGCTATCTGTTTGAACATGGAAATATATACACCGCTATCTGCATGAAAATGGAAATATCTACACAGCTATCTGCATATAGATGGAAATATCTACACAGCTATCTCTTTACACATGGAAATAACTACACCACTATCTGTATGAACATGGAAATATCTACACCGCCATCTGTATGATCATGGAAATATCTGCACCGCCATCTGTATGAACATATAAATATCTACACCGCCATCTGTAGTAAGATGGAGATATCTACACCGCTATCTGAATAAACATGGAAATATCTACACCGCTATCTGTATAAACATGGAAATATCTACACCGCTATGTGTATAACCATGGAAATATCTACACCGCTACCTGTATAAACATGGAAATATCAGCACCGCTATCTGTATGAACATGGAAATATCTACACCGCTATCTGTATGAACATGCAATATCTACACCGCTATCTGTATGAACATGGAAATATCTACAAAGCTATCTGAATGAACATGGAAAAATCTACACCGCTATCTGTTTGAACATGGAAATATCTACACCGCTATCTGCATGAAAATGGAAATATCTACACTGCTATCTGCATATACATGGAAATATCTACACAGCTATCTCTTTACACATGGAAATAACTACACCGCTATATCTATAAACATGGAAATATCTACACCGCCATCTGTATTAACATGGAAATATCTGCACCGCCATCTGTATGAATATATAAATATCTACACCGCCATCTGTATTAAGAAGGAAATATCTAAACCGCTATCTGTATAAACAAGGAAATATCTACACCGCTGCCTGTATAAACATGGAAATATCAGCACCGCTCTCTGTATGAAAATGGAAATATCTACACCGCTATCTGTATGAACATGCAAATATCTACACTGCTATCTGTATGAACATGGAAATAGCTACACCGTTATCTCTATGAAAATGGAAATAGCTACACCGCTATCTGTATGAACATGGAAATATCTACACCGCTATCTGTATGAACATGGAAATATCTACACCGCTATCTGTATGAACATGGAAATATCTACACCGCTATCTGTATGAACATGGATATATCTACACAGCCATCTGGATGAACATGGAAATATCTACACCGCTATCTGTGTAAACATGCTTACATCTTCACCACTATCTGTATAAACATGGAAATATCTGCACCGCTATCGGTATGAACTTGGAAATATCTACACCTCTATCTCTATGAACATGGAAATACCTACACCGCTTTCTGTTTGGACATGGAAATATCTACACCGCCATCTGCATGAAATTGGAAATATCTACACTGCTATCTGCATATACATTTAAATATCTACACAGCTATCTCTTTACACATGGAAATAACTACCCCACTATCTGTATGAACATGGAAATAACTACACCGCCATCTGTATGAACATGGAAGTATCTACACCGCCATCTGTATGAACATATAAATATCTACACCGCCATCTGTATTAAGATGGAGATATCTACACTGTTATCTGTATAAACATGGAAATATCTACACCGCTGCCTGTATAAACATGGAAATATCAGCACCGCTATCTGTATGAACATGGAAATATCTACACCGCTATCTGTAGGAACATGGAAATAGCTACACCGCTGCCTGTATAAACATGGAAATATCAGCACCGCTATCTGTATGAACATGGAAATATCTACACCACTATCTGTATGAACATGGATATATTTACACAGCCATCTGGATGAACATGGAAATATCTACACCACTATCTGTATGAACATTGAAATATCTACACCGCTATCTGTGTAAACATGCATACATCTTCACCGCTATCAGTATAAACATGGAAATAACTACACCGTTATCTGTATGAAAATGAAAATAGCTACACCGCTATCTGTATGAACATGGAAATATCTACACCGCTATTTGTATGAACATGGATATATCTACACAGCCATCTGTCTGAACATGGAAATTGCTACACCGCTAACTGAAAGAACATGGATATATCTACACAGCCATCTGGATGAACATGGAAATATCTACACCGCTATGTGTGTAAACATGCATAGATCTTCACCGCTACCTGTATAAACATGGAAATATCTACACCGCTATCTGTATGAACATGGAAATATCTACACCGCTATCTGTATGAACATGGAAATATCTACACCGCTATCTGTTTGAACATGGAAATATCTACACCGCTATCTGCATGAAAATGGAAATATTTACACTGCTATCTGTATATACATTTAAATATCTACACAGCTATCTCTTTACACATGGAAATAACTAAACCGCTATCTGTATGAACATGGAAATATCTACACCGCTATCTGTATGAACATGGAAATATCTGCACCGCCATCTGTATGAACATATAAATATCTACACCGCCATCTGTATTAAGATGGAGATATCTACACTGCTATCTGTTTAAACATGGAAATATCTACACCGCTATCGGTATAAACATGGAAATATCTACACCGCTATCTGTATGAACATGGAAATATCTACACCGCTATCTGTAAGAACATGGAAATATCTACACCGCTATCTCTTTGAACATGGAAATATCTACACCGCTGTCTGCATGAAAATGGAAATATCTACACAGCTATCTGCATATACATGGAAATATCTACACAGCTATCTCTTAACACATGGAAATAACTACACTGCTATCTCTATAAAGATGGAAATATCTACACCGCCATCTGTATGAATTATGGAAATATCTGCACCGCCGTCTGTATGAACATATAAATATCTACACCGCCATCTGTATTAAGAAGGAAATATCTAAACCGCTATCTGTATGAACATTGAAATATCTACACCGCTATCTGTATGAACATGGAAATATCTACACCGCTATCTGTACGAACATGGAAATATCTAAACCGCTATCTGCATGAAAATAGAAATATCTACACAGCTATCTGCATATACATGGAAATATCTACACAGCTATCACTTTACACATGGAAATAACTACACCGCTATCTGTATGAACATGGAAATATCTGCACCGCCATCTGTATGAACACATAAATATCTACACCGCCATCTGTATAAAGGTGGAGATACCTACACCGCTATCTGTATAAACATGGAAATATCTACACCGCTATCTGTATAAACATGGAAATATCTACACCGCTATCTGTATAAACATGGAAATATCAGCACCGCTATCTGTATGAACATGGAAATATCAGCCCCTCTATCTGTATGAACATGGAAGTATCTACACTGCTATCTGTATGAACATGGAAATATCTACACCGCTATCTGTATGAACACGGAAATATCTACACCGCTATCTGTTTGAACATGGAAATATCTACACCGCTATCTGTATGAACACGGAAATATCTACACCACTATCTGTTTGAACATGGAATTATCTACACCGCTATCTGCATGAAAATGGAAATATCTACACTGCAATCTGCATATACATTTAAATATCTACACAGCTATCTCTTTACACATGGAAATAACTACACCACTATCTGTATGAACATGGAAATAACTACACCGCCACCTGTATGAACATGGAAGTATCTGCACCGCCATCTGTATGAACATATATATATCTACACTGCCATCTGTATTAAGATGGAGATATCTACACTGCTATCTGTATAAACATGGAAATATCTACACCGCCATCTGTATGAACATATAAATACACCACCATCTGTATTAAGAAGGAAATATCTAAACCGCTATCTGTATAAACATGGAAATATCTACACCGCTGCCTGTATAAACATGGAAATATCAGCTCCGCTATCTGTATGAACATGGAAATATCTACACCGCTATCTGTAGGAACATGGAAATAGCTACACCGCTGCCTGTATAAACATGGAAATATCAGCACCGCTATCTGTATGAACATGGAAATATCTAACCACTATCTGTATGAACATGGATATATTTACACAGCCATCTGAATGAACATGGAAATATCTACACCACTATCTGTATGAACATGGAAATATCTACACCGCTATCTGTGTAAACATGCATACATCTTCACCGCTATCAGTATAAACATGGAAATATCTACTCCGCTATCTGTATGAACATGGAAATAGCTACACCGCTATCTTTATGAACATGGAAATATCTACACCGCTCTCTGTATGAACATGGATATATCTACACAGCCATCTGGATGAACATGGAAATATCTACACCGCTATCTGTGTAAACATGCATACATCTTCACCGCTATCTGTATAAACATGGAAATATCTACACCGCTATCTGTATGAACATGGAAATATCTACACCGCTATCTGTATGAACATGGAAATATCTACACCGCTATCTGTATGAACATGTGAATATCTACACCGCTATCTGCATGAAAATGGAAATATCTACACTGCTATCAGCATATACATGGAAATATCTACACAGCTATCTCTTTACACATGGAAATATCTACACCGCTATCTGTATGAACATGGAAATATCTACACCGCAATCTGTCTGAACATGGAAATATATACACCGCTATCTGTTGGAAAATGGAAATATATACACCGCTATCTGCATGAAAACGGAAATATCTACACAGCTAACTGCATATACATGGAAATACCTACACAGCTATCTCTTTACACATGGAAATAACTACACCGCTATCTGTATGAACATGGAAATATCTACACCGCAATCTGTCTGAACATGGAAATATATACACCTCTATCTGTATGAACATGGAAATAGCTTCACCGTTATCTGTATGAAAATGGAAATAGCTACACCGCTATCTGTATGAACATGGAAATGTCTACACCGCTATTTGTATGAACATGGATATATCTACACAGCCATCTGTCTGAACATGGAAATAGCTACACCACTATCTGAATGAACATGGATATATCTACACAGCCATCTGGATGAACATGGAAATATCTACACCGCTATCTGCATGAAAATGGAAATATCTACACTGCAATCTGCATATACATTTAAATATCTACACAGCTATCTCTTTACACATGGAAATAATTACACCGATATCTGTATGAACATGGAAATATCTAAACCACCATCTGTATGAACATGGAAATATCTGCACCGCCATCTGTATGAACATATAAATATCTTCACCGCCATCTGTATTAAGATGGAGATATCTACACTGCTATCTGTATAAACATGGAAATATCTACACCGCCATCTGTATGAACATATAAATATCTACACCGCCATCTGTATTAAGAAGGAAATATCTAAAATGCTATCTGTATAAACATGGAAATATCTACACCGCTGCCTGTATAAACATGGAAATATCAGCACCACTATCTGTATGAACATGGAAATATCTACACCGCAATCTGTATGAACGTGGATATATCTACACAGCCATCTGGATGAACATGGAAATATCTACACCGCTATCTGTATGAACATGGAAATATCTACACCGCTATCTGTGTAAACATGCATACATCTTCACCGCTATCAGTATAAACATGGAAATATCTACACCGCTATCTGTATGAACATGGAAATAGCTACACCGCTATCTGTATGAACATGGAAATATCTACACAGCTATCTGTATGAACATGGATATATCTACACAGCCATCTGGATGAACATGGAAATATCTACACCTCTATCTGTGTAAACATGCATACATCTGCACCACTATCTGTATAAACATGGAAATAACTACACCGCTGTCTGTATGAACATGGAAATATCTGCACCGCTATCTGTATGAACATGCAAATATCTACACCGCTATCTGTTTGAACATGGAAATATCTACACCGCTATCGGCATGAAAATGGAAATATCTACACCGCTATCTGCATATACATGGAAATATCTACACAGCCATCTCTTTACACATGGAAATAAATACACGGCTATCTGTATGAACATGGAAATATCTACACCGCCATCTGTATGAACATGGAAATATCTGCACCGTCATCTGTATGAACATAGAAATATCTACACCGCCATCTGTATTAAGATGGAGATATCTCCCCGCTATCTGTATAAACATGGAAATATCAACACCGCTATCTGTATAAACATGGAAATATCTACACCGATATCTGTAAAAACATGGAAATATCTACACCGCTACCTGTATAAACATGGAAATATCAGCACCGCTATCTGTATGAACATGGAAATATCTACACCGCTATCTGTATGAACATGGATATATCTACACAGCCCTCTGGATGAACATGGAAATATCCACACCGCTATCTGTGTAAACATGCATACATCTTCACCGTTATCTGTATAAACATGGAAATATCTACACTGTTATCTGTATGAACATGGAAATATCTACACCGCTATCTGTTTGAAGATGGAAATATATACACCACTATCTGCATGAAAATGGGAATATCAACACAGCTATCTGCATATAGATGGAAATATCTACACAGCTGTCTGTTTACACATGGAAATAACTACAACGCTATCTGTATGAACATGGACATATCTACACCGCCATCTGTATGAACATGGAAATATCTGCACCGCCATCTGTATGAACATATAAATATCTACACCGCCATCTGTATTAAGATGGAGATATCTACACCGCTATCTGAATAAACATGGAAATATCTACACCGCTATCTGTATAAACATGGAAATATCTACACCGCTATCTGTATAAACATGGAAATATCTACACCGCTACCTGTATAAACATGGAAATAACAGCACCGCTATCTGTATGAACCTGGAAATATCTACACCGCTATCTGTATGAACACGGAAATATCTACAACGCTATCTGTTTGAACATGGAAATATCTACACCGCTATCTGTATGAACACGGAAATATCTACACCGCTATCTGTTTGAACATGGAAATATCTACACCGCTATCTGCATGAAAATGGAAATATATACACAGCTATCTGCATATACATGGAAATATCTACACAGCTATCACTTTACACATGGAAAAAACTACACCGCTATCTGAATGAACATGGAAATATCTTCACCGCCATCTTTATGAACATGGATATATCTACACAGCCATCTGGATGAACATGGAAATATCTACACCGCTATCTGTATGAACATGGAAATATCTACACCGATATCTGTGTAAACATGAATACATCTTCACCGCTATCTGTATAAACATGGAAATATCTACACTGCTATCTGTATGAACATGGAAATATCTACACCGCTATCTGTTTGAACATGGAAATATCTACACCGCTATCTGCATGAAAATGGAAATATCTACACAGCGATCTGCATATACATGGAAATATCTACAAAGCTATCTCTTTACACATGGAAATAAGTACAGCGCTATTTCTATAAACATGGAAATAGCTACACCGCCATCTGTATGAACATGGAAATATCTACACCGCTATCTGTATGAACATGGGAATATCTACACCGCTATCTGTATGAACATGGATATATCTACACAGCCCTCTGGATGAACATGGAAATATCCACACCGCTATCTGTGTAAACATGCATACATCTTCACCGCTATCTGTATAAATATGGAAATATCTACACCGCTATCTGTATGAACATGGAAATATCTACACCGCTATCTGTTTCAAGATGGAAATATATACACCGCTATCTGCATGAAAATGGAAGTATCTACACAGCTATCTGCATATAGATGGAAATATCTACACAGCTATCTCTTTACACATGTAAATAACTACACCACTATCTGTATGAACATGGAAATATCTACACCGCCATCTGTATGAACATGGAAATATCTGCACCGCCATCTGTATGAACATATAAATATCTACACCGCCATCTGTATTAAGATGGAGATATCTACACCGCTATCTGAATAAACATGGAAATATCTACACCGCTATCTGTATAAACATGGAAATATCTACACCACTATCTGTATGAACATGGAAATATCTACACCGCTATCTGTATGAACATGGAAATATCTACAAAGCTATCTGAATGAACATGGAAAAATCTACACCGCTATCTGTTTGAACATGGAAATATCTACACCGCTATCTGCATGAAAATGGAAATATCTACACTGCTATCTGCATATACATGGAAATATCTACACAGCTATCTCTTTACACATGGAAATAACTACACCGCTATATCTATAAACATGGAAATATCTTCACCGCCATCTGTATGAACATGGAAATATCTGCACCGCCATCTGTATGAACATATAAATATCTACACCGCCATCTGTATTAAGAAGGAAATATCTAAACCGCTATCTGTATAAACCTTTAAATATCTACACCGCTGCCTGTATAAACATGGAAATATCAGCACCGCTATCTGTATGAACATGGAAATATCTACACTGCTATCTGTATGAACATGGAAATAACTACACCGTTATCTGTATGAACATGCAAATAGCTACACCACTATCTGTATGAACATGGAAATATCTACACCGCTATCTGTATGAACATGGATATATCTACACAGCCATCTGGATGAACATGGAAATATCTACACCGCTATCTGTATGAACATGGAAATATGTACACCGCTATCTGTATGAACATGGATATATCTACACAGTCATCTGGATGAACATGGAAATATCTACACTGCTCTCTGTGTAAACATGCATAGAACTTCACCGCTCTCTCTATAAACATGGAAATATCTACACCGCTATCTGTATTAACATGGAAATATCCACACCGCTATCTGTATGAACATGGAAATATCTACACCGCTATCTGTTTGAACATGGAAATATCTACACCGCTATCTGTATGAAAATGGAAATATCTACACTGCTATCTGCATATACATTTAAATATCTACACAGCTATCTCTTTACACATGGAAATAACTACACCGCTATCTGTATGAACATGGAAATATCTACACCACCATCTGTATGAACACGGAAATATCTGCACCTCCATCTGTAAGAACATATAAATATCTACACCACCATCTGTATTAAAATGGAGATATCTACACTGCTATCTGTATAAACATGGAAATATCTAAACCGCCATCTGTATGAACATATAAATATGTTCAACGCCATCTGTATTAAGAAGGAAATATCTAAACCGCTATCTGTATAAACATGGAAATATCTACACCGCTGCCTGTATAAACAAGGAAATATCAGCACCGCTATCTGTTTGAACATGGAAATATCTACACAGCTTTCTGTATGAACATGGAAATAGCTACACCGCTATCTGAATGAACATGGATATATCTACACAGCCATCTGGATGAACATGGAAATATATACACCGCTATCTGTGTAAACATGCATACATCTTCACCACTATCTTTATAAACATGGAAATATCTGCACCGCTATCGGTATGAACATGGAAATATCTACACCGCTATCTGTATGAACATGGAAATACCTACACCGCTATCTGTTTGGACATGGAAATATCTACACCGCTATCTGCATGAAATTGGAAATATCTACACTGCTATCTGCATATACATTTAAATATCTACACAGCTATCTCTTTACACATGGAAATAACTACACCACTATCTGTATGAACATGGAAATAACTACACTGCCATCTGTATGAACATGGAAATATCTGCACCGCCATCTGTATGAACATATAAATATCTACACCGCCATCTGTATTAAGATGGAGATATCTACACTGCTATCTGTATAAACATGGAAATATCTACACCGCCATCTGTATGAACATATAAATACGCCGCCATCTGTATTAAGAAGGAAATATCTAAACCGCTATCTGTATAAACATGGAAATATCTACACCGCTTCCTGTATAAACATGGAAATATCAGCACCGCTATCTGTATGAACATGGAAGTATCTACACCACTATCTGTATGAACATGGATATATCTACACAGCCATCTGGATGAACATGGAAATATCTACACCACTATCTGTATGAACATGGAAATATCTACACCGCTATCTGTGTAAACATGCATACATCTTCACCGCTATCAGTATAAACATGGAAATATCTACACCGCTATCTGTATGAACATGGAAATAGCTACACCGCTATCTGTATGAACATGGAAATATCTACACCGCCATCTGTATGAACATGGAAATATCTACACCGCTATCAGTATGAACAAGGAAATATCTACACCGCTATCTGTATGAACATGGATATATCTACACAGCCCTCTGGATGAACATGGAAATATCCACACGGCTATCTGTGTAAACATGCATACATCTTCACCGCTATCTGTATAAACATGGAAATATCTACACCGCTATATGTATGAACATGGAAATACCTACACCTCTATCTGTTTGAAGATGGAAATATATACACCGCTATCTGCATGAAAACGGAAATATCAACACAGCTATCTGCATATACATGGAAATACTACACAGCTATCTCTTTACACATGGAAATAACTACACCGCTATCTGTATGATCATGGAAATATCTACACCGCCATCTGAATGAACATATAAATATCTACACCGCCATCTGTATTAAGATGGAGATATCTACACTGCTATCTGAATAAACATGGAAATATCTACACCGCTATTAGTATAAACATGGAAATATCTACACCGCTATCTGTATAACCATGGAAATATCTACACAGCTACCTGTATAAACATCAAATATCAGCACCGCTATCTGTATGAACATGGAAATATCTACACCGCTGCATGTATAAACATGGAAATATCAGCACGGCTATCTGTATGAACATGGAAATAACTACACTGCTATCTGTATGAACATGGAAATAGCTACACCGTTATCTGTATGAACATGGAAATAGCTACACCGCTATCTGTATGAACATGGAAATATCTACACTTCTATCTGTATGAACATGGATATATCTACACAGCCATCTGGATGAACATGGAAATATCTACACCGCTATCTGTATGAACATGGAAATATCTACACCACTATCTGTATGAACATGGATATATCTACACAGCCATCTGGATGAACATGGAAATATCTACACCGCTATCTGTATGAACACGGAAATATCTATACCGCTATCTGTTTGAACATGGAAATATCTACACCGCTATCTGTATGAACACGGAAATATCTACACCGCTATCTGTTTGAACATGGAAATATCTACACCGCTATCTGTATGAACATGGATATATCTACAGAGCCATCTGGATGAACATGGAAATATCTACACCGCTATCTGTATGAACATGGAAATATCTACACCGATATCTGTGTAAACATGAATACATCTTCACCGCTATCTGTATAAACATAGAAATATCTACACTGCTATCTGTATGAACATGGAAATATCTACACCGCTATCTGTTTGAACATGGAAATATCTATACCGCTATCTGCATGAAAATGGAAATATCTACACAGCGATCTGCATATACATGGAAATATCTACAAAGCTATCTCTTTACACATGGAAATAAGTACAGCGCTATTTCTATAAACATGGAAATAGCTACACCGCCATCAGTATGAACATGGAAATATCTACACCGCTATCTGTATGAACATGGGAATATCTACACCGCTATCTGTATGAACATGGATATATCTACACAGCCCTCTGGATGAACATGGAAATATCCACACCGCTATCTGTGTAAACATGCATACATCTTCACCGCTATCTGTAGAAACATGGAAATATCTACACCGCTATCTGTATGAACATGGAAATATCTACACCGCTATCTGTTTGAAGATGGAAATATATACACCGCTATCTGCATGAAAATGGAAATATCTACACAGCTATCTGCATATAGATGGAAATATCTACACAGCTATATCTTTACACATGGAAATAACTACACCACTATCTGTATGAACATGGAAAAATCTACACCGCCATCTGTATGAACATGGAAATATCTGCACCGCCATCTGTATGAACATATAAATATCTACACCGCCATCTGTATTAAGATGGAGATATCTACACCGCTATCTGAATAAACATGGAAATATCTACACCGCTGTCTGTATAAACATGGAAATATCTACACTGCTATGTGTATAACCATGGAAATATCTACACCGCTACCTGTATAAACATGGAAATATCAGCACTGCTATCTGTATGAACATGGAAATATCTACACCGCTATCTGTATGAACATGGAAATATCTACACCGCTATCTGTATGAACATGGAAATATCTACAAAGCTTACTGAATGAACATGGAAAAATCTACACCGCTATCTGTTTGAACATGGAAATATCTACACCGCTATCTGCATGAAAATGGAAATATCTACACTGCTATCTGCATATACATGGAAATATCTACACAGCTATCTCTTTACACATGGAAATAACTACACCGCTATATCCATAAACATGGAAATATCTACACCGCCATCTGTATGAACATGGAAATATCTGCACCGCCATCTGTATGAACATATAAATATCTACACCGCCATCTGTATTAAGAAGGAAATATCTAAACCGCTATCTGTATAAACCTGGAAATATCTACACTGCTGCCTGTATAAACATGGAAATATCAGCACCGCTATCTGTATGAACATGGAAATATCTACACCGCTATCTGTATGAACATGGAAATATCTACACTGCTATCTGTATGAACATGGAAATAGCTACACCGTTATCTGTATGAACATGGAAATAGCTACACCACTATCTGTATGAAAATGGAAATATCTACACCGCTATCTGTATGAACATGGATATATCTACACAGCCATCTGGATGAACATGGAAATATCTACACCGCTATCTGTATGAACATGGAAATATGTACACCGCTATCTGTATGAACATGGATATATCTACACAGCTATCTGTATGAACATGGATATATCTACACAGCCATCTGGATGAACATGGAAATATCTACACCGCTATCTGTGTAAACATGCATACATCTTCACCACTATCTGTATAAACATGGAAATAACTACACCGCTATCTGTATGAACATGGAAATATCTGCACCGCTATCTGTATGAACATGGAAATATCTACACCGCTATCTGTATGAACATGGAAATATCTACACCGCTATCTGCATGAAAATGGAAATATCTACACTGCTATCTGCATACACATGGAAATATCTACACAGCCATCTCTTTACACATGGAAATAACTACACCGCTATCTGTATGAACATGGAAATATCTACACCGCCTTCTGTATGAACATGGAAATATCTGCACCGTCATCTGTATGAACATATAAATATCTACACCGCCATCTGTATTAAGATGGACATATCTACACCGCTATCTGTATAAACATGGAAATATCAACACCGCTATCTGTATAAACATGGAAATATCTACACCGATATCTGTATAAACATGGAAATATCTACACCGCTACCTGTATGAACATGGATATATCTACACAGCCCTCTGGATGAACATGGAAATATCCACACCGCTATTTGTGTAAACATGCATACATCTTCACCGTTATCTGTATAAACATGGAAATATCTACACCGTTATCTGTATGAACATGGAAATATCTACACCGCTATCTGTTTGAAGATGGAAATATATACACCGCTATCTGCATGAAAATGGAAATATCTACACAGCTATCTGCATATAGATGGAAATATCTACACAGCTGTCTGTTTACACATGGAAATAACTACAACGCTATCTGTATGAACATGGACAAATCTACACCGCCATCTGTATGAACATGGAAATATCTGCACCGCCATCTGTATGAACATATAAATATCTACACCGCCATCTGTATTAAGATGGAGATATCTACACCGCTATCTGAATAAACATGGAAATATCTACACCGCTATCTGTATAAACATGGAAATATCTACACCACTATCTGTATAAACATGGAAATATCTACACCGCTACCTGTATAAACATGGAAATATAACCAGCGCTATCTGTATGAACCTGGAAATATCTACACCGCTATCTGTATGAACATGGAAATATCTACAAAGCTATCTGTATGAAAATGGAGATATCTACACCGCTATCTGTATGAACATGGAAATATCTACACTGCTATCTGTATGAACATGGAAATAGCTACACCGTTATCTGTATGAACATGGAAATAGCTACACCACTATCTGTATAAACATGGAAATATCTACACCGCTATCTGTATGAACATGGATATATCTACACAGCCATCTGGATGAACATGGAAATATCTACACCGCTATCTGTATGAACATAGAAATATCTACACCGCTATCTGTATGAACATGGAAATATCTACACCGCTATCTGTTTGAAGATGGAAATATATACACCGCTATCTGCATGAAAATGGAAATATCTACACAGCTATCTGCATATAGATGGAAATATCTACACAGCTATCTGTTTACACATGGAAATAACTACACCACTATCTGTATGAACATGGAAAAATCTACACCGCCATCTGTATGAACATGGAAATATCTGCACCGCCATCTGTATGAACATATAAATATCTACACCGCCATCTGTATTAAGATGGAGATATCTACACCGCTATCTGAATAAACATGGAAATATCTACACCGCTATCTGTATAAACATGGAAATATCTACACCGCTATGTGTATAACCATGGAAATATCTACACCGCTACCTGTATAAACATGGAAATATCAGCACCGCTATCTGTATGAACATGGAAATATCTACACCGCTATCTGTATGAACATGGAAATATCTACACCGCTATCTGTATGAACATGGAAATATCTACAAAGCTAACTGAATGAACATGGAAAAATCTACACCGCTATCTGTTTGAACATGGAAATATCTACACCGCTATCTGCATGAAAATGGAAATATCTACACTGCTATCTGCATATACATGGAAATATCTACACAGCTATCTCTTTACACATGGAAATAACTACACCGCTATATCTATAAACATGGAAATATCTACACCGCCATCTGTATGAACATGGAAATATCTGCACCGCCATCTGTATGAACATATAAATATCTACACCGCCATCTGTATTAAGAAGGAAATATCTTAACCGCTATCTGTATAAACCTGGAAATATCTACACTGCTGCCTGTATAAACATGGAAATATCAGCACCGCTATCTGTATGAACATGGAAATATCTACACCGCTATCTGTATGAACATGGAAATATCTACACTGCTATCTGTATGAACATGGAAATAGCTACACCGTTATCTGTATGAACATGGAAATAGCTACACCACTATCTGTATGAAAATGGAAATATCTACACCGCTATCTGTATGAACATGGATATATCTACACAGCCATCTGGATGAACATGGAAATATCTACACCGCTATCTGTATGAACATGGAAATATGTACACCGCTATCTGTATGAACATGGATATATCTACACAGCTATCTGTATGAACATGGATATATCTACACAGCCATCTGGATGAACATGGAAATATCTACACCGCTATCTGTGTAAACATGCATACATCTTCACCACTATCTGTATAAACATGGAAATAACTACACCGCTATCTGTATGAACATGGAAATATCTGCACCGCTATCTGTATGAACATGGAAATATCTACACCGCTATCTGTTTGAACATGGAAATATCTACACCGCTATCTGCATGAAAATGGAAATATCTACACTGCTATCTGCATATACATGGAAATATCTACACAGCCATCTCTTTACACATGGAAATAACTACACCGCTATCTGTATGAACATGGAAATATCTACACCGCCATCTGTATGAACATGGAAATATCTGCACCGTCATCTGTATGAACATATAAATATCTACACCGCCATCTGTACTAAGATGGACATATCTACACCGCTATCTGTATAAACATGGAAATATCAACACCGCTATCTGTATAAACATGGAAATATCTACACCGGTATCTGTATGAACATGGAAATATCTACACCGCTATCTGTATGAACATGGATATATCTACACAGCCATCTGGATGAACATGGAAATATATACACCGCTATCTGTATGAACATAGAAATATCTACACCGCTATCTGTATGAACATGGATATATCTACACAGCCATCTGGATGAACATGGAAATATCTACACCGCTATCTGCATGAAAATGGAAATATCTACACTGCTATCTGCATATACATGGAAATATCTACACAGCTATCTCTTTACACATGGAAATAACTACACCGCTATCTGTATGAACATGGAAATATCTGCACTGCCATCTCTATGAACATATAAATATCTACACCGCCATCTGTATTAAGATGGAGATATCTACACCGCTATCTGTATAAACATGGAAATATCTACACCGCTATCTGTATAAACATGGAAATATCTACACCGCTATCTGTATAAACATGGAAATATCTACACCGCTACCTGTATAAACATGGAAATATCTGCACCGCTATCTGTATGAACATGGAAATATCTACACCGCTATCTGTATGAACATGGAAATATCTACAGCGCTATCTGTATGAACATGGATATATCTACACAGCCCTCTGGATGAACAAGGAAATATCCACACCGCTATCTGTGTAAACATGCATACATCTTCACCGCTATCTGTATAAACATGGAAATATCTACCCCGCTATCTCTATGAACATGGAAATATCTACACCGCTATCTGTTTGAAGATGGAAATATATACACCGCTATCTGCATGAAAATGGAAATATCTACACAGCTATCTGCATATAGATGGAAATATCTACACAGCTATCTCTTTACACATGGAAATATCTACTCCGCTATCTGTATGAACATGGAAATATCTGCACCGCTATCTATATGAACATGGAAATATCTACACAGCTATCTGTTTGAACATGGAAATATCTACACCGCTATCTGCATGAAAATGGAAATATCTACACTGCTATCTGCATATACATGGAAATATCTACACAGCTATCTCTTTACACATGGAAATAACTACACCGCTATCTGTATGAACATGGAAATATCTACAACGCCATCTGTATGAACATGGAAATATCTGCACAGCCATCTGTATGAACATATAAATATCTACACCGCCATCTGTATTAAGATGGAGTTATCTACACCGCTATCTGTATAAACATGGAAATATCTACAACGCTATCTGTATAAACATGGAAATATCTACACCGCTATCTGTATAAACATGGAAATATCTACACAGCTATCTGTATGAACATGGAAATATCTACACCGCTATCTGTATGAACATGGATATATCTACACCGCCATCTGGATGATCATGGAAATATCTACACCGCTATCTGTATGAACATGGAAATATCTACACCGCTATCTGTATGAACATGGATATGTCTACACAGCCCTCTGGATGAACATGGAAATATCCATACCGCTATCTGTGTAAACATGCATACATCTTCACCGCTATCTGTATAAACATGGAAATATCTACACCGCTATCTCTATGAACATGGAAATATCTACACCGCTATCTGTTTGAAGATGGAAATATATACACCGCTATCTGCATGAAAATGGAAATATCTACACAGCTATCTGCATATAGATGGAAATATCTACACAGCTATCTCTTTACACATGGAAATAACTACACCGCTATCTGTATGAACATGGAAATATCTACACCGCCATCTATAGGAACATGGAAATATCTGCACCGCCATCTGTGTGAACATATAAATATCTACACCGCCATCTGTATTAAGATGGAGATATCTACACTGCTATCTGAATAAACATGGAAATATCTACACCGCTATCTGTATAAACATGGAAACATCTACACCGCTATCTGTATAAACATGGAAATATCTACACCGCAACCTGTATAAACATGGAAATATCAGCACCGCTATCTGTATGAACCTGGAAATATCTACACCGCTATCTGTATGAACATGGAAATATCTACACCGCTATCTGTTTGAACATGGAAATATCTACACCGCTATCTGTATGAACACGGAAATATCTACACCGCTATCTGTTTGAACATGGAAATATCTACACCGCTATCTGTATGAACATGGATATATCTACAGAGCCATCTGGATGAACATGGAAATATCTACACCGCTATCTGTATGAACATGGAAATATCTACACCGATATCTGTGTAAACATGAATACATCTTCACCGCTATCTGTATAAACATAGAAATATCTACACTGCTATCTGTATGAACATGGAAATATCTACACCGCTATCTGTTTGAACATGGAAATATCTATACCGCTATCTGCATGAAAATGGAAATATCTACACAGCGATCTGCATATACATGGAAATATCTACAAAGCTATCTCTTTACACATGGAAATAAGTACAGCGCTATTTCTATAAACATGGAAATAGCTACACCGCCATCAGTATGAACATGGAAATATCTACACCGCTATCTGTATGAACATGGGAATATCTACACCGCTATCTGTATGAACATGGATATATCTACACAGCCCTCTGGATGAACATGGAAATATCCACACCGCTATCTGTGTAAACATGCATACATCTTCACCGCTATCTGTAGAAACATGGAAATATCTACACCGCTATCTGTATGAACATGGAAATATCTACACCGCTATCTGTTTGAAGATGGAAATATATACACCGCTATCTGCATGAAAATGGAAATATCTACACAGCTATCTGCATATAGATGGAAATATCTACACAGCTATATCTTTACACATGGAAATAACTACACCACTATCTGTATGAACATGGAAAAATCTACACCGCCATCTGTATGAACATGGAAATATCTGCACCGCCATCTGTATGAACATATAAATATCTACACCGCCATCTGTATTAAGATGGAGATATCTACACCGCTATCTGAATAAACATGGAAATATCTACACCGCTGTCTGTATAAACATGGAAATATCTACACTGCTATGTGTATAACCATGGAAATATCTACACCGCTACCTGTATAAACATGGAAATATCAGCACTGCTATCTGTATGAACATGGAAATATCTACACCGCTATCTGTATGAACATGGAAATATCTACACCGCTATCTGTATGAACATGGAAATATCTACAAAGCTTACTGAATGAACATGGAAAAATCTACACCGCTATCTGTTTGAACATGGAAATATCTACACCGCTATCTGCATGAAAATGGAAATATCTACACTGCTATCTGCATATACATGGAAATATCTACACAGCTATCTCTTTACACATGGAAATAACTACACCGCTATATCCATAAACATGGAAATATCTACACCGCCATCTGTATGAACATGGAAATATCTGCACCGCCATCTGTATGAACATATAAATATCTACACCGCCATCTGTATTAAGAAGGAAATATCTAAACCGCTATCTGTATAAACCTGGAAATATCTACACTGCTGCCTGTATAAACATGGAAATATCAGCACCGCTATCTGTATGAACATGGAAATATCTACACCGCTATCTGTATGAACATGGAAATATCTACACTGCTATCTGTATGAACATGGAAATAGCTACACCGTTATCTGTATGAACATGGAAATAGCTACACCACTATCTGTATGAAAATGGAAATATCTACACCGCTATCTGTATGAACATGGATATATCTACACAGCCATCTGGATGAACATGGAAATATCTACACCGCTATCTGTATGAACATGGAAATATGTACACCGCTATCTGTATGAACATGGATATATCTACACAGCTATCTGTATGAACATGGATATATCTACACAGCCATCTGGATGAACATGGAAATATCTACACCGCTATCTGTGTAAACATGCATACATCTTCACCACTATCTGTATAAACATGGAAATAACTACACCGCTATCTGTATGAACATGGAAATATCTCCACCGCTATCTGTATGAACATGGAAATATCTACACCGCTATCTGTATGAACATGGAAATATCTACACCGCTATCTGCATGAAAATGGAAATATCTACACTGCTATCTGCATACACATGGAAATATCTACACAGCCATCTCTTTACACATGGAAATAACTACACCGCTATCTGTATGAACATGGAAATATCTACACCGCCTTCTGTATGAACATGGAAATATCTGCACCGTCATCTGTATGAACATATAAATATCTACACCGCCATCTGTATTAAGATGGACATATCTACACCGCTATCTGTATAAACATGGAAATATCAACACCGCTATCTGTATAAACATGGAAATATCTACACCGATATCTGTATAAACATGGAAATATCTACACCGCTACCTGTATGAACATGGATATATCTACACAGCCCTCTGGATGAACATGGAAATATCCACACCGCTATTTGTGTAAACATGCATACATCTTCACCGTTATCTGTATAAACATGGAAATATCTACACCGTTATCTGTATGAACATGGAAATATCTACACCGCTATCTGTTTGAAGATGGAAATATATACACCGCTATCTGCATGAAAATGGAAATATCTACACAGCTATCTGCATATAGATGGAAATATCTACACAGCTGTCTGTTTACACATGGAAATAACTACAACGCTATCTGTATGAACATGGACAAATCTACACCGCCATCTGTATGAACATGGAAATATCTGCACCGCCATCTGTATGAACATATAAATATCTACACCGCCATCTGTATTAAGATGGAGATATCTACACCGCTATCTGAATAAACATGGAAATATCTACACCGCTATCTGTATAAACATGGAAATATCTACACCACTATCTGTATAAACATGGAAATATCTACACCGCTACCTGTATAAACATGGAAATATAACCAGCGCTATCTGTATGAACCTGGAAATATCTACACCGCTATCTGTATGAACATGGAAATATCTACAAAGCTATCTGTATGAAAATGGAGATATCTACACCGCTATCTGTATGAACATGGAAATATCTACACTGCTATCTGTATGAACATGGAAATAGCTACACCGTTATCTGTATGAACATGGAAATAGCTACACCACTATCTGTATAAACATGGAAATATCTACACCGCTATCTGTATGAACATGGATATATCTACACAGCCATCTGGATGAACATGGAAATATCTACACCGCTATCTGTATGAACATAGAAATATCTACACCGCTATCTGTATGAACATGGAAATATCTACACCGCTATCTGTTTGAAGATGGAAATATATACACCGCTATCTGCATGAAAATGGAAATATCTACACAGCTATCTGCATATAGATGGAAATATCTACACAGCTATCTGTTTACACATGGAAATAACTACACCACTATCTGTATGAACATGGAAAAATCTACACCGCCATCTGTATGAACATGGAAATATCTGCACCGCCATCTGTATGAACATATAAATATCTACACCGCCATCTGTATTAAGATGGAGATATCTACACCGCTATCTGAATAAACATGGAAATATCTACACCGCTATCTGTATAAACATGGAAATATCTACACCGCTATGTGTATAACCATGGAAATATCTACACCGCTACCTGTATAAACATGGAAATATCAGCACCGCTATCTGTATGAACATGGAAATATCTACACCGCTATCTGTATGAACATGGAAATATCTACACCGCTATCTGTATGAACATGGAAATATCTACAAAGCTAACTGAATGAACATGGAAAAATCTACACCGCTATCTGTTTGAACATGGAAATATCTACACCGCTATCTGCATGAAAATGGAAATATCTACACTGCTATCTGCATATACATGGAAATATCTACACAGCTATCTCTTTACACATGGAAATAACTACACCGCTATATCTATAAACATGGAAATATCTACACCGCCATCTGTATGAACATGGAAATATCTGCACCGCCATCTGTATGAACATATAAATATCTACACCGCCATCTGTATTAAGAAGGAAATATCTTAACCGCTATCTGTATAAACCTGGAAATATCTACACTGCTGCCTGTATAAACATGGAAATATCAGCACCGCTATCTGTATGAACATGGAAATATCTACACCGCTATCTGTATGAACATGGAAATATCTACACTGCTATCTGTATGAACATGGAAATAGCTACACCGTTATCTGTATGAACATGGAAATAGCTACACCACTATCTGTATGAAAATGGAAATATCTACACCGCTATCTGTATGAACATGGATATATCTACACAGCCATCTGGATGAACATGGAAATATCTACACCGCTATCTGTATGAACATGGAAATATGTACACCGCTATCTGTATGAACATGGATATATCTACACAGCTATCTGTATGAACATGGATATATCTACACAGCCATCTGGATGAACATGGAAATATCTACACCGCTATCTGTGTAAACATGCATACATCTTCACCACTATCTGTATAAACATGGAAATAACTACACCGCTATCTGTATGAACATGGAAATATCTGCACCGCTATCTGTATGAACATGGAAATATCTACACCGCTATCTGTTTGAACATGGAAATATCTACACCGCTATCTGCATGAAAATGGAAATATCTACACTGCTATCTGCATATACATGGAAATATCTACACAGCCATCTCTTTACACATGGAAATAACTACACCGCTATCTGTATGAACATGGAAATATCTACACCGCCATCTGTATGAACATGGAAATATCTGCACCGTCATCTGTATGAACATATAAATATCTACACCGCCATCTGTACTAAGATGGACATATCTACACCGCTATCTGTATAAACATGGAAATATCAACACCGCTATCTGTATAAACATGGAAATATCTACACCGGTATCTGTATGAACATGGAAATATCTACACCGCTATCTGTATGAACATGGATATATCTACACAGCCATCTGGATGAACATGGAAATATATACACCGCTATCTGTATGAACATAGAAATATCTACACCGCTATCTGTATGAACATGGATATATCTACACAGCCATCTGGATGAACATGGAAATATCTACACCGCTATCTGCATGAAAATGGAAATATCTACACTGCTATCTGCATATACATGGAAATATCTACACAGCTATCTCTTTACACATGGAAATAACTACACCGCTATCTGTATGAACATGGAAATATCTGCACTGCCATCTCTATGAACATATAAATATCTACACCGCCATCTGTATTAAGATGGAGATATCTACACCGCTATCTGTATAAACATGGAAATATCTACACCGCTATCTGTATAAACATGGAAATATCTACACCGCTATCTGTATAAACATGGAAATATCTACACCGCTACCTGTATAAACATGGAAATATCTGCACCGCTATCTGTATGAACATGGAAATATCTACACCGCTATCTGTATGAACATGGAAATATCTACAGCGCTATCTGTATGAACATGGATATATCTACACAGCCCTCTGGATGAACAAGGAAATATCCACACCGCTATCTGTGTAAACATGCATACATCTTCACCGCTATCTGTATAAACATGGAAATATCTACCCCGCTATCTCTATGAACATGGAAATATCTACACCGCTATCTGTTTGAAGATGGAAATATATACACCGCTATCTGCATGAAAATGGAAATATCTACACAGCTATCTGCATATAGATGGAAATATCTACACAGCTATCTCTTTACACATGGAAATATCTACTCCGCTATCTGTATGAACATGGAAATATCTGCACCGCTATCTATATGAACATGGAAATATCTACACAGCTATCTGTTTGAACATGGAAATATCTACACCGCTATCTGCATGAAAATGGAAATATCTACACTGCTATCTGCATATACATGGAAATATCTACACAGCTATCTCTTTACACATGGAAATAACTACACCGCTATCTGTATGAACATGGAAATATCTACAACGCCATCTGTATGAACATGGAAATATCTGCACAGCCATCTGTATGAACATATAAATATCTACACCGCCATCTGTATTAAGATGGAGTTATCTACACCGCTATCTGTATAAACATGGAAATATCTACAACGCTATCTGTATAAACATGGAAATATCTACACCGCTATCTGTATAAACATGGAAATATCTACACAGCTATCTGTATGAACATGGAAATATCTACACCGCTATCTGTATGAACATGGATATATCTACACCGCCATCTGGATGATCATGGAAATATCTACACCGCTATCTGTATGAACATGGAAATATCTACACCGCTATCTGTATGAACATGGATATGTCTACACAGCCCTCTGGATGAACATGGAAATATCCATACCGCTATCTGTGTAAACATGCATACATCTTCACCGCTATCTGTATAAACATGGAAATATCTACACCGCTATCTCTATGAACATGGAAATATCTACACCGCTATCTGTTTGAAGATGGAAATATATACACCGCTATCTGCATGAAAATGGAAATATCTACACAGCTATCTGCATATAGATGGAAATATCTACACAGCTATCTCTTTACACATGGAAATAACTACACCGCTATCTGTATGAACATGGAAATATCTACACCGCCATCTATAGGAACATGGAAATATCTGCACCGCCATCTGTGTGAACATATAAATATCTACACCGCCATCTGTATTAAGATGGAGATATCTACACTGCTATCTGAATAAACATGGAAATATCTACACCGCTATCTGTATAAACATGGAAACATCTACACCGCTATCTGTATAAACATGGAAATATCTACACCGCAACCTGTATAAACATGGAAATATCAGCACCGCTATCTGTATGAACCTGGAAATATCTACACCGCTATCTGTATGAACATGGAAATATCTACACCGCTATCTGTATGAACATGGAAATATCTACAAAGCTATCAGTATGAAAATGGAGATATCTACACCGCTATCTGTATGAACATGGAAATATCTACACTGCTATCTGTATGAACATGGAAATAGCTACACCGTTATCTGTATGAACATGGAAATAGCTACACCGCTATCTGTATGAACATGGAAATATCTACACCGCTATATCTATAAACATGGAAATATCTACACCACCATCTGTATGAACATGGAAATATCTGCACCGCCATCTGTATGAACATATAAATATCTACACCGCCATCTTTATTAAGAAGGAAATATCTAAACCGCTATCTGTATAAACATGGAAATATCTACACCGCTGACTGTATAAACATGGAAATATCAGCACCGCTCTCTGTATGAAAATGGAAATATCTACACCGCTATCTGTATGGACATGGAAATATCTACACTGCTATCTGTATGAACATGGAAATAGCTACACCGTTATCTGTATGAAAATGGAAATAGCTACACCGCTATCTGTATGAACATGGAAATAGCTACACCGCTATCTGTATGAACATGGATATATCTTCACAGCCATCTGTCTGAAAATGGAAATATCTACACCGCTATCTGTATGAACATGGAAATATCTACACCGCTATCTGTATGAACATGGATATATCTACACAGCCATCTGGATGAACATGGAAATATCTACACCACTATCTGTATGAACATGGAAATAACTACACCGCCATCACTATGAACATATAAATATCTACACCGCCATCTGTATTAAGATGGAGATATCTACACTGCTATCTGTATAAACATGGAAATACCTACACCGCCATCTGTATGAACATATAAATACACCGCCATCTGTATTTAGAAGGAAATATCTAAACCGCTTTCTGTATAATCATGGAAATATCTACACCGCTGCCTGTATAAACATGGAAATATCAGCACCGCTATCTGTATGAACATGGTAATATCTACACCGCTATCTGTAGGAACATGGAAATAGCTACACCGCTGCCTGTAGAAACATGGAAATATCAGCACCGCTATCTGTATGAACATGGAAATATCTACACCACTATCTGTATGAACATGGATATATCTACACAGCCATCTGGATGAACATGGAAAAATCTACACCACTATCTGTATGAACATGGAAATATCTACACCGCTATCTGTGTAAACATGCATACATCTTCACCGCTATCAGTATAAACATGGAAATATCTACACCGCTATCTGTATGAACATGGAAATAGCTACACTGCTATCTGTATGAACATGGAAATATCTACACCGCTATCTGTATGAACATGGATATATCTACACAGCCATCTGGATGAACATGGAAATATCTACACCGCTATCTGTGTAAACATGCATACATCTTCACCGCTATCTGTATAAACATGGAAATATTTACCACGCTATCTGTATGAACATGGAAATATCTACACCGCTATCTGTATGAACATGGAAATATCTGCACCGCTATCTGTTTGAACATGGAAATATCTACACCGCTATCTGCATGAAAATGGAAATATTTACACTGCTATCTGCATATACATGGAAATATCTACACAGCTATCTCTTTACACATGGAAATAACTACAATGCTATCTGTATGAACATGGAAATATCCACACCGCCATCTGTATGAACATGGAAATATCTGCAGCGCCATCTGTATGAACATATAAATATCTACACCGCCATCTGTATTAAGATGGAGATATCTACGCCGCTATCTGTATAAACATGGAAATATCTACACCGCTATCTGTATAAACATGGAAATATCTACACCGCTATCTGTATAAACATGGAAATATCTACACCGCTACCTGTATAAACATGGAAATATCAGCACCGCTATCTGTATGAACATGGAATATCTACAGCGCTATCTGTATGAACATGGAAATATCTACACCGCTATCTGTATGAACATGGAAATATCTACACCGCTATCAGAATGAACATGGAAATATCTACACCGCTATGTGTATGAACATGGATATATCTACACAGCCCTCTGGATGAACTTGGAAATATCCACACCGCTATCTGTGTAAACATGCATACATCTTCACCGCTATCTGTATAAACATGGAAATATCTACACCGCTATCTGAATGAACATGGAAATATGTACACCGCTATCTGTTTGAAGATGGAAATATATACACCGCTATCTGCATGAAAACGGAAATATCTACACAGCTATCTGCATATACATGGAAATATCTACACAGCTATCTCTTTACACATGGAAATAACTACACCGCTATCTGTATGAACATGGGAATATCTACACCGCCATCTGTATGAACATGGAAATATCTGCACCGCCATCTGTATGAACATATAAATATCTACACCGCCATCTGTATTAAGATGGAGATATCTACACCGCTATCTGAATAAACATGGAAATATCTACACCGCTATCTGTATATACATGGAAATATCTACACCACTATCTGTATACCCATGGAAATATCTACACCGCTACCTGTATAAACATGGAAATATTAGCACCGCTATCTGTATGAACATGGAAATATCTACACCGCTATCTGTATGAACATGGAAATATCTACACCGCTATCTGTATGAACATGGAAATATCTACACAGCTATCTCTTTACACATGGAAATAACTACACCGCTATATCTATAAACATGGAAATATCTACACCGCCATATGTATGAACATGGAAATATCTGCACCGCCATCTGTATGAACATATAAATATCTACACCGCCATCTGTATTAAGAAGGAAATATCTAAACAGCTATCTGTATAAACCTGGAAATATCTACACCGCTGCCTGTATAAACATGGAAATATCAGCACCGCTATCTGTATGAACATGGAAATATCTACACCGCTATCTGTATGAACATGGAAATACCTACAATGCTATCTGTATGAACATGGAAATAGCTACACCGTTATGTGAATGAACATGGATATGTCTACACAGCCATCTGGATGAACATGGAAATATCTACACCGCTATCTGTATGGACATGGAAATATCTACACCGCTATCTGTATTAACATGGATATATCTAAACAGCCATCTGGATGAACATGGAAATATCTACACCGCTATCTGTGTAAACTTGCATAGATCTTCACCGCTATCTCTATAAAGATGGAAATATCTACACCGCTATCTGTATGAACATGGAAATATCCACACCGCTCTCTGTATGAACATGGAAATATCTACACCTCTATCTGTTTGAACATGGAAATATCTACACCGCTATCTGCATGAAAATGGAAATATCTAAACTGCTATCTGCATATACATTTAAATATCTACACAGCTATCTCTTTACACATGGAAATAACTACACCGCTATCTGTATGAACATGGAAATATCTACACCGCCATCTGTATGAACACGGAAATATCTGCACCGCCATCTGTAAGAACATATAAATATCTACACCGCCATCTGTATTAAGATGGAGATATCTACATTGCTATCTGTATAAACATGGAAATATCTAAACCGCCATCTGTACGAACATATAAATATCTACACCGCCATCTGTATTAAGAAGGAAATATCTAAACCGCAATCTGTATAAACATGGAAATATCTACACCGCTGTCTGTATAAACAAGGAAATATCAGCACCGCTATCTGTATGAACATGGAAATATCTACACCGCTATCTGTATGAACATGGAAATATCTACACAGCTATCTGTATGAACATGGAAATAGCTACACCGCTATCTGAATGAACATGGATATATCTACACAGCCATCTGGATGAACATGGAAATATCTACACCGCTATCTGTGTAAACATGCATACATCTTCACCACTATCTGTATAAACATGGAAATATCTGCACCGCTATCTGCATGAAATTGGAAATATCTACACTGCTATCTGCATATACATTTAAATATCTACACAGCTATCTCTTTACACATGGAAATAACTACACCACTATCTGTATGAACATGGAAATAACTACACCGCCATCTGTATGAACATGGAAATATCTGCACCGCCATCTGTATGAATATATATTAATATCTACACCGCCATCTGTATTAAGATGGAGATATCTACACTGCTATCTGTATAAACATGGAAATATCTACACCGCCATCTGTATGAACATATAAATACGCCGCCATCTGTATTAAGAAGGAAATATCTAAACCGCTATCCGTATAAACATGGAAATATCTACACCGCTGCCTGTATAAACATGGAAATATCAGCACCGCTATCTGTATGAACATGGAAATATCTACACAGCTATCTGTAGGAATATGGAAATAGCTACACCGCTGCCTGTATAAACATGGAAATATCAGCACCGCTATCTGTTTGAACATGGAAATATCTACACCACTATCTGTATGAACATGGATATAACTACACAGCCATCTGGATGAACATGGAAATATCTACACCACTATCTGTATGAACATGGAAATATCTACACCGCTATCTGTGTAGACATGCATACATCTTCACCGCTATCAGTATAAACATGGAAATATCTACACCGCTATCTGTATGAACATGGAAATAGCTACACCGCTATCTGTATGAACATGGAAATAACTACACTGCTATCTGTATGAACATGGATATATCTACACAGCTATCTGGATGAACATGGAAATATCTATACCGCTATCTCTGTAAACATGCATACATCTTCACCACTATCTGTATAAACATGGAAATAACTACACCGCTATCTGTATAAACATGGAAATATCTACACCGCTATCTGTATGAACATGGAAATATCTACATCGCTATCTGTTTGAAGATGGAAATATATACAGCGCTATCTGCATGAAATCGGAAATATCTACACAGCTATCTGCATATACATGGAAATATCTACACAGCTATCTCTTTACACATGGAAATAACTACGCCGCTATCTGTATGAACATGGAAATATCTACACCGCCATCTGTATGAACATGGAAATATCTGCACCGCCATCTGTATGAACATATAAATATCTACACCGCCATCTGTATTAAGACGGAGATATCTACAATGCTATCTGAATAAACATGGAAATATCTACACCGCTATCTGTATAAACATGGAAATATCTACACCGCTATCTGTATAACCATGGAAATATCTACACCGCTACCTGTATAAACATGGAAATATCAGCACCGCTATCTGTATGAACATGGAAATATCTACACCGCTGCCTGTATAAACATGGAAATATCAGCACGGGTATCTGTATGAACATGGAAATATCTACACCGCTCTCTGTATGAACATGGAAATAACTACACTGCTATCTGTATGAACATGGAAATAGCTACACCGTTATCTGTATGAACATGGAAATAGCTACACCACTATCTGTATGAACATGGAAATATCTACACCGCTATCTGTATGAACATGGATATATCTACACAGCCCTCTGGATGAACATGGAAATATCCACACCGCTATCTGTGTAAACATGCATACATCTTCACCGCTATCTGTAGAAACATGGAAATATCTACACCGCTATCTGTATGAACATGGAAATATCTACACCGCTATCTGTTTGAAGACGGAAATATATACACCGCTATCTGCATGAAAATGGAAATATCTACCCAGCTATCTGCATATAGATGGAAATATCTACACAGCTGTCTGTTTACACATGGAAATAACTACAACGCTATCTGTATGAACATGGACAAATCTACACCGCCATCTGTATGAACATGGAAATATCTGCACCGCCATCTGTATGAACATATAAATATCTACACCGCCATCTGTATTAAGATGGAGATATCTACACCGCTATCTGAATAAACATGGAAATATCTACACCGCTATCTGTATAAACATGGAAATATCTACACCGCTACCTGTATAAACATGGAAATATCACCAGCGCTATCTGTATGAACCTGGAAATATCTACACCGCTATCTGTATGAACATGGAAATATCTACAAAGCTATCTGTATGAAAATGGAGATATCTACACCGCTATCTGTATGAACATGGAAATATCTACACTGCTATCTGTATGAACATGGAAATAGCTACACCGTTATCTGTATGAACATGGAAATAGCTACACCGCTATCTGTATAAACATGGAAATATCTACACCGCTATCTGTATGAACTTGGATATATCTACACAGCCATCTGTATGAACATGGAAATATCTACACCGCTATCTGTATGAACATAGAAATATCTACACCGCTATCTGTATGAACATGGAAATATCTACACCGCTATCTGTTTGAAGATGGAAATATATACACCGCTATCTGCATGAAAATGGAAATATCTACACAGCTATCTGCATATAGATGGAAATATCTAGACAGCTATATCTTTACACATGGAAATAACTACACCACTATCTGTATGAACATGGAAAAATCTACACCGCCATCAGTATGAACATGGAAATATCTGCACCGCCATCTGTATGAACATATAAATATCTACACCGCCATCTGTATTAAGATGGAGATATCTACACCGCTATCTGAATAAACATGGAAATATCTACACCGCTATCTGTATAAACATGGAAATATCTACACCGCTATGTGTATAACCATGGAAATATCTACACCGCTACCTGTATAAACATGGAAATATCAGCACCGCTATCTGTATGAACATGGAAATATCTACACCGCTATCTGTATGAACATGGAAATATCTACACCGCTATCTGTATGAACATGGAAATATCTGCACCGCCATCTGTATGAACATATAAATATCTACACCGCCATCTGTATTAAGAAGGAAATATCTAAACCGCTATCTGTATAAACCTGGAAATATCTACACTGCTGCCTGTATAAACATGGAAATATCAGCACCGCTATCTGTATGAACATGGAAATATCTACACCGCTATCTGTATGAACATGGAAATATCTACACTGCTATCTGTATGAACATGGAAATAGCTACACCGTTATCTGTATGAACATGGAAATAGCTACACCGCTATCTGTATGAAAATGGAAATATCTACACCGCTATCTGTATGAACATGGATATATCTACACAGCCATCTGGATGAACATGGAAATATCTACACCGCTATCTGTATGAACATGGAAATATGTACACCGCTATCTGTATGAACATGGATATATCTACACAGCTATGTGTATGAACATGGATATATCTACACAGCCATCTGGATGAACATGGAAATATCTACACCGCTATCTGTGTAAACATGCATAAATCTTCACCACTATCTGTATAAACATGGAAATAACTACACCGCTATCTGTATGAACATGGAAATATCTGCACCGCTATCTGTATGAACATGGAAATATCTACACCGCTATCTGTTTGAACATGGAAATATCTACACCGCTATCTGCATGAAAATGGAAATATCTACACTGCTATCTGCATATACATGGAAATATCTACACAGCCATCTCTTTACACATGGAAATAACTACACCGCTATCTGTATGAACATGGAAATATCTACACCGCCATCTGTATGAACATGGAAATATCTGCACCGTCATCTGTATGAACATATAAATATCTACACCGCCATCTGTATTAAGATGGACATATCTACACCGCTATCTGTATAAACATGGAAATATCAACACCGCTATCTGTATAAACATGGAAATATCTACACCGATATCTGTATAAACATGGAAATATCTACACCGCTACCTGTATGAACATGGATATATCTACACAGCCCTCTGGATGAACATGGAAATATCCACACCGCTATTTGTGTAAACATGCATACATCTTCACCGTTATCTGTATAAACATGGAAATATCTACACCGTTATCTGTATGAACATGGAAATATCTACACCGCTATCTGTTTGAAGGTGGAAATATATACACCACTATCTGCATGAAAATGGAAATATCTACACAGCTATCTGCATATAGATGGAAATATCTACACAGCTGTCTGTTTACACATGGAAATAACTACAACGCTATCTGTATGAACATGGACAAATCTACACCGCCATCTGTATGAACATGGAAATATCTACACCGCCATCTGTGTTAAGATGGAGATATCTACACCGCTATCTGAATAAACATGGAAATATCTACACCGCTATCTGTATAAACATGGAAATATCTACACCGCTATCTGTATAAACATGGAAATATCTACACCGCTATCTGTATAAACATGGAAATATCTACACCGCCATCTGTATGAACATGGAAATATCTGCACCGCTATGTGTATAAACATGGAAATATCTACACCGCTATCTGTATTAAGATGGAGTTATCTACACCGCTATGTGTATAAACATGGAAATATCTACACCGCTATCTGTATAAACATGGAAATATCTACAGTGCTATCTGTATAAACATGGAAATATCTACACAGCTATCTGTATGAACAAGGAAATATCTACACTGCTATCTGTATGAACATGGAAATATCTACACCGCTATCTGTATGAACATGGATATATCTACACAGCCCTCTGGATGAACATGGAAATATCCACACCGCTATCTGTGTAAACATGCATACATCTTCACCGCTATCTGTATAAACATGGAAATATCTACACCGCTATCTCTATGAACATGGAAATATCTACACCGCTATCTGTTTGAAGATGGAAATATATACACCGCTATCTGCATGAAAATGGAAATATCTACACAGCTATCAGCATATAGATGGAAATATCTACACAGCTGTCTGTTTACACATGGAAATAACTACAACGCTATCTGTATGAACATGGACATATCTACACCGCCATCTGTATGAACATATAAATATCTACACCGCCATCTGTGTTAAGATGGAGATATCTACACCGCTATCTGAATAAACATGGAAATATCTACACCGCTATCTGTATAAACATGGAAATATCTACACCGCTATCTGTATAAACATGGAAATATCTACACCGCTATCTGTATAAACATGGAAATATCAGCACCGCTATCTGTATGAACCTGGAAATATCTACACCGCTATCTGTATGAACATGGAAATATCTACACCGCTATCTGTATGAACATGGAAATATCTACAAAGCTATCTGTATGAAAACGGAGATATCTACACCGCTATCTGTATGAACATGGAAATATCTACACTGCTATCTGTATGAACATGGAAATAGCTACACCGTTATCTGTATGAACATGGAAATAGCTAAACCGCTATCTGTATGAACATGGAAATATCTACACCGCTATCTGTATGAACATGGATATATCTACACAGCCATCTGGATGAACATGGAAATATCTACACCGCTATCTGTATGAACATGGAAATATCTACACCGCTATCTGTATGAACATGGATATATCTACACAGCCATCTGGATGAACATGGAAATATCTACACCGCTATCTGTGTAAACATGCATACATCTTCACCGCTATCTGTATAAACATGGAAATATCTACACCGCTATCTATATGAACATGGAAATATCTGCACCGCTATCTGTATGAACATGGAAATATCTACACCGCTATCTGTTTGAACATGGAAATATCTACACCGCTATCTGCATGAAAATGGAAATATCTACACTGCTATCTGCATATACATGGAAATATCTACACAGCTATCTCTTTACACATGGAAATAACTACACCGCTATCTGTATGAACATGGAAATATCTACACCGCCATCTGTATGAACATGGAAATATCTGCACTGCCATCTCTATGAACATATAAATATCTACACCGCCATCTGTATTAAGATGGAGATATCTACACCGCTATCAGTATAAACATGGAAATATCTACACCACTATCTGTATAAACATGGAAATATCTACACCGCTATCTGTATAAACATGGAAATATCTACACCGCTACCTGTATAAACATGGAAATATCTGCACCGCTATCTGTATGAACATGGAAATATCTACACCGCTATCTGTATGAACATGGAAATATCTACACCGCTATCTGTATGAACATGGATATATCTACACAGCCCTCTGGATGAACAATGAAATATCCACACCGCTATCTGTGTAAACATGCATACATCTTCACCGCTATCTGTATAAACATGGAAATATCTACACCGCTATCTCTATGAACATGGAAATATCTACACCGCTATCTGAAGATGGAAATATATACACCGCTATCTGCATGAAAATGGAAATATCTACACAGCTATCTGCATATAGATGGAAATATCTACACAGCTATCTCTTTACACATGGAAATATCTACTCCGCTATCTGTATGAACATGGAAATATCTGCACCGCTATCTATATGAACATGGAAATATCAACACAGCTATCTGTTTGAACATGGAAATATCTACACCGCTATCTGCATGAAAATGGAAATATCTACACTGCTATCTGCATATACATGGAAATATCTACACAGCTATCTCTTTACACATGGAAATAACTACACCGCTATCTGTATGAACATGGAAATATCTACAACGCCATCTGTATGAACATGGAAATATCTGCACAGCCATCTGTATGAACATATAAATATCTACACCGCCATCTGTATTAAGATGGAGTTATCTACACCGCTATCTGTATAAACATGGAAATATCTACAACGCTATCTGTATAAACATGGAAATATCTACACCGCTATCTGTATAAACATGGAAATATCTACACAGCTATCTGTATGAACATGGAAATATCTACACCGCTATCTGTATGAATATGGATATATCTACACCGCCATCTGGATGAACATGGAAATATCTACACCGCTATCTGTATGAACATGGAAATATCTACACCGCTATCTGTATGAACATGGATATATCTACACAGCCCTCTGGATGAACATGGAAATATCCACACCGCTATCTGTGTAAACATGCATACATCTTCACCGGTATCTGTATAAACATGGAAATATCTACACCGCTATCTCTATGAACATGGAAATATCTACACCGCTATCTGTTTGAAGATGGAAATATATACACCGCTATCTGCATGAAAATGGAAATATCTACACAGCTATCTTCATATAGATGGAAATATCAACACAGCTATCTCTTTACACATGGAAATATCTACTCCGCTATCTGTATGAACATGGAAATATCTACACCGCTATCTGTTTGAACATGGAAATATCTACACCGCTATCTGCATGAAAATGGAAATATCTACACTGCTATCTGCATATACATGGAAATATCTACACAGCTATCCCTTTAAACATGGAAATAACTACACCGCTATCTGTATGAACATGGAAATATCTACACCGCCATCTGTATGAACATGGAAATATCTGCACCGCCATCTGTATGAACATATAAATATCTACACCGCCTTCTGTATTAAGATGGAGTTATCTACACCGCTATGTGTATAAACATGGAAATATCTACACCGCTATCTGTATAAACATGGAAATATCTACAGCGCTATCTGTATAAACATGGAAATATCTACACAGCTATCTGTATGAACATGGAAATATCTACACTGCTATCTGTATGAACATGGAAATATCTACACCGCTATCTGTATGAACATGGATATATCTACACAGCCCTCTGGATGAACATGGAAATATCCACACCGCTATCTGTGTAAACATGCATACATCTTCACCGCTATCTGTATAAAAATGGAAATATCTACACCGCTATCTCTATGAACATGGAAATATCTACACCGCTATCTGTTTGAAGATGGAAATATATACACCGCTATCTGCATGAAAATGGAAATATCTACACAGCTATCAGCATATAGATGGAAATATCTACACAGCTGTCTGTTTACACATGGAAATAACTACAACACTATCTGTATGAACATGGACATATCTACACCGCTATCTGTATGAACATGGAAATATCTGCACCGCCATCTGTATGAACATATAAATATCTACACCGCCATCTGTGTTAAGATGGAGATATCTACACCGCTATCTGAATAAACATGGAAATATCTACACCGCTATCTGTATAAACATGGAAATATCTACACCGCTATCTGTATAAACATGGAAATATCTACACCGCTATCTGTATAAACATGGAAATATCAGCACCGCTATCTGTATGAACCTGGAAATATCTACACCGCTATCTGTATGAACATGGAAATATCTACACCGCTATCTGTATGAACATGGAAATATCTACAAAGCTATCTGTATGAAAACGGAGATATCTACACCGCTATCTGTATGAACATGGAAATATCTACACTGCTATCTGTATGAACATGGAAATAGCTACACCGTAATCTGTATGAACATGGAAATAGCTAAACCGCTATCTGTATGAACATGGAAATATCTACACCGCTATCTGTATGAACATGGATATATCTACACAGCCATCTGGATGAACATGGAAATATCTACACCACTATCTGTATGAACATGGAAATATCTACACCGCTATCTGTATGAACATGGATATATCTACACAGCCATCTGGATGAACATGGAAATATCTACACCGCTATCTGTGTAAACATGCATACATCTTCACCGCTATCTGTATAAACATGGAAATATCTACACCGCTATCTATATGAACATGGAATTATCTGCACCGCTATCTGTATGAACATGGAAATATCTACACCGCTATCTGTTTGAACATGGAAATATCTACACCGCTATCTGCATGAAAATGGAAATCTCTACACTGCTATCTGCATATACATGGAAATATCTACACAGCTATCTCTTTACACATGGAAATACCTACACCGCTATCTGTATGAACATGGAAATATCTACACCGCCATCTGTATGAACATGGAAATATCTGCACTACCATCTCTATGAACATATAAATATCTACACCGCCATCTGTATTAAGATGGAGATATCTACACCGCTATCTGTATAAACATGGAAATATCTACACCGCTATCTGTATAAACATGGAAACATCTACACCGCTATCTGTATAAACATGGAAATATCTACACCGCTACCTGTATAAACATGGAAATATCTGCACCGCTATCTGTATGAACATGGAAATATCTACACCGCTATCTGTATGAACATGGAAATATCTACACCGCTATCTGTATGAACATGGATATATCTACACAGCCCTCTGGATGAACAAGGAAATATCCACACCGCTATCTGTGTAAACATGCATACATCTTCACTGCTATCTGTATAAACATGGAAATATCTACACCGCTATCTCTATGAACATGGAAATATCTACACCGCTATCTGTTTGAAGATGGAAATATATACACCGCTATCTGCATGAAAATGGAAATATCTACACAGCTATCTGCATATAGATGGAAATATCTACACAGCTATCTCTTTACACATGGAAATATCTACTCCGCTATCTGTATGAACATGGAAATATCTGCACCGCTATCTATATGAACATGGAAATATCTACACAGCTATCTGTTTGAACATGGAAATATCTACACCGCTATCTGCATGAAAATGGAAATATCTACACTGCTATCTGCATATACATGGAAATATCTACACAGCTATCTCTTTACACATGGAAATAACTACAACGCTATCTGTATGAACATGGAAATATCTACAACGCCATCTGTATGAACATGGAAATATCTGCACAGCCATCTGTATGAACATATAAATATCTACACCGCCATCTGTATAAAGATGGAGTTATCTACACCGCTATCTGTATAAACATGGAAATATCTACAACGCTATCTGTATAAACATGGAAATATCTACACCGCTATCTGTATAAACATTGAAATATCTACACAGCTATCTGTATGAACATGGAAATATCTACACCGCTATCTGTATGAACATGGATATATCTACACCGCCATCTGGATGAACATGGAAATATCTACACCGCTATCTGTATGAACATGGAAATAACTACACCGCTATCTGTATGAACATGGATATATCTACACAGCCCTCTGGATGAACATGGAAATATCCACACCGCTATCTGTGTAAACATGCATACATCTTCTCCGCTATCTGTATAAACATGGAAATATCTACACCGCTATCTCTATGAACATGGAAATATCTACACCGCTATCTGTTTGAAGATGGAAATATATACACAGCTATCTGCATGAAAATGGAAATATCTACACAGCTATCTGCATATAGATGGAAATATCTACACAGCTATCTCTTTACACATGGAAATAACTACACCGCTATCTGTATGAACATGGAAATATCTACACCGCCATCTATAGGAACATGGAAATATCTGCACCGCCATCTGTGTGAACATATAAATATCTACACCGCCATCTGTATTAAGATGGAGATATCTACACTGCTATCTGAATAAACATGGAAATATCTACACCGCTATCTGTATAAACATGGAAACATCTACACCGCTATCTGTATAAACATGGAAATATCTACACCGCAACCTGTATAAACATGGAAATATCAGCACCGCTATCTGTATGAACCTGGAAATATCTACACCGCTATCTGTATGAACATGGAAATATCTACACCGCTATCTGTATGAACATGGAAATATCTACAAAGCTATCAGTATGAAAATGGAGATATCTACACCGCTATCTGTATGAACATGGAAATATCTACACTGCTATCTGTATGAACATGGAAATAGCTACACCGTTATCTGTATGAACATGGAAATAGCTACACCGCTATCTGTATGAACATGGAAATATCTACACCGCTATATCTATAAACATGGAAATATCTACACCACCATCTGTATGAACATGGAAATATCTGCACCGCCATCTGTATGAACATATAAATATCTACACCGCCATCTTTATTAAGAAGGAAATATCTAAACCGCTATCTGTATAAACATGGAAATATCTACACCGCTGACTGTATAAACATGGAAATATCAGCACCGCTCTCTGTATGAAAATGGAAATATCTACACCGCTATTTGTATGGACATGGAAATATCTACACTGCTATCTGTATGAACATGGAAATAGCTACACCGTTATCTGTATGAAAATGGAAATAGCTACACCGCTGTCTGTATGAACATGGAAATAGCTACACCGCTATCTGTATGAACATGGATATATCTTCACAGCCATCTGTCTGAAAATGGAAATATCTACACCGCTATCTGTATGAACATGGAAATATCTACACCGCTATGTGTATGAACATGGATATATCTACACAGCCATCTGGATGAACATGGAAATATCTACACCGCTATCTGCATGAACATGGAAATAACTACACCGCCATCACTACGAACATGGAAATATCTGCACCGCCATCTGTATGAACATATAAATATCTACACCGCCATCTGTATTAAGATGGAGATATCTACACTGCTATCTGTATAAACATGGAAATACCTACACCGCCATCTGTATGAACATATAAATACACCGCCATCTGTATTTAGAAGGAAATATCTAAACCGCTTTCTGTATAATCATGGAAATATCTACACCGCTGCCTGTATAAACATGGAAATATCAGCACCGCTATCTGTATGAACATGGTAATATCTACACCGCTATCTGTAGGAACATGGAAATAGCTACACCGCAGCCTGTAGAAACATGGAAATATCAGCACCGCTTTCTGTATGAACATGGAAATATCTACACCAATATCTGTATGAACATGGATATATCTACACAGCCATCTGGATGAACATGGAAATATCTACACCACTATCTGTATGAACATGGAAATATCTACACCGCTATCTGTGTAAACATGCATACATCTTCACCGCTATCAGTATAAACATGGAAATATCTACACCGCTATCTGTATGAACATGGAAATAGCTACACTGCTATCTGTATGAACATGGAAATATCTACACCGCTATCTGTATGAACATGGATATATCTACACAGCCATCTGGATGAACATGGAAATATCTACACCGCTATCTGTGTAAACATGCATACATCTTCACCGCTATCTGTATAAACATGGAAATATTTACCACGCTATCTGTATGAACATGGAAATATCTACACCGCTATCTGTATGAACATGGAAATATCTGCACCGCTATCTGTTTGAACATGGAAATATCTACACCGCTATCTGCATGAAAATGGAAATATCTACACTGCTATCTGCATATACATGGAAATATCTACACAGCTATCTCTTTACACATGGAAATATCTACACCGCTATATCTATAAACATGGAAATATCTACACCGCCATCTGTATGAACATGGAAATATCAGCACCGCCATCTGTATGAACATATAAATATCTACACCGCCATCTGTATTAAGAAGGAAATATCTAAACCGCTATCTGTATAAACCTGGAAATATCTACACTGCTGCCTGTATAAACATGGAAATATCAGCACCGCTATCTGTATGAACATGGAAATATCTACACCGCTATCTGTATGAACATGGAAATATCTACACTGCTATCTGTATGAACATGGAAATAGCTACACCGTTATCTGTATGAACATGGAAATAGCTACACCACTATCTGTATGAAAATGGAAATATCTACACCGCTATCTGTATGAACATGGATATATCTACAAAGCCATCTCGATGAACATGGAAATATCTACACCGCTATCTGTATGAACATGGAAATATGTACACCGCTATCTGTATGAACATGGATATATCTACACAGCTATCTGTATGAACATGGATATATCTACACAGCCATCTGGATGAACATGGAAATATCTACACCGCTATCTGTGTAAACATGCATACATCTTCACCACTATCTGTATAAACATGGAAATAACTACACCGCTATCTGTATGAACATGGAAATATCTGCACCGCTATCTGTATGAACATGGAAATATCTACACCGCTATCTGTTTGAACATGGAAATATCTACACCGCTATCTGCATGAAAATGGAAATATCTACACTGCTATCTGCATATACATGGAAATATCTACACCGCCATCTCTTTACACATGGAAATAACTACACCGCTATCTGTATGAACATGGAAATATCTACACCGCCATCTGTATGAACATGGAAATATCTGCACCGTCATCTGTATGAACATATAAATATCTACACCGCCATCTGTATTAAGATGGACATATCTACACCGCTATCTGTATAAACATGGAAATATCAACACCGCTATCTGTATAAACATGGAAATATCTACACCGATATCTGTATAAACATGGAAATATCTACACCGCTACCTGTATGAACATGGATATATCTACACAGCCCTCTGGATGAACATGGAAATATCCACACCGCTATTTGTGTAAACATGCATACATCTTCACCGTTATCTGTATAAACATGGAAATATCTACACCGTTATCTGTATGAACATGGAAATATCCACACCGCTATCTGTTTGAAGATGGAAATATATACACCGCTATCTGCATGAAAATGGAAATATCCACACAGCTATCTGCATATAGATGGAAATATCTACACAGCTGTCTGTTTACACATGGAAATAACTACAACGCTATCTGTATGAACATGGACAAATCTACACCGCCATCTGTATGAACATGGAAATATCTGCACCGCCATCTGTATGAACATATAAATATCTACACCTCCATCTGTATTAAGATGGAGATATCTACACCGCTATCTGAATAAACATGGAAATAACTACACCGCTATCTGTATAAACATGGAAATATCTACACCGCTACCTGTATAAACATGGAAATATCACCAGCGCTATCTGTATGAACCTGGAAATATCTACACAGCTATCTGTATGAACATGGAAATATCTACAAAGCTATCTGTATGAAAATGGAGATATCTACACCGCTATCTGTATGAACATGGAAATATCTACACTGCTATCTGTATGAACATGGAAATAGCTACACCGTTATCTGTATGAACATGGAAATAGCTACACCGCTATCTGTATGAACATGGAAATATCTACACCGCTATCTGTATGAACATGGATATATCTACACAGCCATCTGTATGAACATGGAAATATCTACACCGCTATCTGTATGAACATAGAAATATCTACACCGCTATCTGTATGAACATGGAAATATCTACACCGCTATCTGTTTGAAGATGGAAATATATACACCGCTATCTGCATGAAAATGGAAATATCTACACAGCTATCTGCATATAGATGGAAATATCTACACAGCTATATCTTTACACATGGAAATAACTACACCACTAGCTGTATGAACATGGAAAAATCTACACCGCCATCTGTATGAACATGGAAATATCTGCACCGCCATCTGTATGAACATGTAAATATCTACACCGCCATCTGTATTAAGATGGAGATATCTACACCGCTATCTGAATAAACATGGAAATATCTACACCGCTATCTGTATAAACATGGAAATATCTACACCGCTATGTGTATAACCATGGAAATATCTACACCGCTACCTGTATAAACATGGAAATATCAGCACCGCTATCTGTATGAACATGGAAATATCTACACCGCTATCTGTATGAACATGGAAATATCTACACCGCTATCTGTATGAACATGGAAATATCTACAAAGCTAACTGAATGAACATGGAAAAATCTACACCGCTATCTGTTTGAACATGGAAATATCTACACCGCTATCTGCATGAAAATGGAAATATCTACACTGCTATCTGCATATACATGGAAATATCTACACAGCTATCTCTTTACACATGGAAATAACTACACCGCTATATCTATAAACATGGAAATATCTACACCGCCATCTGTATGAACATGGAAATATCTGCACCGCCATCTGTATGAACATATAAATATCTACACCGCCATCTGTATTAAGAAGGAAATATCTAAACCGCTATCTGTATAAACCTGGAAATATCTACACTGCTGCCTGTGTAAACATGGAAATATCAGCACCGCTATCTGTATGAACATGGAAATATCTACACCGCTATCTGTATGAACATGGAAATATCTACACTGCTATCTGTATGAACATGGAAATAGCTACACCGTTATCTGTATGAACATGGAAATAGCTACACCACTATCTGTATGAAAATGGAAATATCTACACCGCTATCTGTATGAACATGGATATATCTACACAGCCATCTGGATGAACATGGAAATATCTACACCGCTATCTGTATGAACATGGAAATATGTACACCGCTATCTGTATGAACATGGATATATCTACACAGCTATCTGTATGAACATGGATATATCTACACAGCCATCTGGATGAACATGGAAATATCTACACCGCTATCTGTGTAAACATGCATACATCTTCACCACTATCTGTATAAACATGGAAATAACTACACCGCTATCTGTATGAACATGGAAATATCTGCACCGCTATCTGTATGAACATGGAAATATCTACACCGCTATCTGTTTGAACATGGAAATATCTACACCGCTATCTGCATGAAAATGGAAATATCTACACTGCTATCTGCATATACATGGAAATATCTACACAGCCATCTCTTTACACATGGAAATAACTACACCGCTATCTGTATGAACATGGAAATATCTACACCGCCATCTGTATGAACATGGAAATATCTGCACCGTCATCTGTATGAACATATAAATATCTACACCGCCATCTGTATTAAGATGGACATATCTACACCGCTATCTGTATAAACATGGAAATATCAACACCGCTATCTGTATAAACATGGAAATATCTACACCGATATCTGTATAAACATGGAAATATCTACACCGCTACCTGTATGAACATGGATATATCTACTCAGCCCTCTGGATGAACATGGAAATATCCACACCGCTATTTGTGTAAACATGCATACATCTTCACCGTTATCTGTATAAACATGGAAATATCTACACCGTTATCTGTATGAACATGGAAATATCTACAGCGCTATCTGTTTGAAGGTGGAAATATATACACCGCTATCTGCATGAAAATGGAAATATCTACACAGCTATCTGCATATAGATGGAAATATCTACACAGCTGTCTGTTTACACATGGAAATAACTACAACGCTATCTGTATGAACATGGACAAATCTACACCGCCATCTGTATGAACATGGAAATATCTGCACCGCCATCTGTATGAATATATAAATATCTACACCGCCATCTGTATTAAGATGGAGATATCTACACCGCTATCTGAATAAACATGGAAATATCTACACCGCTATCTGTATAAACATGGAAATATCTACACCACTATCTGTATAAACATGGAAATATCTACACCGCTACCTGTATAAACATGGAAATATCACCAGCGCTATCTGTATGAACCTGGAAATATCTACACCGCTATCTGTATGAACATGGAAATATCTACAAAGCTATCTGTATGAAAATGGAGATATCTACACCGCTATCTGTATGAACATGGAAATATCTACACTGCTATCTGTATGAACATGGAAATAGCTACACCGTTATCTGTATGAACATGGAAATAGCTACACCGCTATCTGTATGAACATGGAAATATCTACACCGCTATCTGTGTGAACATGGATATATCTACACAGCCATCTGGATGAACATGGAAATATCTACACCGCTATCTGTATGAACATAGAAATATCTACACCGCTATCTGTATGAACATGGATATATCTACACAGCCATCTGGATGAACATGGAAATATCTACACCGCTATCTGTGTAAACATGCATACATCTTCACCGCTATCTGTATAAACATGGAAATATCTACACCGCTATCTACATGAACATGGAAATATCTGCACCGCTATCTGTATGAACATGGAAATATCTACACCGCTATCTGTTTGAACATGGAAATACCTACACCGCTATCTGCATGAAAATGGAAATATCTACACAGCTATCTTCATATAGATGGAAATATCAACACAGCTATCCCTTTACACATGGAAATATCTACTCCGCTATCTGTATGAACATGGAAATATCTACACCGCTATCTGTTTGAACATGGAAATATCTACACCGCTATCTGCATGAAAATGGAAATATCTACACTGCTATCTGCATATACATGGAAATATCTACACAGCTATCCCTTTAAACATGGAAATAACTACACCGCGATCTGTATGAACATGGAAATATCTACACCGCCATCTGTATGAACATGGAAATATCTGCACCGCCATCTGTATGAACATATAAATATCTACACCGCCATCTGTATTAAGATGGAGTTATCTACACCGCTATGTGTATAAACATGGAAATATCTACACCGCTATCTGTATAAACATGGAAATATCTACAGCGCTATCTGTATAAACATGGAAATATCTACACAGCTATCTGTATGAACATGGAAATATCTACACTGCTATCTGTATGAACATGGAAATATCTACACCGCTGTCTGTATGAACATGGATATATCTACACAGCCCTCTGGATGAACATGGAAATATCCACACCGCTATCTGTGTAAACATGCATACATCTTCACCGCTATCTGTATAAACATGGAAATATCTACACCGCTATCTCTATGAACATGGAAATATCTACACCGCTATCTGTTTGAAGATGGAAATATATACACCGCTATCTGCATGAAAATGGAAATATCTACACAGCTATCTGCATATAGATGGAAATATCTACACAGCTATCTCTTTACACATGGAAATATCTACTCCGCTATCTGTATGAACATGGAAATATCTGCACCGCTATCTATATGAACATGGAAATATCTACACAGCTATCTGTTTGAACATGGAAATATCTACACAGCTATCTGCATGAAAATGGAAATATCTACACTGCTATCTGCATATACATGGAAATATCTACACAGCTATCTCTTTACACATGGAAATAACTACACCGCTATCTGTATGAACATGGAAATATCTACAACGCCATCTGTATGAACATGGAAATATCTGCACAGCCATCTGTATGAACATATAAATATCTACACCGCCATCTGTATTAAGATGGAGTTATCTACACCGCTATCTGTATAAACATGGAAATATCTACAACGCTATCTGTATAAACATGGAAATATCTACACCGCTATCTGTATAAACATGGAAATATCTACACAGCTATCTGTATGAACATGGAAATATCTACACCGCTCTCTGTATGAACATGGATATATCTACACCGCCATCTGGATGAACATGGAAATATCTACACCGCTATCTGTATGAACATGGAAATATCTACACCGCTATCTGTATGAACATGGATATATCTACACAGCCCTCTGGATGAACATGGAAATATCCACACCGCTATCTGTGTAAACATGCATACATCTTCACAGCTATCTGTATAAACATGGAAATATCTACACCGCTATCTCTATGAACATGGAAATATCTACACCGCTATCTGTTTGAAGATGGAAATATATACACCGCTATCTGCATGAAAATGGAAATATCTACACAGCTATCTTCATATAGATGGAAATATCAACACAGCTATCTCTTTACACATGGAAATATCTACTCCGCTATCTGTATGAACATGGAAATATCTACACCGCTATCTGTTTGAACATGGAAATATCTACACCGCTATCTGCATGAAAATGGAAATATCTACACTGCTATCTGCATATACATGGAAATATCTACACAGCTATCCCTTTAAACATGGAAATAACTACACCGCTATCTGTATGAACATGGAAATATCTACACCACTATCTGCATGAACATGGAAATAACTACACCGCCATCACTATGAACATGGAAATATCTGCACCGCCATCTGTATGAACATATAAATATCTACACCGCCATCTGTATTAAGATGGAGATATCTACACTGCTATCTGTATAAACATGGAAATACCTACACCGCCATCTGTATGAACATATAAATACACCGCCATCTGTATTTAGAAGGAAATATCTAAACCGCTTTCTGTATAATCATGGAAATATCTACACCGCTGCCTGTATAAACATGGAAATATCAGCACCGCTATCTGTATGAACATGGTAATATCTACACCGCTATCTGTAGGAACATGGAAATAGCTACACCGCTGCCTGTAGAAACATGGAAATATCAGCACCGCTATCTGTATGAACATGGAAATATCTACACCAATATCTGTATGAACATGGATATATCTACACAGCCATCTGGATGAACATGGAAATATCTACGCCACTATCTGTATGAACATGGAAATATCTACACCGCTATCTGTGTAAACATGCATACATCTTCACCGCTATCAGTATAAACATGGAAATATCTACACCGCTATCTGTATGAACATGGAAATAGCTACACTGCTATCTGTATGAACATGGAAATATCTACACCGCTATCTGTATGAACATGGATATATCTACACAGCCATCTGGATGAACATGGAAATATCTACAACGCTATCTGTGTAAACATGCATACATCTTCACCGCTATCTGTATAAACATGGAAATATTTACCACGCTATCTGTATGAACATGGAAATATCTACACCGCTATCTGTATGAACATGGAAATATCTGCACCGCTATCTGTTTGAACATGGAAATATCTACACCGCTATCTGCATGAAAATGGAAATATCTACACTGCTATCTGCATATACATGGAAATATCTACACAGCTATCTCTTTACACATGGAAATAACTACAACGCTATCTGTATGAACATAGAAATATCCACACCGCCATCTGTATGAACATGCAAATATCTGCAGCGCCATCTGTATGAACATATAAATATCTACACCGCCATCTGTATTAAGATGGAGATATCTACGCCGCTATCTGTATAAACATGGAAATATCTACACCGCTATCTGTATAAACATGGAAATATCTACACCGCTATCTGTATAAACATGGAAATATATACACCGCTACCTGTATAAACATGGAAATATCAGCACCGCTATCTGTATGAACATGGAAATATCTACACCACCATCTGTATGAACATGGAAATATCTGCACCGCCATCTCTATGAACATATAAATATCTACACCGCCATCTGTATTAAGACGGAGATATCTACAATGCTATCTGAATAAACATGGAAATATCTACACCGCTATCTGTATAAACATGGAAATATCTACACCGCTATCTGTATAACCATGGAAATATCTACACCGCTACCTGTATAAACATGGAAATATCAGCACCGCTATCTGTATGAACATGGAAATATCTACACCGCTGCCTGTATAAACATGGAAATATCAGCACGGCTATCTGTATGAACATGGAAATATCTACACCGCTATCTGTTTGAACATGGAAATAACTACACTGCTATCTGTATGAACATGGAAATAGCTACACCGTTATCTGTATGAACATGGAAATAGCTACACCACTATCTGTATGAACATGGAAATATCTACACCGCTATCTGTATGAACATGGATATATCTACACAGCCCTCTGGATGAACATGGAAATATCCACACCGCTATCTGTGTAAACATGCATACATCTTCACCGCTATCAGTATAAACATGGAAATATCTACACCGCTATCTGTATGAACATGGAAATAGCTACACTGCTATCTGTATGAACATGGAAATATCTACACCGCTATCTGTATGAACATGGATATATCTACACAGCCATCTGGATGAACATGGAAATATCTACAACGCTATCTGTGTAAACATGCATACATCTTCACCGCTATCTGTATAAACATGGAAATATTTACCACGCTATCTGTATGAACATGGAAATATCTACACCGCTATCTGTATGAACATGGAAATATCTGCACCGCTATCTGTTTGAACATGGAAATATCTACACCGCTATCTGCATGAAAATGGAAATATCTACACTGCTATCTGCATATACATGGAAATATCTACACAGCTATCTCTTTACACATGGAAATAACTACAACGCTATCTGTATGAACATAGAAATATCCACACCGCCATCTGTATGAACATGCAAATATCTGCAGCGCCATCTGTATGAACATATAAATATCTACACCGCCATCTGTATTAAGATGGAGATATCTACGCCGCTATCTGTATAAACATGGAAATATCTACACCGCTATCTGTATAAACATGGAAATATCTACACCGCTATCTGTATAAACATGGAAATATATACACCGCTACCTGTATAAACATGGAAATATCAGCACCGCTATCTGTATGAACATGGAAATATCTACACCACCATCTGTATGAACATGGAAATATCTGCACCGCCATCTCTATGAACATATAAATATCTACACCGCCATCTGTATTAAGACGGAGATATCTACAATGCTATCTGAATAAACATGGAAATATCTACACCGCTATCTGTATAAACATGGAAATATCTACACCGCTATCTGTATAACCATGGAAATATCTACACCGCTACCTGTATAAACATGGAAATATCAGCACCGCTATCTGTATGAACATGGAAATATCTACACCGCTGCCTGTATAAACATGGAAATATCAGCACGGCTATCTGTATGAACATGGAAATATCTACACCGCTATCTGTTTGAACATGGAAATAACTACACTGCTATCTGTATGAACATGGAAATAGCTACACCGTTATCTGTATGAACATGGAAATAGCTACACCACTATCTGTATGAACATGGAAATATCTACACCGCTATCTGTATGAACATGGATATATCTACACAGCCCTCTGGATGAACATGGAAATATCCACACCGCTATCTGTGTAAACATGCATACATCTTCACCGCTATCTGTAGAAAGATGGAAATATCTACACCGCTATCTGTATGAACATGGAAATATCTACACCGCTATCTGTTTGAAGATGGAAATATATACACAGCTATCTGCATGAAAATGGAAATATCTACACAGCTATCTGCATATAGATGGAAATATCTACACAGCTATATCTTTACACATGGAAATAACTACACCACTATCTGTATGAACATGGAAAAATCTACACCGCCATCTGTATGAACATGGAAATATCTGCACCGCCATCTGTATGAACATATATATATCTACACCGCCATCTGTATTAAGATGGAGATATCTACACCGCTATCTGAATAAACATGGAAATATCTACACCGCTATCTGTATAAACATGGAAATATCTACACCGCTATGTGTATAACCATGGAAATATCTACACCGCTACCTGTATAAACATGGAAATATCAGCACCGCTATCTGTATGAACATGGAAATATCTACACCGCTATCTGTATGAACATGGAAATATCTACACCGCTATCTGTATGAACATGGAAATATCTACAAAGCTAACTGAATGAACATGGAAAAATCTACACCGCTATCTGTTTGAACATGGAAATATCTACACCGCTATCTGCATGAAAATGGAAATATATACACTGCTATCTGCATATACATGGAAATATCTACACAGCTATCTCTTTACACATGGAAATAACTACACCGCTATATCTATAAACATGGAAATATCTACACCGCCATCTGTATGAACATGGAAATATCTGCACCGCCATCTGCATGAACATATAAATATCTACACCGCCATCTGTATTAAGAAGGAAATATCTAAACCGCTATCTGTATAAACCTGGAAATATCTACACTGCTGCCTGTATAAACATGGAAATATCAGCACCGCTATCTGTATGAACATGGAAATATCTACACCGCTATCTGTATGAACATGGAAATATCTACACTGCTATCTGTATGAACATGGAAATAGCTACACCGTTATCTGTATGAACATGGAAATAGCTACACCACTATCTGTATGAAAATGGAAATATCTTCACCGCTATCTGTATGAACATGGATATATCTACACAGCCATCTGGATGAACATGGAAATATCTACACCGCTATCTGTATGAACATGGAAATATGTACACCGCTATCTGTATGAACATGGATATATCTACACAGCTATCTGTATGAACATGGATATATCTACACAGCCATCTGGATGAACATGGAAATATCTACACCGCTATCTGTGTAAACATGCATACATCTTCACCACTATCTGCATAAACATGGAAATAACTACACCGCTATCTGTATGAACATGGAAATATCTGCACCGCTATCTGTATGAACATGGAAATATCTACACCGCTATCTGTTTGAACATGGAAATATCTACACCGCTATCTGCATGAAAATGGAAATATCTACACTGCTATCTGCATATACATGGAAATATCTACACAGCCATCTCTTTACACATGGAAATAACTACACCGCTATCTGTATGAACATGGAAATATCTACACCGCCATCTGTATGAACATGGAAATATCTGCACCGTCATCTGTATGAACATATAAATATCTACACCGCCATCTGTATTAAGATGGACATATCTACACCGCTATCTGTATAAACATGGAAATATCAACACCGCTATCTGTATAAACATGGAAATATCTACACCGATATCTGTATAAACATGGAAATATCTACACCGCTACCTGTATGAACATGGATATATCTACACACCCCTCTGGATGAACATGGAAATATCCACACCGCTATTTGTGTAAACATGCATACATCTTCACCGTTATCTGTATAAACATGGAAATATCTACACCGTTATCTGTATGAACATGGAAATATCTACACCGCTATCTGTTTGAAGATGGAAATATATACACCGCTATCTGCATGAAAATGGAAATATCTACACAGCTATCTGCATATAGATGGAAATATCTACACAGCTGTCTGTTTACACATGGAAATAACTACAACGCCATCTGTATGAACATGGAAATATCTGCACCGCCATCTGTATGAACATATAAATACCTACACCGCCATCTGTATTAAGATGGAGATATCTACACCGCTATCTGAATAAACATGGAAATATCTACACCGCTATCTGTATAAACATGGAAATATCTACACCACTATCTGTATAAACATGGAAATATCTACACCGCTACCTGTATAAACATGGAAATATCACCAGCGCTATCTGTATGAACCTGGAAATATCTACACCGCTATCTGTATGAACATGGAAATATCTACAAAGCTATCTGTATGAAAATGGAGATATCTACACCGCTATCTGTATGAACATGGAAATATCTACACTGCTATCTGTATGAACATGGAAATAGCTACACCGTTATCTGTATGAACATGGAAATAGCTACACCGCTATCTGTATGAACATGGAAATATCTACACCGCTATCTGTGTGAACATGGATATATCTACACAGCCATCTGGATGAACATGGAAATATCTACACCGCTATCTGTATGAACATAGAAATATCTACACCGCTATCTGTATGAACATGGATATATCTACACAGCCATCTGGATGAACATGGAAATATCTACACCGCTATCTGTGTAAACATGCATACATCTTCACCGCTATCTGTATAAACATGGAAATATCTACACCGCTATCTACATGAACATGGAAATATCTGCACCGCTATCTGTATGAACATGGAAATATCTACACCGCTATCTGTTTGAACATGGAAATACCTACACCGCTATCTGCATGAAAATGGAAATATCTACACAGCTATCTTCATATAGATGGAAATATCAACACAGCTATCCCTTTACACATGGAAATATCTACTCCGCTATCTGTATGAACATGGAAATATCTACACCGCTATCTGTTTGAACATGGAAATATCTACACCGCTATCTGCATGAAAATGGAAATATCTACACTGCTATCTGCATATACATGGAAATATCTACACAGCTATCCCTTTAAACATGGAAATAACTACACCGCGATCTGTATGAACATGGAAATATCTACACCGCCATCTGTATGAACATGGAAATATCTGCACCGCCATCTGTATGAACATATAAATATCTACACCGCCATCTGTATTAAGATGGAGTTATCTACACCGCTATGTGTATAAACATGGAAATATCTACACCGCTATCTGTATAAACATGGAAATATCTACAGCGCTATCTGTATAAACATGGAAATATCTACACAGCTATCTGTATGAACATGGAAATATCTACACTGCTATCAGTATGAACATGGAAATATCTACACCGCTGTCTGTATGAACATGGATATATCTACACAGCCCTCTGGATGAACATGGAAATATCCACACCGCTATCTGTGTAAACATGCATACATCTTCACCGCTATCTGTATAAACATGGAAATATCTACACCGCTATCTCTATGAACATGGAAATATCTACACCGCTATCTGTTTGAAGACGGAAATATATACACCGCTATCTGCATGAAAATGGAAATATCTACACAGCTATCAGCATATAGATGGAAATATCTACACAGCTGTCTGTTTACACATGGAAATAACTACAACGCTATCTGTATGAACATGGACATATCTACACCGCCATCTGTATGAACATGGAAATATCTGCACCGCCATCTGTATGAACATATAAATATCTACACCGCCATCTGTGTTAAGATGGAGATATCTACACCGCTATCTGAATAAACATGGAAATATCTACACCGCTATCTGTATAAACATGGAAATATCTACACCGCTATCTGTATAAACATGGAAATATCTACACCGCTATCTGTATAAACATGGAAATATCAGCACCGCTATCTGTATGAACCTGGAAATATCTACACCGCTATCTGTATGAACATGGAAATATCTACACCGCTATCTGTATGAACATGGAAATATCTACAAAGCTATCTGTATGAAAACGGAGATATCTACACCGCTATCTGTATGAACATGGAAATATCTACACTGCTATCTGTATGAACATGGAAATAGCTACACCGTTATCTGTATGAACATGGAAATAGCTAAACCGCTATCTGTATGAACATGGAAATATCTACACCGCTATCTGTATGAACATGGATATATCTACACAGCCATCTGGATGAACATGGAAATATCTACACCGCTATCTGTATGAACATGGAAATATCTACACCGCTATCTGTATGAACATGGATATATCTACACAGCCATCTGGATGAACATGGAAATATCTACACCGCTATCTGTGTAAACATGCATACATCTTCACCGCTATCTGTATAAACATGGAAATATCTACACCGCTATCTATATGAACATGGAAATATCTGCACCGCTATCTGTATGAACATGGAAATATCTACACCGCTATCTGTTTGAACATGGAAATATCTACACCGCTATCTGCATGAAAATGGAAATATCTACACTGCTATCTGCATATACATGGAAATATCTACACAGCTATCTCTTTACACACGGAAATAACTACACCGCTATCTGTATGAACATGGAAATATCTACACCGCCATCTGTATGAACATGGAAATATCTGCACTGCCATCTCTATGAACATATAAATATCTACACCGCCATCTGTATTAAAATGGAGATATCTACACCGCTATCTGCATAAACATGGAAATATCTACACCGCTATCTGTATAAACATGGAAATATCTACACCGCTATCTGTATAAACATGGAAATATCTACACCGCTACCTGTATAAACATGGAAATATCTGCACCGCTATCTGTATGAACATGGAAATATCTACACCGCTATCTGTATGAACATGGAAATATCTACACCGCTATCTGTATGAACATGGATATATCTACACAGCCCTCTGGATGAACAAGGAAATATCCACACCGCTATCTGTGTAAACATGCATACATCTTCACCGCTATCTGTATAAACATGGAAATATCTACACCGCTATCTCTATGAACATGGAAATATCTACACCGCTATCTGTTTGAAGATGGAAATATATACACCGCTATCTGCATGAAAATGGAAATATCTACACAGCTATCTGCATATAGATGGAAATATCTACACAGCTATCTCTTTACACATGGAAATATCTACTCCGCTATCTGTATGAACATGGAAATATCTGCACCGCTATCTATATGAACATGGAAATATCTACACAGCTATCTGTTTGAACATGGAAATATCTACACAGCTATCTGCATGAAAATGGAAATATCTACACTGCTATCTGCATATACATGGAAATATCTACACAGCTATCTCTTTACACATGGAAATAACTACACCGCTATCTGTATGAACATGGAAATATCTACAACGCCATCTGTATGAACATGGAAATATCTGCACAGCCATCTGTATGAACATATAAATATCTACACCGCCATCTGTATTAAGATGGAGTTATCTACACCGCTATCTGTATAAACATGGAAATATCTACAACGCTATCTGTATAAACATGGAAATATCTACACCGCTATCTGTATAAACATGGAAATATCTACACAGCTATCTGTATGAACATGGAAATATCTACACCGCTCTCTGTATGAACATGGATATATCTACACCGCCATCTGGATGAACATGGAAATATCTACACCGCTATCTGTATGAACATGGAAATATCTACACCGCTATCTGTATGAACATGGATATATCTACACAGCCCTCTGGATGAACATGGAAATATCCACACCGCTATCTGTGTAAACATGCATACATCTTCACAGCTATCTGTATAAACATGGAAATATCTACACCGCTATCTCTATGAACATGGAAATATCTACACCGCTATCTGTTTGAAGATGGAAATATATACACCGCTATCTGCATGAAAATGGAAATATCTACACAGCTATCTTCATATAGATGGAAATATCAACACAGCTATCTCTTTACACATGGAAATATCTACTCCGCTATCTGTATGAACATGGAAATATCTACACCGCTATCTGTTTGAACATGGAAATATCTACACCGCTATCTGCATGAAAATGGAAATATCTACACTGCTATCTGCATATACATGGAAATATCTACACAGCTATCCCTTTAAACATGGAAATAACTACACCGCTCTCTGTATGAACATGGAAATATCTACACCGCCATCTGTATGAAGATGGAAATATCTGCACCGCCATCTGTATGAACATATAAATATCTACACCGCCATCTGTATTAAGATGGAGTTATCTACACCGCTATGTGTATAAACATGGAAATATCTACACCGCTATCTGTATAAACATGGAAATATCTACAGCGCTATCTGTATAAACATGGAAATATCTACACAGCTATCTGTATGAACATGGAAATATCTACACTGCTATCTGTATGAACATGGAAATATCTACACCGCTATCTGTATGAACATGGATATATCTACACAGCCCTCTGGATGAACATGGAAATATCCACACCGCTATCTGTGTAAACATGCATACATCTTCACCGCTATCTGTATAAACATGGAAATATCTACACCGCTATCTCTATGAACATGGAAATATCTACACCGCTATCTGTTTGAAGATGGAAATATATACACCGCTATCTGCATGAAAATGGAAATATCTACACAGCTATCAGCATATAGATGGAAATATCTACACAGCTGTCTGTTTACACATGGAAATAACTACAACGCTATCTGTATGAACATGGACATATCTACACCGCCATCTGTATGAACATGGAAATATCTGCACCGCCATCTGTATGAACATATAAATATCTACACCGCCATCTGTGTTAAGATGGAGATATCTACACCGCTATCTGAATAAACATGGAAATATCTACACCGCTATCTGTATAAACATGGAAATATCTACACCGCTATCTGTATAAACATGGAAATATCTACACCGCTATCTGTATAAACATGGAAATATCAGCACCGCTATCTGTATGAACCTAGAAATATCTACACCGCTATCTGTATGAACATGGAAATATCTACACCGCTATCTGTATGAACATGGAAATATCTACAAAGCTATCTGTATGAAAACGGAGATATCTACACCGCTATCTGTATGAACATGGAAATATCTACACTGCTATCTGTATGAACATGGAAATAGCTACACCGTTATCTGTATGAACATGGAAATAGCTAAACCGCTATCTGTATGAACATGGAAATATCTACACCGCTATCTGTATGAACATGGATATATCTACACAGCCATCTGGATGAACATGGAAATATCTACACCGCTATCTGTATGAACATGGAAATATCTACACCGCTATCTGTATGAACATGGATATATCTACACAGCCATCTGGATGAACATGGAAATATCTACACCGCTATCTGTGTAAACATGCATACTTCTTCACCGCTATCTGTATAAACATGGAAATATCTACACCGCTATCTATATGAACATGGAAATATCTGCACCGCTATCTGTATGAACATGGAAATATCTACACCGCTATCTGTTTGAACATGGAAATATCTACACCGCTATCTGCATGAAAATGGAAATATCTACACTGCTATCTGCATATACATGGAAATATCTACACAGCTATCTCTTTACACATGGAAATAACTACACCGCTATCTGTATGAACATGGAAATATCTACACCGCCATCTGTATGAACATGGAAATATCTGCACTGCCATCTCTATGAACATATAAATATCTACACCGCCATCTGTATTAAGATGGAGATATCTACACCGCTATCTGTATAAACATGGAAATATCTACACCGCTATCTGTATAAACATGGAAATATCTACACCGCTATCTGTATAAACATGGAAATATCTACACCGCTACCTGTATAAACATGGAAATATCTGCACCGCTATCTGTATGAACATGGAAATATCTACACCGCTATCTGTATGAACATGGAAATATCTACACCGCTATCTGTATGAACATGGATATATCTACACAGCCCTCTGGATGAACAAGGAAATATCCACACCGCTATCTGTGTAAACATGCATACATCTTCACCGCTATCTGTATAAACATGGAAATATCTACACCGCTATCTCTATGAACATGGAAATATCTACACCGCTATCTGTTTGAAGATGGAAATATATACACCGCTATCTGCATGAAAATGGAAATATCTACACAGCTATCTGCATATAGATGGAAATATCTACACAGCTATCTCTTTACGCATGGAAATATCTACTCCGCTATCTGTATGAACATGGAAATATCTGCACCGCTATCTATATGAACATGGAAATATCTACACAGCTATCTGTTTGAACATGGAAATATCTACACCGCTATCTGCATGAAAATGGAAATATCTACACTGCTATCTGCATATACATGGAAATATCTACACAGCTATCTCTTTACACATGGAAATAACTACACCGCTATCTGTATGAACATGGAAATATCTACAACGCCATCTGTATGAACATGGAAATATCTGCACAGCCATCTGTATGAACATATAAATATCTACGCCGCCATCTGTATTAAGATGGAGTTATCTACACCGCTATCTGTATAAACATGGAAATATCTACAACGCTATCTGTATAAACATGGAAATATATACACCGCTATCTGTATAAACATGGAAATATCTACACAGCTATCTGTATGAACATGGAAATATCTACACCGCTATCTGTATGAACATGGATATATCTACACCGCCATCTGGATGAACATGGAAATATCTACACCGCTATCTGTATGAACATGGAAATATCTACACCGCTATCTGTATGAACATGGATATATCTACACAGCCCTCTGGATGAACATGGAAATATCCACACCGCTATCTGTGTAAACATGCATACATCTTCACCGCTATCTGTATAAACATGGAAATATCTACACCGCTATCTCTATGAACATGGAAATATCTACACCGCTATCTGTTTGAAGATGGAAATATATACACCGCTATCTGCATGAAAATGGAAATATCTACACAGCTATCTGCATATAGATGGAAATATCTACACAGCTATCTCTTTACACATGGAAATAACTACACCGCTATCTGTATGAACATGGAAATATCTACACCGCCATCTATAGGAACATGGAAATATCTGCACCGCCATGTGTGTGAACATATAAATATCTACACCGCCATCTGTATTAAGATGGAGATATCTACACTGCTATCTGAATAAACATGGAAATATCTACACCGCTATCTGTATAAACATGTAAACATCTACACCGCTATCTGTATAAACATGGAAATATCTACACCGCAACCTGTATAAACATGGAAATATCAGCACCGCTATCTGTATGAACCTGGAAATATCTACACCGCTATCTGTATGAACATGGAAATATCTACACCGCTATCTGTATGAACATGGAAATATCTACAAAGCTATCAGTATGAAAATGGAGATATCTACACCGCTATCTGTATGAACATGGAAATATCTACACCGCTATCTGTATGAACATGGAAATAGCTACACCGTTATCTGTATGAACATGGAAATATCTACACCGCTATCTGTATGAACATGGAAATATCTACACCGCTATATCTATAAACATGGAAATATCTACACCACCATCTGTATGAACATGGAAATATCTGCACCGCCATCTGTATGAACATATAAATATCTACACCGCCATCTTTATTAAGAAGGAAATATCTAAACCGCTATCTGTATAAACATGGAAATATCTACACCGCTGACTGTATAAACATGGAAATATCAGCACCGCTCTCTGTATGAAAATGGAAATATCTACACCGCTATCTGTATGGACATGGAAATATCTACACTGCTATCTGTATGAACATGGAAATAGCTACACCGTTATCTGTATGAAAATGGAAATAGCTACACCGCTATCTGTATGAACATGGAAATAGCTACACCGAGATCTGTATGAACATGGATATATCTTCACAGCCATCTGTCTGAAAATGGAAATATCTACACCGCTATCTGTATGAACATGGAAATATCTACACCGCTATCTGTATGAACATGGATATATCTACACAGCCATCTGGATGAACATGGAAATATCTACACCACTATCTGCATGAACATGGAAATAACTACACCGCCATCACTATGAACATGGAAATATCTGCACCGCCATCTGTATGAACATATAAATATCTACACCGCCATCTGTATTAAGATGGAGATATCTACACTGCTATCTGTATAAACATGGAAATACCTACACCGCCATCTGTATGAACATATAAATACACCGCCATCTGTATTTAGAAGGAAATATCTAAACCGCTTTCTGTATAATCATGGAAATATCTACACCGCTGCCTGTATAAACATGGAAATATCAGCACCGCTATCTGTATGAACATGGTAATATCTACACCGCTATCTGTAGGAACATGGAAATAGCTACACCGCTGCCTGTAGAAACATGGAAATATCAGCACCGCTATCTGTATGAACATGGAAATATCTACACCAATATCTGTATGAACATGGATATATCTACACAGCCATCTGGATGAACATGGAAATATCTACGCCACTATCTGTATGAACATGGAAATATCTACACCGCTATCTGTGTAAACATGCATACATCTTCACCGCTATCAGTATAAACATGGAAATATCTACACCGCTATCTGTATGAACATGGAAGTAGCTACACTGCTATCTGTATGAACATGGAAATATCTACACCGCTATCTGTATGAACATGGAAATATCTACACTGCTATCTGTATGAACATGGAAATAGCTACACTGCTATCTGTATGAACATGGAAATATCTACACCGCTATCTGTATGAACATGGATATATCTACACAGCCATCTGGATGAACATGGAAATATCTACACCGCTATCTGTGTAAACATGCATACATCTTCACCGCTATCTGTATAAACATGGAAATATTTACCACGCTATCTGTATGAACATGGAAATATCTACACCGCTATCTGTATGAACATGGAAATATCTGCACCGCTATCTGTTTGAACATGGAAATATCTACACCGCTATCTGCATGAAAATGGAAATATCTACACTGCTATCTGCATATACATGGAAATATCTACACAGCTATCTCTTTACACATGGAAATATCTACACCGCTATATCTATAAACATGGAAATATCTACACCGCCATCTGTATGAACATGGAAATATCAGCACCGCCATCTGTATGAACATATAAATATCTACACCGCCATCTGTATTAAGAAGGAAATATCTAAACCGCTATCAGTATAAACCTGGAAATATCTACACTGCTGCCTGTATAAACATGGAAATATCAGCACCGCTATCTGTATGAACATGGAAATATCTACACCGCTATCTGTATGAACATGGAAATATCTACACTGCTATCTGTATGAACATGGAAATAGCTACACCGTTATCTGTATGAACATGGAAATAGCTACACCACTATCTGTATGAAAATGGAAATATCTACACCGCTATCTGTATGAACATGGATATATCTACAAAGCCATCTCGATGAACATGGAAATATCTACACCGCTATCTGTATGAACATGGAAATATGTACACCGCTATCTGTATGAACATGGATATATCTACACAGCTATCTGTATGAACATGGATATATCTACACAGCCATCTGGATGAACATGGAAATATCTACACCGCTATCTGTGTAAACATGCATACATCTTCACCACTATCTGTATAAACATGGAAATAACTACACCGCTATCTGTATGAACATGGAAATATCTGCACCGCTATCTGTATGAACATGGAAATATCTACACCGCTATCTGTTTGAACATGGAAATATCTACACCGCTATCTGCATGAAAATGGAAATATCTACACTGCTATCTGCATATACATGGAAATATCTACACCGCCATCTCTTTACACATGGAAATAACTACACCGCTATCTGTATGAACATGGAAATATCTACACCGCCATCTGTATGAACATGGAAATATCTGCACCGTCATCTGTATGAACATATAAATATCTACACCGCCATCTGTATTAAGATGGACATATCTACACCGCTATCTGTATAAACATGGAAATATCAACACCGCTATCTGTATAAACATGGAAATATCTACACCGATATCTGTATAAACATGGAAATATCTACACCGCTACCTGTATGAACATGGATATATCTACACAGCCCTCTGGATGAACATGGAAATATCCACACCGCTATTTGTGTAAACATGCATACATCTTCACCGTTATCTGTATAAACATGGAAATATCTACACCGTTATCTGTATGAACATGGAAATATCCACACCGCTATCTGTTTGAAGATGGAAATATATACACCGCTATCTGCATGAAAATGGAAATATCCACACAGCTATCTGCATATAGATGGAAATATCTACACAGCTGTCTGTTTACACATGGAAATAACTACAACGCTATCTGTATGAACATGGACAAATCTACACCGCCATCTGTATGAACATGGAAATATCTGCACCGCCATCTGTATGAACATATAAATATCTACACCTCCATCTGTATTAAGATGGAGATATCTACACCGCTATCTGAATAAACATGGAAATAACTACACCGCTATCTGTATAAACATGGAAATATCTACACCGCTACCTGTATAAACATGGAAATATCACCAGCGCTATCTGTATGAACCTGGAAATATCTACACAGCTATCTGTATGAACATGGAAATATCTACAAAGCTATCTGTATGAAAATGGAGATATCTACACCGCTATCTGTATGAACATGGAAATATCTACACTGCTATCTGTATGAACATGGAAATAGCTACACCGTTATCTGTATGAACATGGAAATAGCTACACCGCTATCTGTATGAACATGGAAATATCTACAACGCTATCTGTATGAACATGGATATATCTACACAGCCATCTGTATGAACATGGAAATATCTACACCGCTATCTGTATGAACATAGAAATATCTACACCGCTATCTGTATGAACATGGAAATATCTACACCGCTATCTGTTTGAAGATGGAAATATATACAGCGCTATCTGCATGAAAATGGAAATATCTACACAGCTATCTGCATATAGATGGAAATATCTACACAGCTATATCTTTACACATGGAAATAACTACACCACTAGCTGTATGAACATGGAAAAATCTACACCGCCATCTGTATGAACATGGAAATATCTGCACCGCCATCTGTATGAACATGTAAATATCTACACCGCCATCTGTATTAAGATGGAGATATCTACACCGCTATCTGAATAAACATGGAAATATCTACACCGCTATCTGTATAAACATGGAAATATCTACACCGCTATGTGTATAACCATGGAAATATCTACACCGCTACCTGTATAAACATGGAAATATCAGCACCGCTATCTGTATGAACATGGAAATATCTACACCGCTATCTGTATGAACATGGAAATATCTACACCGCTATCTGTATGAACATGGAAATATCTACAAAGCTAACTGAATGAACATGGAAAAATCTACACCGCTATCTGTTTGAACATGGAAATATCTACACCGCTATCTGCATGAAAATGGAAATATCTACACTGCTATCTGCATATACATGGAAATATCTACACAGCTATCTCTTTACACATGGAAATAACTACACCGCTATATCTATAAACATGGAAATATCTACACCGCCATCTGTATGAACATGGAAATATCTGCACCGCCATCTGTATGAACATATAAATATCTACACCGCCATCTGTATTAAGAAGGAAATATCTAAACCGCTATCTGTATAAACCTGGAAATATCTACACTGCTGCCTGTGTAAACATGGAAATATCAGCACCGCTATCTGTATGAACATGGAAATATCTACACCGCTATCTGTATGAACATGGAAATATCTACACTGCTATCTGTATGAACATGGAAATAGCTACACCGTTATCTGTATGAACATGGAAATAGCTACACCACTATCTGTATGAAAATGGAAATATCTACACCGCTATCTGTATGAACATGGATATATCTACACAGCCATCTGGATGAACATGGAAATATCTACACCGCTATCTGTATGAACATGGAAATATGTACACCGCTATCTGTATGAACATGGATATATCTACACAGCTATCTGTATGAACATGGATATATCTACACAGCCATCTGGATGAACATGGAAATATCTACACCGCTATCTGTGTAAACATGCATACATCTTCACCACTATCTGTATAAACATGGAAATAACTACACCGCTATCTGTATGAACATGGAAATATCTGCACCGCTATCTGTATGAACATGGAAATATCTACACCGCTATCTGTTTGAACATGGAAATATCTACACCGATATCTGCATGAAAATGGAAATATCTACACTGCTATCTGCATATACATGGAAATATCTACACAGCCATCTCTTTACACATGGAAATAACTACACCGCTATCTGTATGAACATGGAAATATCTACACCGCCATCTGTATGAACATGGAAATATCTGCACCGTCATCTGTATGAACATATAAATATCTACACCGCCATCTGTATTAAGATGGACATATCTACACCGCTATCTGTATAAACATGGAAATATCAACACCGCTATCTGTATAAACATGGAAATATCTACACCGATATCTGTATAAACATGGAAATATCTACACCGCTACCTGTATGAACATGGATATATCTACTCAGCCCTCTGGATGAACATGGAAATATCCACACCGCTATTTGTGTAAACATGCATACATCTTCACCGTTATCTGTATAAACATGGAAATATCTACACCGTTATCTGTATGAACATGGAAATATCTACAGCGCTATCTGTTTGAAGGTGGAAATATATACACCGCTATCTGCATGAAAATGGAAATATCTACACAGCTATCTGCATATAGATGGAAATATCTACACAGCTGTCTGTTTACACATGGAAATAACTACAACGCTATCTGTATGAACATGGACAAATCTACACCGCCATCTGTATGAACATGGAAATATCTGCACCGCCATCTGTATGAATATATAAATATCTACACCGCCATCTGTATTAAGATGGAGATATCTACACCGCTATCTGAATAAACATGGAAATATCTACACCGCTATCTGTATAAACATGGAAATATCTACACCACTATCTGTATAAACATGGAAATATCTACACCGCTACCTGTATAAACATGGAAATATCACCAGCGCTATCTGTATGAACCTGGAAATATCTACACCGCTATCTGTATGAACATGGAAATATCTACAAAGCTATCTGTATGAAAATGGAGATATCTACACCGCTATCTGTATGAACATGGAAATATCTACACTGCTATCTGTATGAACATGGAAATAGCTACACCGTTATCTGTATGAACATGGAAATAGCTACACCGCTATCTGTATGAACATGGAAATATCTACACCGCTATCTGTGTGAACATGGATATATCTACACAGCCATCTGGATGAACATGGAAATATCTACACCGCTATCTGTATGAACATAGAAATATCTACACCGCTATCTGTATGAACATGGATATATCTACACAGCCATCTGGATGAACATGGAAATATCTACACCGCTATCTGTGTAAACATGCATACATCTTCACCGCTATCTGTATAAACATGGAAATATCTACACCGCTATCTACATGAACATGGAAATATCTGCACCGCTATCTGTATGAACATGGAAATATCTACACCGCTATCTGTTTGAACATGGAAATACCTACACCGCTATCTGCATGAAAATGGAAATATCTACACAGCTATCTTCATATAGATGGAAATATCAACACAGCTATCCCTTTACACATGGAAATATCTACTCCGCTATCTGTATGAACATGGAAATATCTACACCGCTATCTGTTTGAACATGGAAATATCTACACCGCTATCTGCATGAAAATGGAAATATCTACACTGCTATCTGCATATACATGGAAATATCTACACAGCTATCCCTTTAAACATGGAAATAACTACACCGCGATCTGTATGAACATGGAAATATCTACACCGCCATCTGTATGAACATGGAAATATCTGCACCGCCATCTGTATGAACATATAAATATCTACACCGCCATCTGTATTAAGATGGAGTTATCTACACCGCTATGTGTATAAACATGGAAATATCTACACCGCTATCTGTATAAACATGGAAATATCTACAGCGCTATCTGTATAAACATGGAAATATCTACACAGCTATCTGTATGAACATGGAAATATCTACACTGCTATCTGTATGAACATGGAAATATCTACACCGCTGTCTGTATGAACATGGATATATCTACACAGCCCTCTGGATGAACATGGAAATATCCACACCGCTATCTGTGTAAACATGCATACATCTTCACCGCTATCTGTATAAACATGGAAATATCTACACCGCTATCTCTATGAACATGGAAATATCTACACCGCTATCTGTTTGAAGATGGAAATATATACACCGCTATCTGCATGAAAATGGAAATATCTACACAGCTATCTGCATATAGATGGAAATATCTACACAGCTATCTCTTTACACATGGAAATATCTACTCCGCTATCTGTATGAACATGGAAATATCTGCACCGCTATCTATATGAACATGGAAATATCTACACAGCTATCTGTTTGAACATGGAAATATCTACACAGCTATCTGCATGAAAATGGAAATATCTACACTGCTATCTGCATATACATGGAAATATCTACACAGCTATCTCTTTACACATGGAAATAACTACACCGCTATCTGTATGAACATGGAAATATCTACAACGCCATCTGTATGAACATGGAAATATCTGCACAGCCATCTGTATGAACATATAAATATCTACACCGCCATCTGTATTAAGATGGAGTTATCTACACCGCTATCTGTATAAACATGGAAATATCTACAACGCTATCTGTATAAACATGGAAATATCTACACCGCTATCTGTATAAACATGGAAATATCTGCACAGCTATCTGTATGAACATGGAAATATCTACACCGCTCTCTGTATGAACATGGATATATCTACACCGCCATCTGGATGAACATGGAAATATCTACACCGCTATCTGTATGAACATGGAAATATCTACACCGCTATCTGTATGAACATGGATATATCTACACAGCCCTCTGGATGAACATGGAAATATCCACACCGCTATCTGTGTAAACATGCATACATCTTCACAGCTATCTGTATAAACATGGAAATATCTACACCGCTATCTCTATGAACATGGAAATATCTACACCGCTATCTGTTTGAAGATGGAAATATATACACCGCTATCTGCATGAAAATGGAAATATCTACACAGCTATCTTCATATAGATGGAAATATCAACACAGCTATCTCTTTACACATGGAAATATCTACTCCGCTATCTGTATGAACATGGAAATATCTACACCGCTATCTGTTTGAACATGGAAATATCTACACCGCTATCTGCATGAAAATGGAAATATCTACACTGCTATCTGCATATACATGGAAATATCTACACAGCTATCCCTTTAAACATGGAAATAACTACACCGCTATCTGTATGAACATGGAAATATCTACACCACTATCTGCATGAACATGGAAATAACTACACCGCCATCACTATGAACATGGAAATATCTGCACCGCCATCTGTATGAACATATAAATATCTACACCGCCATCTGTATTAAGATGGAGATATCTACACTGCTATCTGTATAAACATGGAAATACCTACACCGCCATCTGTATGAACATATAAATACACCGCCATCTGTATTTAGAAGGAAATATCTAAACCGCTTTCTGTATAATCATGGAAATATCTACACCGCTGCCTGTATAAACATGGAAATATCAGCACCGCTATCTGTATGAACATGGTAATATCTACACCGCTATCTGTAGGAACATGGAAATAGCTACACCGCTGCCTGTAGAAACATGGAAATATCAGCACCGCTATCTGTATGAACATGGAAATATCTACACCAATATCTGTATGAACATGGATATATCTACACAGCCATCTGGATGAACATGGAAATATCTACGCCACTATCTGTATGAACATGGAAATATCTACACCGCTATCTGTGTAAACATGCATACATCTTCACCGCTATCAGTATAAACATGGAAATATCTACACCGCTATCTGTATGAACATGGAAATAGCTACACTGCTATCTGTATGAACATGGAAATATCTACACCGCTATCTGTATGAACATGGATATATCTACACAGCCATCTGGATGAACATGGAAATATCTACACCGGTATCTGTGTAAACATGCATACATCTTCACCGCTATCTGTATAAACATGGAAATATTTACCACGCTATCTGTATGAACATGGAAATATCTACACCGCTATCTGTATGAACATGGAAATATCTGCACCGCTATCTGTTTGAACATGGAAATATCTACACCGCTATCTGCATGAAAATGGAAATATCTACACTGCTATCTGCATATACATGGAAATATCTACACAGCTATCTCTTTACACATGGAAATAACTACAACGCTATCTGTATGAACATAGAAATATCCACACCGCCATCTGTATGAACATGCAAATATCTGCAGCGCCATCTGTATGAACATATAAATATCTACACCGCCATCTGTATTAAGATGGAGATATCTACGCCGCTATCTGTATAAACATGGAAATATCTACACCGCTATCTGTATAAACATGGAAATATCTACACCGCTATCTGTATAAACATGGAAATATCTACACCGCTACCTGTATAAACATGGAAATATCAGCACCGCTATCTGTATGAACATGGAAATATCTACACCACCATCTGTATGAACATGGAAATATCTGCACCGCCATCTCTATGAACATATAAATATCTACACCGCCATCTGTATTAAGACGGAGATATCTACAATGCTATCTGAATAAACATGGAAATATCTACACCGCTATCTGTATAAACATGGAAATATCTACACCGCTATCTGTATAACCATTGAAATATCTACACCGCTACCTGTATAAACATGGAAATATCAGCACCGCTATCTGTATGAACATGGAAATATCTACACCGCTGCCTGTATAAACATGGAAATATCAGCACGGCTATCTGTATGAACATGGAAATATCTACACCGCTATCTGTTTGAACATGGAAATAACTACACTGCTATCTGTATGAACATGGAAATAGCTACACCGTTATCTGTATGAACATGGAAATAGCTACACCACTATCTGTATGAACATGGAAATATCTACACCGCTATCTGTATGAACATGGATATATCTACACAGCCCTCTGGATGAACATGGAAATATCCACACCGCTATCTGTGTAAACATGCATACATCTTCACCGCTATCTGTAGAAAGATGGAAATATCTACACCGCTATCTGTATGAACATGGAAATATCTACACCGCTATCTGTTTGAAGATGGAAATATATACACAGCTATCTGCATGAAAATGGAAATATCTACACAGCTATCTGCATATAGATGGAAATATCTACACAGCTATATCTTTACACATGGAAATAACTACACCACTATCTGTATGAACATGGAAAAATCTACACCGCCATCTGTATGAACATGGAAATATCTGCACCGCCATCTGTATGAACATATATATATCTACACCGCCATCTGTATTAAGATGGAGATATCTACACCGCTATCTGAATAAACATGGAAATATCTACACCGCTATCTGTATAAACATGGAAATATCTACACCGCTATGTGTATAACCATGGAAATATCTACACCGCTACCTGTATAAACATGGAAATATCAGCACCGCTATCTGTATGAACATGGAAATATCTACACCGCTATCTGTATGAACATGGAAATATCTACACCGCTATCTGTATGAACATGGAAATATCTACAAAGCTAACTGAATGAACATGGAAAAATCTACACCGCTATCTGTTTGAACATGGAAATATCTACACCGCTATCTGCATGAAAATGGAAATATATACACTGCTATCTGCATATACATGGAAATATCTACACAGCTATCTCTTTACACATGGAAATAACTACACCGCTATATCTATAAACATGGAAATATCTACACCGCCATCTGTATGAACATGGAAATATCTGCACCGCCATCTGCATGAACATATAAATATCTACACCGCCATCTGTATTAAGAAGGAAATATCTAAACCGCTATCTGTATAAACCTGGAAATATCTACACTGCTGCCTGTATAAACATGGAAATATCAGCACCGCTATCTGTATGAACATGGAAATATCTACACCGCTATCTGTATGAACATGGAAATATCTACACTGCTATCTGTATGAACATGGAAATAGCTACACCGTTATCTGTATGAACATGGAAATAGCTACACCACTATCTGTATGAAAATGGAAATATCTTCACCGCTATCTGTATGAACATGGATATATCTACACAGCCATCTGGATGAACATGGAAATATCTACACCGCTATCTGTATGAACATGGAAATATGTACACCGCTATCTGTATGAACATGGATATATCTACACAGCTATCTGTATGAACATGGATATATCTACACAGCCATCTGGATGAACATGGAAATATCTACACCGCTATCTGTGTAAACATGCATACATCTTCACCACTATCTGCATAAACATGGAAATAACTACACCGCTATCTGTATGAACATGGAAATATCTGCACCGCTATCTGTATGAACATGGAAATATCTACACCGCTATCTGTTTGAACATGGAAATATCTACACCGCTATCTGCATGAAAATGGAAATATCTACACTGCTATCTGCATATACATGGAAATATCTACACAGCCATCTCTTTACACATGGAAATAACTACACCGCTATCTGTATGAACATGGAAATATCTACACCGCCATCTGTATGAACATGGAAATATCTGCACCGTCATCTGTATGAACATATAAATATCTACACCGCCATCTGTATTAAGATGGACATATCTACACCGCTATCTGTATAAACATGGAAATATCAACACCGCTATCTGTATAAACATGGAAATATCTACACCGATATCTGTATAAACATGGAAATATCTACACCGCTACCTGTATGAACATGGATATATCTACACACCCCTCTGGATGAACATGGAAATATCCACACCGCTATTTGTGTAAACATGCATACATCTTCACCGTTATCTGTATAAACATGGAAATATCTACACCGTTATCTGTATGAACATGGAAATATCTACACCGCTATCTGTTTGAAGATGGAAATATATACACCGCTATCTGCATGAAAATGGAAATATCTACACAGCTATCTGCATATAGATGGAAATATCTACACAGCTGTCTGTTTACACATGGAAATAACTACAACGCCATCTGTATGAACATGGAAATATCTGCACCGCCATCTGTATGAACATATAAATACCTACACCGCCATCTGTATTAAGATGGAGATATCTACACCGCTATCTGAATAAACATGGAAATATCTACACCGCTATCTGTATAAACATGGAAATATCTACACCACTATCTGTATAAACATGGAAATATCTACACCGCTACCTGTATAAACATGGAAATATCACCAGCGCTATCTGTATGAACCTGGAAATATCTACACCGCTATCTGTATGAACATGGAAATATCTACAAAGCTATCTGTATGAAAATGGAGATATCTACACCGCTATCTGTATGAACATGGAAATATCTACACTGCTATCTGTATGAACATGGAAATAGCTACACCGTTATCTGTATGAACATGGAAATAGCTACACCGCTATCTGTATGAACATGGAAATATCTACACCGCTATCTGTGTGAACATGGATATATCTACACAGCCATCTGGATGAACATGGAAATATCTACACCGCTATCTGTATGAACATAGAAATATCTACACCGCTATCTGTATGAACATGGATATATCTACACAGCCATCTGGATGAACATGGAAATATCTACACCGCTATCTGTGTAAACATGCATACATCTTCACCGCTATCTGTATAAACATGGAAATATCTACACCGCTATCTACATGAACATGGAAATATCTGCACCGCTATCTGTATGAACATGGAAATATCTACACCGCTATCTGTTTGAACATGGAAATACCTACACCGCTATCTGCATGAAAATGGAAATATCTACACAGCTATCTTCATATAGATGGAAATATCAACACAGCTATCCCTTTACACATGGAAATATCTACTCCGCTATCTGTATGAACATGGAAATATCTACACCGCTATCTGTTTGAACATGGAAATATCTACACCGCTATCTGCATGAAAATGGAAATATCTACACTGCTATCTGCATATACATGGAAATATCTACACAGCTATCCCTTTAAACATGGAAATAACTACACCGCGATCTGTATGAACATGGAAATATCTACACCGCCATCTGTATGAACATGGAAATATCTGCACCGCCATCTGTATGAACATATAAATATCTACACCGCCATCTGTATTAAGATGGAGTTATCTACACCGCTATGTGTATAAACATGGAAATATCTACACCGCTATCTGTATAAACATGGAAATATCTACAGCGCTATCTGTATAAACATGGAAATATCTACACAGCTATCTGTATGAACATGGAAATATCTACACTGCTATCAGTATGAACATGGAAATATCTACACCGCTGTCTGTATGAACATGGATATATCTACACAGCCCTCTGGATGAACATGGAAATATCCACACCGCTATCTGTGTAAACATGCATACATCTTCACCGCTATCTGTATAAACATGGAAATATCTACACCGCTATCTCTATGAACATGGAAATATCTACACCGCTATCTGTTTGAAGACGGAAATATATACACCGCTATCTGCATGAAAATGGAAATATCTACACAGCTATCAGCATATAGATGGAAATATCTACACAGCTGTCTGTTTACACATGGAAATAACTACAACGCTATCTGTATGAACATGGACATATCTACACCGCCATCTGTATGAACATGGAAATATCTGCACCGCCATCTGTATGAACATATAAATATCTACACCGCCATCTGTGTTAAGATGGAGATATCTACACCGCTATCTGTATGAACATGGAAATATCTACACCGCTATCTGTATGAACATGGAAATATCTACAAAGCTATCTGTATGAAAACGGAGATATCTACACCGCTATCTGTATGAACATGGAAATATCTACACTGCTATCTGTATGAACATGGAAATAGCTACACCGTTATCTGTATGAACATGGAAATAGCTAAACCGCTATCTGTATGAACATGGAAATATCTACACCGCTATCTGTATGAACATGGATATATCTACACAGCCATCTGGATGAACATGGAAATATCTACACCGCTATCTGTATGAACATGGAAATATCTACACCGCTATCTGTATGAACATGGATATATCTACACAGCCATCTGGATGAACATGGAAATATCTACACCGCTATCTGTGTAAACATGCATACATCTTCACCGCTATCTGTATGAACATGGAAATATCTACACCGCTATCTGTTTGAACATGGAAATATCTACACCGCTATCTGCATGAAAATGGAAATATCTACACTGCTATCTGCATATACATGGAAATATCTACACAGCTATCTCTTTACACACGGAAATAACTACACCGCTATCTGTATGAACATGGAAATATCTACACCGCCATCTGTATGAACATGGAAATATCTGCACTGCCATCTCTATGAACATATAAATATCTACACCGCCATCTGTATTAAGATGGAGATATCTACACCGCTATCTGCATAAACATGGAAATATCTACACCGCTATCTGTATAAACATGGAAATATCTACACCGCTATCTGTATAAACATGGAAATATCTACACCGCTACCTGTATAAACATGGAAATATCTGCACCGCTATCTGTATGAACATGGAAATATCTACACCGCTATCTGTATGAACATGGAAATATCTACACCGCTATCTGTATGAACATGGATATATCTACACAGCCCTCTGGATGAACAAGGAAATATCCACACCGCTATCTGTGTAAACATGCATACATCTTCACCGCTATCTGTATAAACATGGAAATATCTACACCGCTATCTCTATGAACATGGAAATATCTACACCGCTATCTGTTTGAAGATGGAAATATATACACCGCTATCTGCATGAAAATGGAAATATCTACACAGCTATCTGCATATAGATGGAAATATCTACACAGCTATCTCTTTACACATGGAAATATCTACTCCGCTATCTGTATGAACATGGAAATATCTGCACCGCTATCTATATGAACATGGAAATATCTACACAGCTATCTGTTTGAACATGGAAATATCTACACAGCTATCTGCATGAAAATGGAAATATCTACACTGCTATCTGCATATACATGGAAATATCTACACAGCTATCTCTTTACACATGGAAATAACTACACCGCTATCTGTATGAACATGGAAATATCTACAACGCCATCTGTATGAACATGGAAATATCTGCACAGCCATCTGTATGAACATATAAATATCTACACCGCCATCTGTATTAAGATGGAGTTATCTACACCGCTATCTGTATAAACATGGAAATATCTACAACGCTATCTGTATAAACATGGAAATATCTACACCGCTATCTGTATAAACATGGAAATATCTACACAGCTATCTGTATGAACATGGAAATATCTACACCGCTCTCTGTATGAACATGGATATATCTACACCGCCATCTGGATGAACATGGAAATATCTACACCGCTATCTGTATGAACATGGAAATATCTACACCGCTATCTGTATGAACATGGATATATCTACACAGCCCTCTGGATGAACATGGAAATATCCACACCGCTATCTGTGTAAACATGCATACATCTTCACAGCTATCTGTATAAACATGGAAATATCTACACCGCTATCTCTATGAACATGGAAATATCTACACCGCTATCTGTTTGAAGATGGAAATATATACACCGCTATCTGCATGAAAATGGAAATATCTACACAGCTATCTTCATATAGATGGAAATATCAACACAGCTATCTCTTTACACATGGAAATATCTACTCCGCTATCTGTATGAACATGGAAATATCTACACCGCTATCTGTTTGAACATGGAAATATCTACACCGCTATCTGCATGAAAATGGAAATATCTACACTGCTATCTGCATATACATGGAAATATCTACACAGCTATCCCTTTAAACATGGAAATAACTACACCGCTCTCTGTATGAACATGGAAATATCTACACCGCCATCTGTATGAAGATGGAAATATCTGCACCGCCATCTGTATGAACATATAAATATCTACACCGCCATCTGTATTAAGATGGAGTTATCTACACCGCTATGTGTATAAACATGGAAATATCTACACCGCTATCTGTATAAACATGGAAATATCTACAGCGCTATCTGTATAAACATGGAAATATCTACACAGCTATCTGTATGAACATGGAAATATCTACACTGCTATCTGTATGAACATGGAAATATCTACACCGCTATCTGTATGAACATGGATATATCTACACAGCCCTCTGGATGAACATGGAAATATCCACACCGCTATCTGTGTAAACATGCATACATCTTCACCGCTATCTGTATAAACATGGAAATATCTACACCGCTATCTCTATGAACATGGAAATATCTACACCGCTATCTGTTTGAAGATGGAAATATATACACCGCTATCTGCATGAAAATGGAAATATCTACACAGCTATCAGCATATAGATGGAAATATCTACACAGCTGTCTGTTTACACATGGAAATAACTACAACGCTATCTGTATGAACATGGACATATCTACACCGCCATCTGTATGAACATGGAAATATCTGCACCGCCATCTGTATGAACATATAAATATCTACACCGCCATCTGTGTTAAGATGGAGATATCTACACCGCTATCTGAATAAACATGGAAATATCTACACCGCTATCTGTATAAACATGGAAATATCTACACCGCTATCTGTATAAACATGGAAATATCTACACCGCTATCTGTATAAACATGGAAATATCAGCACCGCTATCTGTATGAACCTAGAAATATCTACACCGCTATCTGTATGAACATGGAAATATCTACACCGCTATCTGTATGAACATGGAAATATCTACAAAGCTATCTGTATGAAAACGGAGATATCTACACCGCTATCTGTATGAACATGGAAATATCTACACTGCTATCTGTATGAACATGGAAATAGCTACACCGTTATCTGTATGAACATGGAAATAGCTAAACCGCTATCTGTATGAACATGGAAATATCTACACCGCTATCTGTATGAACATGGATATATCTACACAGCCATCTGGATGAACATGGAAATATCTACACCGCTATCTGTATGAACATGGAAATATCTACACCGCTATCTGTATGAACATGGATATATCTACACAGCCATCTGGATGAACATGGAAATATCTACACCGCTATCTGTGTAAACATGCATACTTCTTCACCGCTATCTGTATAAACATGGAAATATCTACACCGCTATCTATATGAACATGGAAATATCTGCACCGCTATCTGTATGAACATGGAAATATCTACACCGCTATCTGTTTGAACATGGAAATATCTACACCGCTATCTGCATGAAAATGGAAATATCTACACTGCTATCTGCATATACATGGAAATATCTACACAGCTATCTCTTTACACATGGAAATAACTACACCGCTATCTGTATGAACATGGAAATATCTACACCGCCATCTGTATGAACATGGAAATATCTGCACTGCCATCTCTATGAACATATAAATATCTACACCGCCATCTGTATTAAGATGGAGATATCTACACCGCTATCTGTATAAACATGGAAATATCTACACCGCTATCTGTATAAACATGGAAATATCTACACCGCTATCTGTATAAACATGGAAATATCTACACCGCTACCTGTATAAACATGGAAATATCTGCACCGCTATCTGTATGAACATGGAAATATCTACACCGCTATCTGTATGAACATGGAAATATCTACACCGCTATCTGTATGAACATGGATATATCTACACAGCCCTCTGGATGAACAAGGAAATATCCACACCGCTATCTGTGTAAACATGCATACATCTTCACCGCTATCTGTATAAACATGGAAATATCTACACCGCTATCTCTATGAACATGGAAATATCTACACCGCTATCTGTTTGAAGATGGAAATATATACACCGCTATCTGCATGAAAATGGAAATATCTACACAGCTATCTGCATATAGATGGAAATATCTACACAGCTATCTCTTTACGCATGGAAATATCTACTCCGCTATCTGTATGAACATGGAAATATCTACACCGCCATCTGTATGAACATGGAAATATCTGCACAGCCATCTGTATGAACATATAAATATCTACGCCGCCATCTGTATTAAGATGGAGTTATCTACACCGCTATCTGTATAAACATGGAAATATCTACAACGCTATCTGTATAAACATGGAAATATATACACCGCTATCTGTATAAACATGGAAATATCTACACAGCTATCTGTATGAACATGGAAATATCTACACCGCTATCTGTATGAACATGGATATATCTACACCGCCATCTGGATGAACATGGAAATATCTACACCGCTATCTGTATGAACATGGAAATATCTACACCGCTATCTGTATGAACATGGATATATCTACACAGCCCTCTGGATGAACATGGAAATATCCACACCGCTATCTGTGTAAACATGCATACATCTTCACCGCTATCTGTATAAACATGGAAATATCTACACCGCTATCTCTATGAACATGGAAATATCTACACCGCTATCTGTTTGAAGATGGAAATATATACACCGCTATCTGCATGAAAATGGAAATATCTACACAGCTATCTGCATATAGATGGAAATATCTACACAGCTATCTCTTTACACATGGAAATAACTACACCGCTATCTGTATGAACATGGAAATATCTACACCGCCATCTATAGGAACATGGAAATATCTGCACCGCCATGTGTGTGAACATATAAATATCTACACCGCCATCTGTATTAAGATGGAGATATCTACACTGCTATCTGAATAAACATGGAAATATCTACACCGCTATCTGTATAAACATGTAAACATCTACACCGCTATCTGTATAAACATGGAAATATCTACACCGCAACCTGTATAAACATGGAAATATCAGCACCGCTATCTGTATGAACCTGGAAATATCTACACCGCTATCTGTATGAACATGGAAATATCTACACCGCTATCTGTATGAACATGGAAATATCTACAAAGCTATCAGTATGAAAATGGAGATATCTACACCGCTATCTGTATGAACATGGAAATATCTACACTGCTATCTGTATGAACATGGAAATAGCTACACCGTTATCTGTATGAACATGGAAATATCTACACCGCTATCTGTATGAACATGGAAATATCTACACCGCTATATCTATAAACATGGAAATATCTACACCACCATCTGTATGAACATGGAAATATCTGCACCGCCATCTGTATGAACATATAAATATCTACACCGCCATCTTTATTAAGAAGGAAATATCTAAACCGCTATCTGTATAAACATGGAAATATCTACACCGCTGACTGTATAAACATGGAAATATCAGCACCGCTCTCTGTATGAAAATGGAAATATCTACACCGCTATCTGTATGGACATGGAAATATCTACACTGCTATCTGTATGAACATGGAAATAGCTACACCGTTATCTGTATGAAAATGGAAATAGCTACACCGCTATCTGTATGAACATGGAAATAGCTACACCGAGATCTGTATGAACATGGATATATCTTCACAGCCATCTGTCTGAAAATGGAAATATCTACACCGCTATCTGTATGAACATGGAAATATCTACACCGCTATCTGTATGAACATGGATATATCTACACAGCCATCTGGATGAACATGGAAATATCTACACCACAATCTGCATGAACATGGAAATAACTACACCGCCATCACTATGAACATGGAAATATCTGCACCGCCATCTGTATGAACATATAAATATCTACACCGCCATCTGTATTAAGATGGAGATATCTACACTGCTATCTGTATAAACATGGAAATACCTACACCGCCATCTGTATGAACATATAAATACACCGCCATCTGTATTTAGAAGGAAATATCTAAACCGCTTTCTGTATAATCATGGAAATATCTACACCGCTGCCTGTATAAACATGGAAATATCAGCACCGCTATCTGTATGAACATGGTAATATCTACACCGCTATCTGTAGGAACATGGAAATAGCTACACCGCTGCCTGTAGAAACATGGAAATATCAGCACCGCTATCTGTATGAACATGGAAATATCTACACCAATATCTGTATGAACATGGATATATCTACACAGCCATCTGGATGAACATGGAAATATCTACGCCACTATCTGTATGAACATGGAAATATCTACACCGCTATCTGTGTAAACATGCATACATCTTCACCGCTATCAGTATAAACATGGAAATATCTACACCGCTATCTGTATGAACATGGAAATAGCTACACTGCTATCTGTATGAACATGGAAATATCTACACCGCTATCTGTATGAACATGGATATATCTACACAGCCATCTGGATGAACATGGAAATATCTACACCGCTATCTGTGTAAACATGCATACATCTTCACCGCTATCTGTATAAACATGGAAATATTTACCACGCTATCTGTATGAACATGGAAATATCTACACCGCTATCTGTATGAACATGGAAATATCTGCACCGCTATCTGTTTGAACATGGAAATATCTACACCGCTATCTGCATGAAAATGGAAATATCTACACTGCTATCTGCATATACATGGAAATATCTACACAGCTATCTCTTTACACATGGAAATAACTACAACGCTATCTGTATGAACATAGAAATATCCACACCGCCATCTGTATGAACATGCAAATATCTGCAGCGCCATATGTATGAACATATAAATATCTACACCGCCATCTGTATTAAGATGGAGATATCTACGCCGCTATCTGTATAAACATGGAAATATCTACACCGCTATCTGTATAAACATGGAAATATCTACACCGCTATCTGTATAAACATGGAAATATCTACACCGCTACCTGTATAAACATGGAAATATCAGCACCGCTATCTGTATGAACATGGAAATATCTACACCACCATCTGTATGAACATGGAAATATCTGCACCGCCATCTCTATGAACATATAAATATCTACACCGCCATCTGTATTAAGACGGAGATATCTACAATGCTATCTGAATAAACATGGAAATATCTACACCGCTATCTGTATAAACATGGAAATATCTACACCGCTATCTGTATAACCATGGAAATATCTACACCGCTACCTGTATAAACATGGAAATATCAGCACCGCTATCTGTATGAACATGGAAATATCTACACCGCTGCCTGTATAAACATGGAAATATCAGCACGGCTATCTGTATGAACATGGAAATATCTACACCGCTATCTGTTTGAACATGGAAATAACTACACTGCTATCTGTATGAACATGGAAATAGCTACACCGTTATCTGTATGAACATGGAAATAGCTACACCACTATCTGTATGAACATGGAAATATCTACACCGCTATCTGTATGAACATGGATATATCTACACAGCCCTCTGGATGAACATGGAAATATCCACACCGCTATCTGTGTAAACATGCATACATCTTCACCGCTATCTGTATAAACATGGAAATATCTACACCGCTATCTCTATGAACATGGAAATATCTACACCGCTATCTGTTTGAAGATGGAAATATATACACCGCTATCTGCATGAAAATGGAAATATCTACACAGCTATCTTCATATAGATGGAAATATCAACACAGCTATCTCTTTACACATGGAAATATCTACTCCGCTATCTGTATGAACATGGAATTAACTACACCGCTATCTGTTTGAACATGGAAATATCTACACCGCTATCTGCATGAAAATGGAAATATCTACACTGCTATCTGCATATACATGGAAATATCTACACAGCTATCCCTTTACACATGGAAATAACTACACCGCTATCTGTATGAACATGGAAATATCTACACCGCCATCTGTATGAACATGGAAATATCTGCACCGCCATCTGTATGAACATATAAATATCTACACCGCCATCTGTATGAAGATGGAGTTATCTACACCGCTATGTGTATAAACATGGAAATATCTACACCGCTATCTGTATAAACATGGAAATATCTACAGCGCTATCTGTATAAACATGGAAATATCTACACGGCTATCTGTATGAACATGGAAATATCTACACTGCTATCTGTATGAACATGGAAATATCTACACCGCTATCTGTATGAACATGGATATATCTACACACCCCTCTGGATGAACATGGAAATATCCACACCGCTATCTGTGTAAACATGCATACATCTTCACCGCTATCTGTATAAACATGGAAATATCTACACCGCTATCTCTATGAACATGGAAATATCTACACCGCTATCTGTTTGAAGATGGAAATATATACACCGCTATCTGTATGAAAATGGAAATATCTACACAGCTATCAGCATATAGATGGAAATATCTACACAGCTGTCTGTTTACACATGGAAATAACTACAACGCTCTCTGTATGAACATGGACATATCTACACCGCCATCTGTATGAACATGGAAATATCTGCACCGCCATCTGTATGAACATATAAATATCTACACCGCCATCTGTGTTAAGATGGAGATATCTACACCGCTATCTGAATAAACATGGAAATATCTACACCGCTATCTGTATAAACATGGAAATATCTACACCGCTATCTGTATAAACATGGAAATATCTACACCGCTATCTGTATAAACATGGAAATATCAGCACCGCTATCTGTATGAACCTGGAAATATCTACACCGCTATCTGTATGAACATGGAAGTATGTACACAGCTATCTGTATGAACATGGAAATATCTACAAAGCTATCTGTATGAAAACGGAGATATCTACACCGCTATCTGTATGAACATGGAAATATCTACACTGCTATCTGTATGAACATTGAAATAGCTACACCGTTATCTGTATTAAGATAGAGATATCTCCACTGCTCTCTGTATAAACATGGAAATATCAGCACCGCTATCTGTATGAACATGGAAATATCAGCCCCTCTATCTGTATGAACATGGAAGTATCTACACCGCTATCTGTATGAACATGGAATTATCTACACCGCTATCTGTATGAACATGGAAATATCTACAACGCTATCTGTTTGAACATGGAAATATCTACACCGCTATCTGTATGAACACGGAAATATCTACACCGCTATCTGTTTGAACATGGAAATATCTACACCGCTATCTGCATGAAAATGGAAATATATACACAGCTATCTGCATATACATGGAAATATCTACACAGCTATCTCTTTACACATGGAAAAAACTACACCGCTATCTGTATGAACATGGAAATATCTTCACCGCCATCTTTATGAACATGGATATATCTACACAGCCATCTGGATGAACATGGAAATATCTACACCGCTATCTGTATGAACATGGAAATATCTACACCGATATCTGTGTAAACATGAATACATCTTCACCGCTATCTGTATAAACATGGAAATATCTACACTGCTATCTGTATGAACATGGAAATATCTACACCGCTATCTGTTTGAACATGGAAATATCTACACCGCTATCTGCATGAAAATGGAAATATCTACACAGCGATCTGCATATACATGGAAATATCTACAAAGCTATCTCTTTACACATGGAAATAAGTACAGCGCTATTTCTATAAACATGGAAATAGCTACACCGCCATCTGTATGAACATGGAAATATCTACACCGCTATCTGTATGAACATGGGAATATCTACACCGCTTTCTGTATGAACATGGATATATCTACACAGCCCTCTGGATGAACATGGAAATATCCACACCGCTATCTGTGTAAACATGCATACATCTTCACCGCTATCTGTAGAAACATGGAAATATCTACACCGCTATCTGTATGAACATGGAAATATCTACACCGCTATCTGTTTGAAGATGGAAACATATACACCGCTATCTGCATGAAAATGGAAATATCTATACAGCTATCTGCATATAGATGGAAATATCTACACAGCTATCTCTTTACACATGGAAATAACTACACCACTATCTGTATGAACATGGAAATATCTACACCGCCATCTGTTTGAACATGGAAATATCTGCACCGCCATCTGTATGAACATATAAATATCTACACCGCCATCTGTATTATGATGGAGATATCTACACCGCTATCTGAATAGACATGGAAATATCTACACCGCTATCTGTATAAACATGGAAATATCTACACCGCTATGTGTATAACCATGGAAATATCTACACCGCTACCTGTATAATCATGGAAATATCAGCACCGCTATCTGTATGAACATGGAAATATCTACACCGCTATCTGTATGAACATGGAAATATCTACACCGCTATCTGTATGAACATGGAAATATCTACAAAGCTATCTGAATGAACATGGAAAAATCTACACCGCTATCTGTTTGAACATGGAAATACCTACACCGCTATCTGCATGAAAATGGAAATATCTACACTGCTATCTGCATATACATGGAAATATCTACACAGCTATCTCTTTACACATGGAAATATCTACACCGCTATATCTATAAACATGGAAATATCTACACCGCCATCTGTATGAACATGGAAATATCTGCACCGCCATCTGTATGAACATATAAATATCTACACCGCCATCTGTATTAAGAAGGAAATATCTAAACCGCTATCTGTATAAACCTGGAAATATCTACACCGCTGCCTGTATAAACATGGAAATATCAGCACCGCTATCTGTATGAACATGGAAATATCTACACCGCTATCTGTATGAACATGGAAATATCTACACTGCTATCTGTATGAACATGGAAATAGCTACACCGTTATCTGTATGAACATGGAAATAGCTACACCACTATCTGTATGAACATGGAAATATCTACACCGCTATCTGTAAGAACATGGATATATCTACACAGCCATCTGGATGAACATGGAAATATCTACACCGCTATCTGTATGAACGTGGAAATATTTACACCGCTATCTGTATGAACATGGATATATCTACACAGCCATCTGGATGAACATGGAAATATCTAAACCGCTCTCTGTGTAAACATGCATAGAACTTCTCCGCTATCTCTATAAACATGGAAATATCTACACCGCTATCTGAATGAACATGGAAATATCTACACCGCTATCTGTATGAAAATGTAAATATCTACACTGCTATCTGCATATACATTTAAATATCTAGACAGCTATCTCTTTACACATGGAAATAACTACACCGCTATCTGTATGAACATGGAAATATCTACACCGCCTTCTGTATGAACACGGAAATATCTGCACCGCCATCCGTAAGAACATATAAATATCTACACCGCCATCTGTATTAAGATGGAGATATCTACACTGCTATCTGTATAAACATGGAAATATCTAAACCGCCATCTGTATGAACATATAAATATCTACACCGCCATCTGTATTAAGAAGGAAATATCTAAACCGCTATCTGTATAAACATGGAAATATCTACACCGCTGCCTGTATAAACAAGGAAATATCAGCACCGCTATCTGTATGAAAATGGAAATATCTACACCGCTATCTGTATGAACATGGAAATATCTACACAGCTATCTGTATGAACAAGGAAATAGCTACACCGCTATCTGAATGAACATGGATAGATCTACACAGCCATCTGGATGAACATGGTAATATCTACACCGCTATCTGTGTAAACATGCATACATCTTCACCACTATCTGTATAAACATGGAAATATCTGCACCGCTATCGGTATGAACATGGAAATATCTACACCGCTATCTGTATGAACATGGAAATACCTACACCGCTATCTGTTTGGACATGGAAATATCTTCACCGCTATCTGCATGAAATTGGAAATATCTACACTGCTATCTGCATATACATTTAAATATCTACACAGCTATCTCTTTACACATGGAAATAACTACACCACTATCTGTATGAACATGGAAATAACTACACCGCCATCTGTATGAACATGGAAATATCTGCACCGCCATCTGTATGAACATATAAATATCTACACCGCTATCTGTATGAACATGGGAATATCTACACCGCTTTCTGTATGAACATGGATATATCTACACAGCCCTCTGGATGAACATGGAAATATCCACACCGCTATCTGTGTAAACATGCATACATCTTCACCGCTATCTGTAGAAACATGGAAATATCTACACCGCTATCTGTATGAACATGGAAATATCTACACCGCTATCTGTTTGAAGATGGAAACATATACACCGCTATCTGCATGAAAATGGAAATATCTACACAGCTATCTGCATATAGATGGAAATATCTACACAGCTATCTCTTTACACATGGAAATAACTACACCACTATCTGTATGAACATGGAAATATCTACACCGCCATCTGTTTGAACATGGAAATATCTGCACCGCCATCTGTATGAACATATAAATATCTACACCGCCATCTGTATTAAGATGGAGATATCTACACAGCTATCTGAATAGACATGGAAATATCTACACCGCTATCTGTATAAACATGGAAATATCTACACCGCTATGTGTATAACCATGGAAATATCTACACCGCTACCTGTATAATCATGGAAATATCAGCACCGCTATCTGTATGAACATGGAAATATCTACACCGCTATCTGTATGAACATGGAAATATCTACACCGCTATCTGTATGAACATGGAAATATCTACAAAGCTATCTGAATGAACATGGAAAAATCTACACCGCTATCTGTTTGAACATGGAAATACCTACACCGCTATCTGCATGAAAATGGAAATATCTACACTGCTATCTGCATATACATGGAAATATCTACACAGCTATCTCTTTACACATGGAAATATCTACACCGCTATATCTATAAACATGGAAATATCTACACCGCCATCTGTATGAACATGGAAATATCTGCACCGCCATCTGTATGAACATATAAATATCTACACCGCCATCTGTATTAAGAAGGAAATATCTAAACCACTATCTGTATAAACCTGGAAATATCTACACCGCTGCCTGTATAAACATGGAAATATCAGCACCGCTATCTGTATGAACATGGAAATATCTACACCGCTATCTGTATGAACATGGAAATATCTACACTGCTATCTGTATGAACATGGAAATAGCTACACCGTTATCTGTATGAACATGGAAATAGCTACACCACTATCTGTATGAACATGGAAATATCTACACCGCTATCTGTAAGAACATGGATATATCTACACAGCCATCTGGATGAACATGGAAATATCTACACCGCTATCTGTATGAACATGGAAATATTTACACCGCTATCTGTATGAACATGGATATATCTACACAGCCATCTGGATGAACATGGAAATATCTAAACCGCTCTCAGTGTAAACATGCATAGAACTTCTCCGCTATCTCTATAAACATGGAAATATCTACACCGCTATCTGAATGAACATGGAAATATCTACACCGCTATCTGTATGAAAATGTAAATATCTACACTGCTATCTGCATATACATTTAAATATCTACACAGCTATCTCTTTACACATGGAAATAACTACACCGCTATCTGTATGAACATGGAAATATCTACACCGCCTTCTGTATGAACACGGAAATATCTGCACCGCCATCCGTAAGAACATATAAATATCTACACCGCCATCTGTATTAAGATGGAGATATCTACACTGCTATCTGTATAAACATGGAAATATCTAAACCGCCATCTGTATGAACATATAAATATCTACACCGCCATCTGTATTAAGAAGGAAATATCTAAACCGCTATCTGTATAAACATGGAAATATCTACACCGCTGCCTGTATAAACAAGGAAATATCAGCACCGCTATCTGTATGAAAATGGAAATATCTACACCGCTATCTGTATGAACATGGAAATATCTACACAGCTATCTGTATGAACAAGGAAATAGCTACACCGCTATCTGAATGAACATGGATAGATCTACACAGCCATCTGGATGAACATGGAAATATCTACACCGCTATCTGTGTAAACATGCATACATCTTCACCACTATCTGTTTAAACATGGAAATATCTGCACCGCTATCGGTATGAACATGGAAATATCTACACCGCTATCTGTATGAACATGGAAATACCTACACCGCTATCTGTTTGGACATGGAAATATCTTCACCGCTATCTGCATGAAATTGGAAATATCTACACTGGTATCTACATATACATTTAAATATCTACACAGCTATCTCTTTACACATGGAAATAACTACACCACTATCTGTATGAACATGGAAATAACTACACCGCCATCTGTATGAACATGGAAATATCTGCACCGCCAACTGTATGAACATATAAATATCTACACCGCCATCTGTATTAAGATGGAGATATCTACACTGCTATCTGTATAAACATGGAAATATCTACACCGCCCTCTGTATGAACATATAAATACGCCGCCATCTGTATTAAGAAGGAAATATCTAAACCGCTATCTGTATAAACATGGAAATATCTACACCGCTGCCTGTATAAACATGGAAATATCAGCACCGCTATCTGTATGAACATGGAAATATCTACACCGCTATCTGTAGGAACATGGAAATAGCTACACCGCTGCCTGTATAAACATGGAAATATCAGCACCGCTATCTGTATTAACATGGAAATATCTACACCACTATCTGTATGAACATGGATATATCTACACAGCCATCTGGATGAACATGGAAATATCTACACAACTATCTGTAAGAACATGGAAATATCTACACCGCTATCTGTGTAAACATGCATACATCTTCACCGCTATCAGTATAAACATGGAAATATCTACACCGCTATCTGTATGAACATGGAAATAGCTACACCGATATCTGTATGAACATGGAAATATCTACACCGCTATCTGTATGAACATGGATATATCTACACAGCCATCTGGATGAACATGGAAATATCTACACCGCTATCTGTGTAAACATGCATACATCTTCACCGCTATCTGTATAAACATGGAAATAACTACACAGCTATCTGTATGAACATGGAAATATCTACACCGCTATCTGCATGAAAATGGAAATATCTACACTGCTATCTGCATATACATGGAAATATCTACACAGCTATCTCTTTACACATGGAAATAACTACACCGCTATCTGTATGAACATGGAAATATCCACACCGCCATCTGTATGAACATGGAAATATCTGCACCGCCGTCTGTATGAACATATAAATATCTACACCGCCATCTGTATTAAGATGGAGATATCTACACCGCTATCTGTATAAACATGGAAATATCTACACCGCTATCTGTATAAACATGGAAATATCTACACCGCTATCTGTATAAACATGGAAATATCTACACCGCTACCTGTATAAACATGGAAATATCAGCACCGCTATCTGTATGAACTTGGAAATATCTACACCGCTATCTGTATGAACATGGAAATATCTACACCGCTATCTGTATGAACATGGAAATATCTACACCGCTATCAGTATGAACAAGGAAATATATACACCGCTATCTGTATGAACATGGATATATCTACACAGCCCTCTGGATGAACATGGAAATATCCACACTGCTATCTGTGTAAACATGCATACATCTTCACCGCTATCTGTATAAACATGCAAATATCTACACCGCTATCTGTATGAACATGGAAATATCTACACCGCTATCTGTTTGAAGATGGAAATATATACACCGCTATCTGCATGAAAACGGAAATAACTACACAGCTATCTGCATATACATGGAAATATCTACACAGCTATCTCTTTACACATGGAAATAACTACACCGCTATCTGTATGAACATGGAAATATCTACACCGCCATCTGTATGAACATGGAAATATCTGCACCGCCATCTGTATGAACATACAAATATCTACACCACCATCTGTATTAAGATGGAGATATCTACACTGCTATCTGAATAAACATGGAAATATCTACACCGCTATCAGTATAAACATGGAAATATCTACTCTGCTATCTGTATAACCATGGAAATATCTACACCGCTACCTGTATAAACATGGAAATATCAGCACCGCTATATGTATGAACATGGAAATATCTACACCGCTGCCTGTAAAAACATGGAAATATCAGCACCGCTATCAGTATGAACATGGAAATAACTACACTGCTATCTGTATGAACATGGAAATAGCTACACCGTTATCTGTATGAACATGGAAATATCTACACCACTATCTGTATGAACATGGAAATATCTACACCGCTATCTGTATGAACATGGATATATCTACACAGCCATCTGGATGAACATGGAAATATCTACACCGCTATCTGTATGAACATGGAAATATCTACACCACTTTCTGTATGAACATGGATATATCTACACAGCCATCTGGATGAACATAGAAATATCTAAACCGCTATCTGTGTAAACATGCATAGATCTTCACCGCTACCTCTATAAACATGGAAATATCTACACCGCTATCTGTATGAACATGGAAATATCCACACCGCTATCTGTATGAACATGGAAATATCTACACCGCTATCTGTTTGAACATGGAAATATCTACACCGCTATCTGCATGAAAATGGAAATATCTACACTGCTATCTGCATATACATTTAAATATCTACACAGCTATCTCTTTACACATGGAAATAACTACACCGCTATCTGTATGAACATGGAAATATCTACACCGCCATCTGTATGAACACGGAAATATCTGCACCGCCATCTGTATGAACATATAAATATCTACACCGCCATCTGTATTAAGATGGAGATATCTACACTGCTATCTGTATAAACATGGAAATATCTACACCGCCATCTGTATGAACATATAAATATCTACACAGCCATCTGTATTAAGAAGGAAATATCTAAACCGCTATCTGTATAAACATGGAAATATCTACACCGCTGCCTGTATAAACAAGGAAATATCAGCACCGCTATCTGTATGAACATGGAAATATCTACACCGCTATCTGTATGAACATGGAAATATCTACTCCGCTATCTGTATGAACATGGAAATAGCTACACCGCTATCTGTATGAACATGGATATATCTACACAGCCATCTGGGTGAACATGGAAATATCTACACCGCTATCTGTATAAACATGGAAATATCTACACCGCTATCTGTATGAACATGGAAATATCTACACCGCTATCTGTATGAACATGGAAATATCTACACCGCTATCTGCATATTCATTTAAATATCTACACAGCTATCTCTTTACACATGGAAATAACTACACTGCTATCTGCATGAACATGGAAACATCTACACCGCCATCTGTATGAACATGGAAATATCTGCACTGCCATCTGTATGAACATATAAATATCTACACCGCAATCTGTATTAAGATAGAGATATCTCCACTGCTATCTGTATAAACATGGAAATATCTACACCGCTGTCTGTATAAACATGGAAATATCTACACCGCTATCTGTATAAACATGGAAATATCTACACCGCTATGTGTATAACCATGGAAATATCTACACCGCTACCTGTATAATCATGGAAATATCAGCACCGCTATCTGTATGAACATGGAAATATCTACACCGCTATCTGTATGAACATGGAAATATCTACACAGCTATCTGTATGAACATGGAAATATCTACAAAGCTATCTGAATGAACATGGAAAAATCTACACTGCTATCTGTTTGAACATGGAAATACCTACACCGCTATCTGCATGAATATGGAAATATCTACACTGCTATCTGCATATACATGGAAATATCTACACAGCTATCTCTTTACACATGGAAATATCTACACCGCTATATCTATAAACATGGAAATATCTACACCGCCATCTGTATGAACATGGAAATATCTGCACCGCCATCTGTATGAACATATAAATATCTACACCGCCATCTGTATTAAGAAGGAAATATCTAAACCGCTATCTGTATAAACCTGGAAATATCTACACCGCTGCCTGTATAAACATGGAAATATCAGCACCGCTATCTGTATGAACATGGAAATATCTACACCGCTATCTGTATGAACATGGAAATATCTACACTGCTATCTGTATGAACATGGAAATAGCTACACCGTTATCTGTATGAACATGGAAATAGCTACACCACTATCTGTATGAACATGGAAATATCTACACCGCTATCTGTAAGAACATGGATATATCTACACAGCCATCTGGATGAACATGGAAATATCTACACCGCTATCTGTATGAACATGGAAATATTTACACCGCTATCTGTATGAACATGGATATATCTACACAGCCATCTGGATGAACATGGAATTATCTAAACCGCTCTCTGTGTAAACATGCATAGAACTTCACCGCTATCTCTATAAACATGGAAATATCTACACCGCTATCTGAATGAACATGGAAATATCTACACCGCTATCTGTATGAAAATGTAAATATCTACACTGCTATCTGCATATACATTTAAATATCTACACAGCTATCTCTTTACACATGGAAATAACTACACCGCTATCTGTATGAACATGGAAATATCTACACCGCCTTCTGTATGAACACGGAAATATCTGCACCGCCATCCGTAAGAACATATAAATATCTACACCGCCATCTGTATTAAGATGGAGATATCTACACTGCTATCTGTATAAACATGGAAATATCTAAACCGCCATCTGTATGAACATATAAATATCTACACCGCCATCTGTATTAAGAAGGAAATATCTAAACCGCTATCTGTATAAACATGGAAATATCTACACCGCTGCCTGTATAAACAAGGAAATATCAGCACCGCTATCTGTATGAAAATGGAAATATCTACACCGCTATCTGTATGAACATGGAAATATCTACACAGCTATCTGTATGAACAAGGAAATAGCTACACCGCTATCTGAATGAACATGGATATATCTACACAGCCATCTGGATGAACATGGTAATATCTACACCGCTATCTGTGTAAACATGCATACATCTTCACCACTATCTGTATAAACATGGAAATATCTGCACCGCTATCGGTATGAACATGGAAATATCTACACCGCTATCTGTATGAACATGGAAATACCTACACCGCTATCTGTTTGGACATGGAAATATCTACACCGCTATCTGCATGAAAATGGAAATATCTACACTGCTATCTGCATATACATTTAAATATCTACACAGCTATCTCTTTACACATGGAAATAACTACACCACTATCTGTATGAACATGGAAATAACTACACCGCCATCTGTATGAACATGGAAATATCTGCACCGCCATCTGTATGAACATATAAATATCTACACCGCCATCTGTATTAAGATGGAGATATCTACACTGCTATCTTTATAAACATGGAAATATCTACACCGCCCTCTGTATGAACATATAAATACGCCGCCATCTGTATTAAGAAGGAAATATCTAAACCGCTATCTGTATAAACATGGAAATATCTACACCGCTGCCTGTATAAACATGGAAATATCAGCACCGCTATCTGTATGAACATGGAAATATCTACACCACTATCTGTAGGAACATGGAAATAGCTACACCGCTGCCTGTATAAACATGGAAATATCAGCACCGCTATCTGTATGAACATGGAAATATCTACACAGCCATCTGGATGAACATGGAAATATCTACACAACTATCTGTAAGAACATGGAAATATCTACACCGCTATCTGTGTAAACATGCATACATCTTCACCGCTATCAGTATAAACATGGAAATATCTACACCGCTATCTGTATGAACATGGAAATATCTACACCGCTATCTGTATGAACATGGAAATATCTACACCGCTATCTGCATATTCATTTAAATATCTACACAGCTATCTCTTTACACATGGAAATAACTACACTGCTATCTGCATGAACATGGAAACATCTACACCGCCATCTGTATGAACATGGAAATATCTGCACTGCCATCTGTATGAACATATAAATATCTACACCGCAATCTGTATTAAGATAGAGATATCTCCACTGCTATCTGTATAAACATGGAAATATCTACACCGCTATCTGTATAAACATGGAAATATCTACACCGTTATCTGTATAAACATGGAAATATCTACACCACTACCTGTATAAACATGGAAATATCAGCACCGGTATCTGTATGAACATGGAAATATCTACACCGCTATCTGTGTAAACATGCATACATCTTCACCGCTATGTGTATGAACATGGAAATATCTTCACCGCTATCTGTGTAAACATGCATACATCTTCACCGCTATGTGTATAAACATGGAAATGTCTACAAGGCTATCTGTATGAACATGGAAATATCTACACCGCTATCTGTACGAACATGGAAATATCTAAACCGCTATCTGCATGAAAATAGAAATATCTACACAGCTATCTGCATATACATGGAAATATCTACACAGCTATCTCTTTACACATGGAAGTAACTACACCGCTATCTGTATGAACATGGAAATATCTGCACCGCCATCTGTATGAACACATAAATATCTACACCGCCATCTGTATTAAGATGGAGATAACTACAACGCTATCTGTATAAACATGGAAATATCTACACCACTATCTGTATAAACATGGAAATATCTACACCGCTATCTGTATAAACATGGAAATATCAGCACCGCTATCTGTATGAACATGGAAATATCTACACCACTATCTGTTTGAACATGGAAATATCTACACCGCTATCTGCATGAAAATGGAAATATCTACACTGCTATCTGGATATTCATTTAAATATCTACACAGCTATCTCTTTACACATGGAAATAACTACACTGCTATCTGCATGAACATGGAAACATCTACACAGCCATCTGTATGAACATGGAAATATCTGCACTGCCATCTGTATGAACATATAAATATCTACACCGCAATCTGCATTAAGATAGAGATATCTCCACTGCTATCTGTATAAACATGGAAATATCTACAACGCTATCTGTATAAACATGGAAATATCTACACCGCTATCTGTATAAACATGGAAATATCTACACCACTACCTGTATAAACATGGAAATATCAGCACCGCTATCTGTATGAACATGGAAATATCTACACCGCTATCTGTGTAAACATGCATACATCTTCACCGCTATCTGTATAAATATGGAAATGTCTACAAGGCTATCTGTATGAACATGGAAATATCTACACCGCTATATGTACGAACATGGAAATATCTAAACCGCTATCTGCATGAAAATAGAAATTTCTACACAGCTATCTGCATATACATTGAAATATCTACACAGATATATCTTTACACATGGAAATAACTACACCGCTATCTGTATGAACATGGAAATATCTGCACCGCCATCTGTATGAACACATAAATATCTACACCGCCATCTGTATTAAGATGGAGATACCTACACCGCTATCTGTATAAACATGGAAATATCTACACCGCTATCTGTATAAACATGGAAATATCTACACCGCTATCTGTATAAACATGGAAATATCAGCACCGCTATCTGTATGAACATGGAAATATCAGCCCCTCTATCTGTATGAACATGGAAGTATCTACACCGCTGTCTGTATGAACATGGAATTATCTACACCGCTATCTGTATGAACACGGAAATATCTACAACGCTATCTGTTTGAACATGGAAATATCTACACCGCTATCTGTATGAACACGGAAATATCTACACCGCTATCTGTTTGAACATGGAAATATCTACACCGCTATCTGCATGAAAATGGAAATATATACACAGCTATCTGCATATACATGGAAATATCTACACAGCTATCTCTTTACACATGGAAAAAACTACACCGCTATCTGTATGAACATGGAAATATCTTCACCGCCATCTTTATGAACATGGATATATCTACACAGCCATCTGGATGAACATGGAAATATCTACACCGCTATCTGTATGAACATGGAAATATCTACACCGATATCTGTGTAAACATGAATACATCTTCACCGCTATCTGTATAAACATGGAAATATCTACACCGCTATCTGTATGAACATGGAAATATCTACACCGCTATCTGTTTGAACATGGAAATATCTACACCGCTATCTGCATGAAAATGGAAATATCTACACAGCGATCTGCATATACATGGAAATATCTACAAAGCTATCTCTTTACACATGGAAATAAGTACAGCGCTATTTCTATAAACATGGAAATAGCTAAACCGCCATCTGTATGAACATGGAAATATCTACACCGCTATCTGTATGAACATGGGAATATCTACACCGCTTTCTGTATGAACATGGATATATCTACACAGCCCTCTGGATGAACATGGAAATATCCACACCGCTATCTGTGTAAACATGCATACATCTTCACCGCTATCTGTCGAAACATGGAAATATCTACACCGCTATCTGTATGAACATGGAAACATCTACACCGCTATCAGTTTGAAGATGGAAACATATACACCGCTATCTGCATGAAAATGGAAATATCTACACAGCTATCTGCATATAGATGGAAATATCTACACAGCTATCTCTTTACACATGGAAATAACTACACCACTATCTGTATGAACATGGAAATATCTACACCGCCATCTGTATGAACATGGAAATATCTACCCCGCTCTCTGTATAAACATGGAAATAGCTACACCGCTATCTGTATGAACATGGATATATCTTCACAGCCATCTGGATGAACATGGAAATATCTACACCGCTATCTGTATGAACATGGAAATATCTACACCGCTATCTGTATGAACATGGAAATATCTACACTGCTATCTGTATGAACATGGAAATAGCTACACCGTTATCTGTATGAACATGGAAATAGCTACACCACTATCTGTATGAACATGGAAATATCTACACCGCTATCTGTAAGAACATGGATATATCTACACAGCCATCTGGATGAACATGGAAATATCTACACCGCTATCTGTATGAACATGGAAATATTTACACCGCTATCTGTATGAACATGGATATATCTACACAGCCATCTGGATGAACATGGAAATATCTACACCGCTATCTGTGTAAACATGCATACATCTTCACCACTATCTGTATAAACATGGAAATATCCACACCGCTATCTGTATGAACATGGAAATATCTACACCGCTATCTGTTTGAACATGGAAATATCTACACCGCTATCTGTATGAAAATGTAAATATCTACACTGCTATCTGCATATACATTTAAATATCTACACAGCTATCTCTTTACAGATGGAAATAACTACACCGCTATCTGTATGAACATGGAAATATCTACACCGCCATCTGTATGAACATGGAAATATCTGCACCGCCATCCGTAAGAACATATAAATATCTACACCGCCATCTGTATTAAGATGGAGATATCTACACTGCTATATGTATAAACATGGAAATATCTAAACCGCCATCTGTATGAACATATAAATATCTACACCGCCATCTGTATTAAGAAGGAAATATCTAAACCGCTATCTGTATAAACATGGAAATATCTACACCGCTGCCTGTATAAACAAGGAAATATCAGCACCGCTATCTGTATGAACATGGAAATATCTACACCGCTATCTGTATGAACATGGAAATATCTACACAGCTATCTGTATGAACAAGGAAATAGCTACACCGCTATCTGAATGAACATGGATATATCTACACAGCCATCTGGATGAACATGGAAATATCTACACCGCTATCTGTGTAAACATGCATACATCTTCACCACTATCTGTATAAACATGGAAATATCTGCACCGCTATCGGTATGAACATGGAAATATCTACACCGCTATCTGTATGAACATGGAAATACCTACACCGCTATCTGTTTGGACATGGAAATATCTACAACGCTATCTGCATGAAATTGGAAATATCTTCACCGCTATCTGCATATACATTTAAATATCTACACAGCTATCTCTTTACACATGGAAATAACTACACCACTATCTGTATGAACATGGAAATAACTACACCGCCATCTGTATGAACATGGAAATATCTGCACCGCCATCTGTATGAACATATAAATATCTACACCGCCATCTGTATTAAGATGGAGATATCTACACTGCTATCTGTATAAACATGGAAATATCTACACCGCCCTCTGTATGAACATATAAATACGCCGCCATCTGTATTAAGAAGGAAATATCTAAACCGCTATCTGTATAAACATGGAAATATCTACACCGCTGCCTGTATAAACATGGAAATATCAGCACCGCTATCTGTATGAACATGGAAATATCTACACCGCTATCTGTAGGAACATGGAAATAGCTACACCGCTGCCTGTATAAACATGGAAATATCAGCACCGCTATCTGTATGAACATGGAAATATCTACACCACTATCTGTATGAACATGGATATATCTACACAGCCATCTGGATGAACATGGAAATATCTACACCACTATCTGTAAGAACATGGAAATATCTACACCGCTATCTGTGTAAACATGCATACATCTTCACCGCTATCAGTATAAACATGGAAATATCTACACCGCTATCTGTATGAACATGGAAATAGCTACACCGCTATCTGTATGAACATGGAAATATCTACACCGCTATCTGCATGGAAATGGAAATATCTACACTGCTATCTGCATATACATGGAAATATCTACACAGCTATCTCTTTACACATGGAAATAACTACACCGCTATATGTATGAACATGGAAATATCCACACCGCCATCTGTATGAACATGGAAATATCTGCACCGCCATCTGTATGAACATATAAATATCTACACCGCCATCTGTATTAAGATGGAGATATCTACACCGCTATCTGTATAAACATGGAAATATCTACACCGCTATCTGTATAAACATGGAAATATCTACACCGCTATCTGTATAAACATGGAAATATCTACACCGCTACCTGTATAAACATGGAAATATCAGCACCGCTATCTGTATGAACTTGGAAATATCTACACCGCTATCTGTATGAACATGGAAATATCTACACCGCTATCAGTATGAACAAGGAAATATCTACACCGCTATCTGTATGAACATGGATATATCTACACAGCCCTCTGGATGAACATGGAAATATCCACACCGCTATCTGTGTAAACATGCATACATCTTCACCGCTATCTGTATAAACATGCAAATATCTACACCGCTACCTGTATGAACACGGAAATATCTACACCGCTATCTGTTTGAAGATGGAAATATATACACCGCTATCTGCATGAAAACGGAAATATCTACACAGCTATCTGCATATACATGGAAATATCTACACAGCTATCTCTTTACACATGGAAATAACTACACCGCTATCTGTATGAACATGGAAATATCTACACCGCCATCTGTATGAACATGGAAATATCTGCACCGCCATCTGTATGAACATATAAATATCTACACCGCCATCTGTATTAAGACGGAGATATCTACACTGCTATCTGAATAAACATGGAAATATCTACACCGCTATCAGTATAAACATGGAAATATCTACACCGCTATCTGTATAACCATGGAAATAACTACACCGCTACCTGTATAAACATGGAAATATAAGCACCGCTATCTGTATGAACATGGAAATATCTACACTGCTGCCTGTATAAACATGGAAATATCAGCACCGCTATCAGTATGAACATGGAAATAACTACACTGCTATCTGTATGAACATGGAAATAGCTACACCGTTATCTGTATGAACATGGAAATATCTACACCGCTATCTGTATGAACATGGATATATCTACACAGCCATCTGGATGAACATGGAAATATCTAAACCGCTATCTGTATGAACATGGAAATATCTACACCGCTATCTGTATGAACATGGATATATCTACACAGCCATCTGGATGAACATAGAAATATCTAAACCGCTATCTGTGTAAACATGCATAGATCTTCACCGCTACCTCTATAAACATGGAAATATCTACACCGCTATCTGTATGAACATGGAAATATCCACACCGCTATCTGTATGAACATGGAAATATCTACACCGCTATCTGTTTGAACATGGAAATATCTACACCGCTATCTGCATGAAAATGGAAATATCTACACTGCTATCTGCATATACATTTAAATATCTACACAGCTATCTCTTTACACATGGAAATAACTACACCGCTATCTGTATGAACATGGAAATATCTACACCGCCATCTGTATGAACACGGAAATATCTGCACCGCCATCTGTATGAACATATAAATATCTACACCGCCATCTGTATTAAGATGGAGATATCTACACTGCTATCTGTATAAACATGGAAATATCTACACCGCCATCTGTATGAACATATAAATATTTACACAGCCATCTGTATTAAGAAGGAAATATCTAAACCGCTATCTGTATAAACATGGAAATATCTACACCGCTGCCTGTATAAACAAGGAAATATCAGCACCGCTATCTGTATGAACATGGAAATATCTACACTGCTATCTGTATGAACATGGAAATATCCACTCCGCTATCTGTATGAACATGGAAATAGCTACACCGCTATCTGTATGAACATGGATATATCTACACAGCCATCTGGATGAACATGGAAATATCTACACCGCTATCTGTATAAACATGGAAATATCTACACCGCTATCTGTATGAACATGGAAATATCTGCACCGCTATCGGTATGAACATGGAAATATCTACACCGCTATCTGTATGAACATGGAAATACCTACACCGCTATCTGTTTGGACATGGAAATATCTACACCGCTATCTGCATGAAATTGGAAATATCTACACTGCTATCTGCATATACATTTAAATATCTACACAGCTATCTCTTTACACATGGAAATAACTACACCACTATCTGTATGAACATGGAAATAACTACACCGCTATCTGTATGAACATGGAAATATCTGCACCGCCATCTGTATGAACATATAAATATCTACACCGCCATCTGTATTAAGATGGAGATATCTACACTGCTATCTGTATAAACATGGAAATATCTACACCGCCATCTGTATGAACATATAAATACGCCGCCATCTGTATTAAGAAGGAAATATCTAAACCGCTATCTGTATAAACATGGAAATATCTACACCGCTGCCTGTATAAACATGGAAATATCAGCACCGCTATCTGTATGAACATGGAAATATCTACACCGCTATCTGTAGGAACATGGAAATAGCTACACCGCTGCCTGTATAAACATGGAAATATCAGCACCGCTATCTGTATTAACATGGAAATATCTACACCACTATCTGTATGAACATGGATATATCTACACAGCCATCTGGATGAACATGGAAATATCTACACCACTATCTGTAAGAACATGGAAATATCTACACCGCTATCTGTGTAAACATGCATACATCTTCACCGCTATCAGTATAAACATGGAAATATCTACACCGCTATCTGTATGAACATGGAAATAGCTACACCACTATCTGTATGAACATGGAAATATCTACACCGCTATCTGCATGAACATGGATATATCTACACAGCCATGTGGATGAACATGGAAATATCTACACCGCTATCTGTGTAAACATGCATACATCTTCACCGCTATCTGTATAAACATGGAAATAACTACACAGCTATCTGTATGAACATGGAAATATCTACACCGCTATCTGCATGAAAATGGAAATATCTACACTGCTATCTGCATATACATGGAAATATCTACACAGCTATCTCTTTACACATGGAAATAACTACACCGCTATCTGTATGAACATGGAAATATCCACACCGCCATCTGTATGAACATGGAAATATCTGCACCGCCATCTGTATGAACATATAAATATCTACACCGCCATCTGTATTAAGATGGAGATATCTACACCGCTATCTGTATAAACATGGAAATATCTACACCGCTATCTGTATAAACATGGAAATATCTACACCGCTATCTGTATAAACATGGAAATATCTACACCGCTACCTGTATAAACATGGAAATATCAGCACCGCTATCTGTATGAACTTGGAAATATCTACACTGCTATCTGTATGAACATGGAAATATCTACACCGCTATCTGTATGAACATGGAAATATCTACACCGCTATCAGTATGAACAAGGAAATATCTACACCGCTATCTGTATGAACATGGATATATCTACACAGCCCTCTGGATGAACATGGAAATATCCACACCGCTATCTGTGTAAACATGCATACATCTTCACCGCTATCTGTATAAACATGCAAATATCTACACCGCTATCTGTATGAACATGGAAATAGCTACAACACTATCTGTATGAATATGGAAATGTCTACACCGCTATCTGTATGAACATCGATATATCTACACAGCCATCTGGATGAACATGGAAATATCTACACCGCTATCTGTGTAAACATGCATACATCTTCACCGCTATCTGTATAAACATGGAAATATCTACACCGCTATCTGTATGAACATGGAAATATCTACACCGCTATCTGTATGAACATGGAAATATCTACACCGCTATCTGTTTGAACATGGAAATATCTACACCGCTATCTGCATGAAAATGGAAATATCTACACTGCTATCTGCATATACATTTAAATATCTTCACAGCTATCTCTTTACATTTGGAAATAACTACACTGCTATCTGCATGAACATGGAAATATCTACACCGCCATCTGTATGAACATGGAAATATCTGCACTGCCATCTGTATGAACATATAAATATCTACACCGCAATCTGTATTAAGATAGAGATATCTCCACTGCTATCTGTATAAACATGGAAATATCTACACCTCTATCTGTATAAACATGGAAATATCTACACCGCTATCTGTAGAAACATGGAAATATCTACACCACTACCTGTATAAACATGGAAATATCAGCACCGCTATCTGTATGAACATGGAAATATCTACACCGCTATCTGTGTAAACATGCATACATCTTCACTGCTATCTCTATAAACATGGAAATGTCTACAAGGCTATCTGTATGAACATGGAAATAACTACACCGCTATCTGCATGAAAATGGAAATATCTACGCTGCTATCTGCATATACATTTAAATATCTTCACAGCTATCTCTTTACACATGGAAATAACTACACTGCTATCTGCATGAACATGGAAATATCTACACCGCCATCTGTATGAACATGGAAATACCTGCACTGCCATCTGTATGAACATATAAATATCTACACCGCTATCTGTATAAACATGGAAATATCTACACCGCTGCCTGTATAAACATGGAAATATCAGCACCGCTATCTGTATGAACATGGAAATATCTACACCGCTATCTGTAGGAACATGGAAATAGCTACACCGCTGCCTGTATAAACATGGAAATATCAGCACCGCTATCTGTATTAACATGGAAATATCTACACCACTATCTGTATGAACATGGATATATCTACACAGCCATCTGGATGAACATGGAAATATCTACACCACTATCTGTAAGAACATGGAAATATCTACACCGCTATCTGTGTAAACATGCATACATCTTCACCGCTATCAGTATAAACATGGAAATATCTACACCGCTATCTGTATGAACATGGAAATAGCTACACCACTATCTGTATGAACATGGAAATATCTACACCGCTATCTGCATGAACATGGATATATCTACACAGCCATGTGGATGAACATGGAAATATCTACACCGCTATCTGTGTAAACATGCATACATCTTCACCGCTATCTGTATAAACATGGAAATAACTACACAGCTATCTGTATGAACATGGAAATATCTACACCGCTATCTGCATGAAAATGGAAATATCTACACTGCTATCTGCATATACATGGAAATATCTACACAGCTATCTCTTTACACATGGAAATAACTACACCGCTATCTGTATGAACATGGAAATATCCACACCGCCATCTGTATGAACATGGAAATATCTGCACCACCATCTGTATGAACATATAAATATCTACACCGCCATCTGTATTAAGATGGAGATATCTAAACCGCTATCTGTATAAACATGGAAATATCTACACCGCTATCTGTATAAACATGGAAATATCTAAACCGCTATCTGTATAAACATGGAAATATCTACACCGCTACCTGTATAAACATGGAAATATCAGCACCGCTATCTGTATGAACTTGGAAATATCTACACTGCTATCTGTATGAACATGGAAATATCTACACCGCTATCTGTATGAACATGGAAATATCTACACCGCTATCAGTATGAACAAGGAAATATCTACACCGCTATCTGTATGAACATGGATATATCTACACAGCCCTCTGGATGAACATGGAAATATCCACACCGCTATCTGTGTAAACATGCATACATCTTCACCGCTATCTGTATAAACATGCAAATATCTACACCGCTATCTGTATGAACATGGAAATAGCTACAACACTATCTGTATGAACATGGAAATATCTACACCGCTATCTGTATGAACATCGATATATCTACACAGCCATCTGGATGAACATGGAAATATCTACACCGCTATCTGTGTAAACATGCATACATCTTCACCGCTATCTGTATAAACATGGAAATATCTACACCGCTATCTGTATGAACATGGAAATATCTACACCGCTATCTGTATGAACATGGAAATATCTACACCGCTATCTGTTTGAACATGGAAATATCTACACCGCTATCTGCATGAAAATGGAAATATCTACACTGCTATCTGCATATACATTTAAATATCTACACAGCTATCTCTTTACATTTGGAAATAACTACACTGCTATCTGCATGAACATGGAAATATCTACACCGCCATCTGTATGAACATGGAAATATCTGCACTGCCATCTGTATGAACATATAAATATCTACACCGCAATCTGTATTAAGATAGAGATATCTCCACTGCTATCTGTATAAACATGGAAATATCTACACCTCTATCTGTATAAACATGGAAATATCTACACCGCTATCTGTATAAACATGGAAATATCTACACCACTACCTGTATAAACATGGAAATATCAGCACCGCTATCTGTATGAACATGGAAATATCTACACCGCTATCTGTGTAAACATGCATACATCTTCACTGCTATCTCTATAAACATGGAAATGTCTACAAGGCTATCTGTATGAACAAGGAAATAACTACACCGCTATCTGCATGAAAATGGAAATATCTACGCTGCTATCTGCATATACATTTAAATATCTTCACAGCTATCTCTTTACACATGGAAATAACTACACTGCTATCTGCATGAACATGGAAATATCTACACCGCCATCTGTATGAACATGGAAATACCTGCACTGCCATCTGTATGAACATATAAATATCTACACCGCTATCTGTATAAACATGGAAATATCTACACCACTACCTGTATAAACATGGAAATATCAGCACCGCTATCTGTATGAACATGGAAATATCTACACCGCTATCTGTGTAAACATGCATACATCTTCACCGCTATCTGTATAAACATGGAAATGTCTACAAGGCTATCTGTATGAACATGGAAATATCTACACCGCTATCTGTACGAACATGGAAATATCTAAACCGCTATCTGCATGAAAATAGAAATATCTACACAGCTATCTGCATATACATGGAAATATCTACACAGCTATCTCTTTACACATGGAAATAACTTCACCGCTATCTGTATGAACTTGGAAGTATCTGCACCGCCATCTGTATGAACACATAAATATCTACACCGCCATCTGTATTAAGATGGAGATATCTACACCGCTATCTGTATAAACATGGAAATATCGACACCGCTATCTGTATAAACATGGAAATATCAGCCCCTCTATCTGTATGAACATGGAAGTATCTACACCGCTATCTGTATGAACACGGAAATATCTACACCGCTATCTGTATGAACACGGAAATATCTACACCGCTATCTGTTTGAACATGGAAATATCTACACCGCTATCTGTATGAACACGGAAATATCTACACCGCTATCTGTTTGAACATGGAAATATCTACACCGCTATCTGCATGAAAATGGAAATATATACACAGCTATCTGCATATACATGGAAACATCTACACAGCTATCTCTTTACACATGGAAAAAACTACACCGCTATCTGTATGAACATGGAAATATCTTCACCGCCATCTATACGAACATGGATATATCTACACAGCCATCTGGATGAACATGGAAATATCTACACAACTATCTGTATGAACATGGAAATATCTACACCGCTATCTGTGTAAACATGCCTATATCTTCACCGCTATAAGTATAAACATGGAAATATCTACACCGCTATCTGTATGAACATGGAAATAGCTACAACACTATCTGTATGAACATGGAAATATCTACACCGCTATCTGTATGAACATGGATATATCTACACAGCCATCTGGATGAACATGGAAATATCTACACCGCTATCTGTGTAAACATGCATACATCTTCACCGCTATCTGTATAAACATGGAAATATCTACACCGCTATCTGTATGAACATGGAAATATCTACACCGCTATCTGTATGAACATGGAAATATCTACACCGCAATCTGTTTGAACATGGAAATATCTACACCGCTATCTGCATGAAAATGGAAATATCTACACTGCTATCTGCATATACATGGAAATATCTACACAGCTATCTCTTTACACATGGAAATAACTACACAGCTATCTGTATGAACATGGAAATATCGACACCGCCATCTGTATGAACATGGAAATATCTGCACCGCCATCTGTATGAACATATAAATATCTACACCGCCATCTGTATTAAGATGGAGATATCTACACCGCTATCTGTATAAACATGGAAATATCGACACCGCTATCTGTATAAACATGGAAATATCTACACCGCTATCTGTATAAACATGGAAATATCTACACCGCTACCTGTATAAACATGGAAATATCAGCACCGCTATCTGTATGAACATGGAAATATCTACACCGCTATCTGTATGAACATGGAAATATCTACACCGCTATCTGTATGAACATGGAAATATCTACACCGCTATCAGTATGAACAAGGAAATATCTACACCGCTATCTGTATGAACATGGATATAACTACACAGCCCTCTGGAAAAACATGGAAATATCCACACCGCTATCTGTGTAAACATGCATACATCTTCACCGCTATCTGTATAAACATGGAAATATCTACACCGCTATCTGTATGAACATGGAAATATCTACACCGCTATCTGTTTGAAGATGGAAATATATACACCGCTATCTGCATGGAAACGGAAATATCTACACAGCTATCTGCATATACATGGAAATATCTACACAGCTATCTCTTTACACATGGAAATAACTACACCGCTATCTGTATGAACATGGAAATATCTACACCGCCATCTGTATGAACATGGAAATATCTGCACCGCCATCTGTATGAACATATAAATATCTACACCGCCATCTGTATTAAGACGGAGATATCTACACTGCTATCTGAATAAACATGGAAATATCTACACCGCTATCTGTATAAACATGGAAATATCTACACCGCTATCTGTATAACCATGGAAATATCTACACCGCTACCTGTATAAACATGGAAATATCAGCACCGCTATCTGTATGAACATGGAAATATCTACACCGCTGCCTGTATAAACATGGAAATATCAGCACCGCTATCTGTATGAACATGGAAATATCTACACCGCTATCTGTATGAACATGGAAATAACTACACTGCTATCTGTATGAACATGGAAATAGCTACACCGTTATCTGTATGAACATGGAAATAGCTACACCACTATCTGTATGAACATGGAAATATCTACACCGCTATCTGTATGAACATGGATATATCTACACAGCCATCTGGATGAACATGGAAATATCTACACCGCTATCTGTATGAACATGGAAATATCTACACCGCTATCTGTTTGAACATGGAAATATCTACAGCGCTATCTGCATGAAAATGGAAATATCTACACTGCTATCTGCATATACATGGAAATATCTACACAGCTATCTCTTTACATATGGAAATAACTACACCGCTATCTGTATGAACATGGAAATATCCACACCGCCATCTGTATGAACATGGAAATATCTGCACCGCCATCTGTATGAACATATAAATATCTACACCGCCATCTGTATTAAGATGGAGATATCTTCACCGCTATCTGTATAAACATGGAAATATCTACACCGCTATCTGTATAAACATGGAAATATCTACACCGCTATCTGTATAATCATGGAAATATCTACACCGCTAGCTGTATAAACATGGAAATATCAGCACCGCTATCTGTATGAACATGGAAATATCTACACCGCTATCTGTATGAACATGGAAATATCTACACCGCTATCTGTATGAACATGGAAATATCTACACCGCTATCAGTATGAAGAAGGAAATATCTACACCGCTATCTGTATGAACATGGATATATCTACACAGCCCTCTGGAAGAACATGGAAATATCCACACCGCTATCTGTGTAAACATGCATACATCTTCACCGCTATCTGTATAAACATGGAAATATCTACACCGCTATCTGTATGAACATGGAAATATCTACACCGCTATCTGTTTGAAGATTGAAATATATACACCGCTATCTGCATGGAAACGGAAATATCTACACAGCTATCTGCATATACATGGAAATATCTACACAGCTATCTCTTTACACATGGAAATAACTACACCGCTATCTGTATGAACATGGAAATATCTACACCGCCATCTGTATGAACATAGAAATATCTGCACCGCCATCTGTATGAACATATAAATATCTACACCGCCATCTGTATTAAGACGGAGATATCTACACTGCTATCTGAATAAACATGGAAATATCTACACCGCTATCTGTATAAACATGGAAATATCTACACCGCTATCTGTATAACCATGGAAATATCTACACCGCTACCTGTATAAACATGGAAATATCAGCACCGCTATCTGTACGAACATGGAAATATCTACACCGCTGCCTGTATAAACATGGAAATATCAGCACGGCTATCTGTATGAACATGGAAATATCTACACCGCTATCTGTATGAACATGGAAATAACTACACTGCTATCTGTATGAACATGGAAATAGCTACACCGTTATCTGTATGAACATGGAAATAGCTACACCACTATCTGTATGAACATGGAAATATCTACACCGCTATCTGTATGAACATGGATATATCTACACAGCCATCTGGATGAACATGGAAATATCTACACCGCTATCTGTATGAACATGGAAATATCTACACCACTAGCTGTATGAACATGGATATATCTACACAGCCATCTGGATGAACATGGAAATATCTACACCGCTATCTGTGTAAACATGCATAGATCTTCACCGCTACCTCTATAAACATGGAAATATCTACACCACTATCTGTATGAACATGGAAATATCCACACCGCTATCTGTATGAACATGGAAATATCTACACCGCTATCTGTTTGAACATGGAAATATCTACACCGCTATCTGCATGAAAATGGAAATATCTACACTGCTATCTGCATATACATTTAAATATCTACACAGCTATCTCTTTACACATGGAAATAACTACACCGCTATCTGTATGAACATGGAAATATCTACACCGCCATCTGTATGAACACGGAAATATCTGCACCGCCATCTGTATGAACATATAAATATCTACACCGCCATCTGTATTAAGATGGAGATATCTACACTGCTATCTGTATAAACATGGAAATATCTACACCGCCATCAGTATGAACATATAAATATCTACACAGCCATCTGTATTAAGAAGGAAATATCTAAACCGCTATCTGTATAAACATGGAAATATCTACACCGCTGCCTGTATAAACAAGGAAATATCAGCACCGCTATCTGTATGGACATGGAAATATCTACACCGCTATCTGTATGAACATGGAAATATCTACTCCGATCTCTGAATGAACATGGAAATAGCTACACCGCTATCTGTATGAACATGGATATATCTACACAGCCATCTGGATGAACATGGAAATATCTACACCGCTATCTGTATAAACATAGAAATATCTACACCGCTATCTGTATGAACATGGAAATATCTACACCGCTATCTGTATGAACATGGAAATATCTACACCGCTATCTGTTTGAACATGGAAATATCTACACCGCTATCTGTTTGAACATGGAAATATCTACACCGCTATCTGTGTAAACATGCATACATCTTCACCGCTATCTGTATAAACATGGAAATGTCTACAAGGCTATCTGTATGAACATGGAAATATCTACACCGCTATCTGTACGAACATGGAAATATCTAAACCGCTATCTGCATGAAAATAGAAATATCTACACAGCTATCTGCATATACATGGAAATATCTACACAGCTCTCTCTTTACACATGGAAATAACTGCACCGCTATCTGTATGAACATGGAAATATCTGCACCGCCATCTGTATGAACACATAAATATCTACACCGCCATCTGTATTAAGATGGAGATACCTACACAGCTATCTGTATAAACATGGAAATATCTACACCGCTATCTGTATAAACATGGAAATATCTACACCGCTATCTGTATAAACATGGAAATATCAGCACCGCTATCTGTATGAACATGGAAATATCAACACCGCTATCTGTTTGAACATGGAAATATCTACACCGCTATCTGCATAAAAATGGAAATATCTACACTGCTATCTGCATATTCATTTAAATATCTACACAGCTATCTCTTTACACATGGAAATAACTACACTGCTATCTGCATGAACATGGAAACATCTACACAGCCATCTGTATGAACATGGAAATATCTGCACTGCCATCTGTATGAACATATAAATATCTACACCGCAATCTGTATTAAGATAGAGATATCTCCACTGCTATCTGTATAAACATGGAAATATCTACACCGCTATCTGTATAAACATGGAAATATCTACACCGCTATCTGTATAAACATGGAAATATCTACACCACTACCTGTATAAACATGGAAATATCAGCACCGCTATCTGTATGAACATGGAAATATCTACACCGCTATCTGTGTAAACATGCATACATCTTCACCGCTATCTGTATAAACATGGAAATGTCTACAAGGCTATCTGTATGAACATGGAAATATCTACAGCACTATCTGTACGAACATGGAAATATCTAAACCGCTATCTGCATGAAAATAGAAATATCAACACAGCTATCTGCATATACATGGAAATATCTACACAGCTATCTCTTTACACATGGAAATAACTACACCGCTATCTGTATGAACATGGAAATATCTGCACCGCCATCTGTATGAACACATAAATATCTACACCGCCATCTGTATTAAGATGGAGATACCTACACCGCTATCTGTATAAACATGGAAATATCTACACCGCTATCTGTATAAACATGGAAATATCTACACCGGTATCTGTATAAACATGGAAATATCAGCACCGCTATCTGTATGAACATGGAAATATCAGCCCCTCTATCTGTATGATAATGGAAGTATCTACACCGCTATCTGTATGAACATGGAATTATCTACACCGCTATCTGTATGAACACGGAAATATCTACAACGCTATCTGTTTGAACATGGAAATATCTACACCGCTATCTGTATGAACACGGAAATATCTACACCGCTATCTGTTTGAACATGGAAATATCTACACCGCTATCTGCATGAAAATGGAAATATATACACAGCTATCTGCATATACATGGAAATATCTACACAGCTATCTCTTTACACATGGAAAAAACTACACCGCTATCTGTATGAACATGGAAATATCTTCACCGCCATCTTTATGAACATGGATATATCTACACAGCCATCTGGATGAACATGGAAATATCTACACCGCTATCTGCATGAACATGGAAATATCTACACCGATATCTGTGTAAACATGAATACATCTTCACCGCTATCTGTATAAACATGGAAATATCTACACTGCTATCTGTATGAACATGGAAATATCTACACCGCTATCTGTTTGAACATGGAAATAGCTACACCGTTATCTGCATGAAAATGGAAATATCTACACAGCGATCTGCATATACATGGAAATATCTACAAAGCTATCTCTTTACACATGGAAATAAGTACAGCGCTATTTCTATAAACATGGAAATAGCTACACCGCCATCTGTATGAACATGGAAATATCTACACCGCTATCTGTATGAACATGGAAATATCTACACCGCTTTCTGTATGAACATGGATATATCTACACAGCCCTCTGGATGAACATGGAAATATCCACACCGCTATCTGTGTAAACATGCATACATCTTCACCGCTATCTGTAGAAACATGGAAATATCTACACCGCTATCGGTATGAACATGGAAATATCTACACCGCTATCTGTTTGAAGATGGAAATATATACACCGCTATCTGCATGAAAATGGAAATATCTACACAGCTATCTGCATATAGATGGAAATATCTACACAGCTATCTCTTTACACATGGAAATAACTACACCACTATCTGTATGAACATGGAAAAATCTACACCGCCATCTGTATGAAGATGGAAATATCTGCACCGCCATCTGTATGAACATATAAATATCTACACCGCCATCTGTATTAAGATGGAGATATCTACACCGCTATCTGAATAAACATGGAAATATCTACACCGCTATCTGTATAAACATGGAAATATCTACACCGCTATGTGTATAACCATGGAAATATCTACACCGCTACCTGTATAAACATGGAAATATCAGCACCGCTATCTGTATGAACATGGAAATATCTACACCGCTATCTGTATGAACATGGAAATATCTACACCGCTATCTGTATGAACATGGAAATATCTACAAAGCTATCTGAATGAACATGGAAAAATCTACACCGCTATCTGTTTGAACATGGAAATATCTACACCGCTATCTGCATGAAAATGGAAATATCTACACTGCTATCTGCATATACATGGAAATATCTACACAGCTATCTCTTTACACATGGAAATAACTACACCGCTATATCTATAAACATGGAAATATCTACAATGCAATCTGTTTGAACATGGAAATATCTGCACCGCCATCTGTATGAACATATAAATATCTACACCGCTATCTGCATTAAGAAGGAAATATCTAAACCGCTATCTGTATAAACCTGGAAATATCTAAACCGCTGCCTGTATAAACATGGAAATATCAGCACCGCTATCTATATGAACATGGAAATATCTACACCGCTATCTGTATGAACATGGAAATATCTACACTGCTATCTGTATGAACATGGAAATAGCTACACCGTTATCTGTATGAACATGGAAATAGCTACACCACTATCTGTATGAACATGGAAATATCTACACCGCTATCTGTAAGAACATGGATATATCTACACAGCCATCTGGATGAACATGGAAATATCTACACCGCTATCTGTATGAACATGGAAATATGTACACCGCTATCTGTATGAACACGGATATATCTACACAGCCATCTGGATGAACATGGAATTATCTACACCGCTCTCTGTGTAAACATGCATAGAACTTCACCGCTATCTCTATAAACATGGAAATATCTACACCGCTATCTGAATGAACATGGAAATATCCACACCGCTATCTGTATGAACATGGAAATATCTACACCGCTATCTGTTTGAACATGGAAATATCTACACCGCTATCTGTATGAAAATGGAAATATCTAAACTGCTATCTGCATATACATTTAAATATCTACACAGCTATCTCTTTACACATGGAAATAAATACACCGCTATCTGTATGAACATGGAAATATCTACACCACCATCTGTATGAACACGGAAATATCTGCACTGCCATCTGTAAGAACTTATAAATATCTACACCGCCATCTGTATTAAGATGGAGATATCTTCACTGCTATCTGTATAAACATGGAAATATCTAAACCGCCATCTGTATGAACATATAAATATCTACACCGCCATCTGTATTAAGAAGGAAATATCTAAACCGCTATCTGTATAAACATGGAAATATCTACACCGCTGCCTGTATAAACAAGGAAATATCAGCACCGCTATCTGTATGAACATGGAAATATCTACACCGCTATCTGTATGAACATGGAAATATCTACACAGCTATCTGTATGAACAAGGAAATAGCTACACCGCTATCTGAATGAACATGGATATATCTACACAGCCATCTGGATGAACATGGAAATATCTACACCGCTATATGTGTAAACATGCATACATCTTCACCACTATCTGTATAAACATGGAAATATCTGCACCGCTATCGGTATGAACATGGAAATATCTACACCGCTATCTGTATGAACATGGAAATACGTACACCGCTATCTGTTTGGACATGGAAATATCTACACCGCTATCTGCATGAAATTGGAAATATCTACACTGCTATCTGCATATACATTTAAATATCTACACAGCAATCTCTTTACACATGGAAATAACTACACCACTATCTGTATGAACATGGAAATAACTACACCGCCATCTGTATGAACATATAAATATCTACATCGCCATCTGTATTAAGATGGAGATATCTACACTGCTATCTGTATAAACATGGAAATATCTACACCGCCATCTGTATGAACATATAAATACGCCACCATCTGTATTAAGAAGGAAATATCTAAACCGCTATCTGTATAAACATGGAAATATCTACACCGCTGCCTGTATAAACACGGAAATATCAGCACCGCTATGTGTATGAACATGGAAATATCTACACCACTATCTGTATGAACATGGATATATCTACACAGCCATCTGGATGAACATGGAAATATCTACACCACTATCTGTATGAACATGGAAATATCTACACCGCTATCTGTGTAAACATGCATATATCTTCACCGCTATCAGTATAAACATGGAAATATCTACACCGCTATCTGTATGAACATGGAAATAGCTACACCGCTTTCTGTATGAACATGGAAATATCTACACCGCTATCTGTATGAACATGGATATATCTACACAGCCATGTGGATGAACATGGAAATATCTACACCGCTATCTGTGTAAACATGCATACATCTTCACCGCTATCTGTATAAACATGGAAATAACTACACAGCTATCTGTATGAACATGGAAATATCTACACCGCTATCTGTATGAACATGGAAATATCTACACCGCTATCTGTTTGAACATGGAAATATCTACACCGCTATCTGCATGAAAATGGAAATATCTACACTGCTATCTGCATATACATGGAAATATCTACACAGCTATATCTTTACACATGGAAATAACTACACCGCTATCTGTATGAACATGGAAATATCCACACCGCCATCTGTATGAACATGGAAATATCTGCACCGCCATCTGAATGAACATATAAATATCTACACCGCCATCTGTATTAAGATGGAGATATCTACACCGCTATCTGTATAAACATGGAAATATCTACACCGCTATCTGTATAAACATGGAAATATCTACACCGCTACCTGTATAAACATGGAAATATCAGCACCGCTATCTGTATGAACATGGAAATATCTACACCGCTATCTGTATGAACATGGAAATATCTACACCGCTATCTGTATGAACATGGAAATATCTACACCGCTATCAGTATGAACAAGGAAATATCTACACCGCTATCTGTATGAACATGGATATATCTACACAGCCCTCTGGATGAACATGGAAATATCCACACCGCTATCTGTGTAAACATGCATACATCTTCACCGCTATCTGTATAAACATGAAAATATCTACACCGCTATCTGTATGAACATGGAAATATCTACACCGCTATCTGTATGAACATGGAAATATCTACACTGCTATCTGTTTGAAGATGGAAATATATACACCGCTATCTGCATGAAAACGGAAATATCTACACTGCTATCTGCATATACATTTAAATATCTACACAGCTATCTCTTTACACATGGAAATAAATACACCGCTATCTGTATGAACATGGAAATATCTACACCGCCATCTGTATGAACACGGAAATATCTGCACCACCATCTGTAAGAACATATAAATATCTACACCGCCATCTGTATTAAGATGGAGATATCTACACTGCTATCTGTATAAACATGGAAATATCTACACCGCCATCTGTATGAACATATAAATATCTACACCGCCATCTGTATTAAGAAGGAAATATCTAAAATGCTATCTGTATAAACATGGAAATATCTACACCGCTGCCTGTATAAACATGGAAATATCAGCACCACTATCTGTATGAAGATGGAAATATCTACACCGCTATCTGTATGAACATGGAAATATCTACACCGCTATCTGTGTAAACATGCATACATCTTCACCGCTATCAGTATAAACATGGAAATATCTACACCGCTATCTGTATGAACATGGAAATAGCTACACCGCTATCTGTATGAACATGGAAATATCTACACAGCTATCTGTATGAACATGGATATATCTACACAGCCATCTGGATGAACATGGAAATATCTACACCGCTATCTTTGTAAAAAAGCATACATCTTCACCACTATCTGTATAAACATGGAAATAACTACACCGCTATCAGTATGAACATGGAAATATCTGCACCGCTATCTGTATGAACATGGAAATATCTACACCGCTATCTGTTTGAACATGGAAATATCTACACCGCTATCTGCATGAAAATGGAAATATCTACACTGCTATCTGCATATACATGGAAATATCTACACAGCCATCTCTTTACACATGGAAATAACTACACCGCTATCTGTATGAACATGGAAATACCTACACCGCCATCTGTATGAACATGGAAATATCTGCACCGTCATCTGTATGAACATATAAATATCTACACCGCCATCTGTATTAAGATGGAGATATCTCCCCGCTATCTGTATAAACATGGAAATATCAACACCGCTATCTGTATAAACATGGAAATATCTACACCGATATCTGTATAAACATGGAAATATCTACACCGCTACCTGTATAAACATGGAAATATCAGCACCGCTATCTGTATGAACATGGAAATATCTACACCGCTATCTGTATGAACATGGAAATATCTACACTGCTATCTGTATGAAAATGAATATATCTACACAGCCCTCTGGATGAACATAGAAATATCCACACCGCTATCTGTGTAAACATGCATACATCTTCACCACTATCTGTATAAACATGGAAATATCTACACCGTTATCTGTATGAACATGGAAATATCTACACCGCTATCTGTTTGAAGATGGAAATATATACACCGCTATCTGCATGAAAATGGAAATATCTACACAGCTATCTGCATATAGATGGAAATATCTACACAGCTGTCTGTTTACTCATGGAAATAACTACAACGCTGTCTGTATGAACATGGACATATCTACACGGCCATCTGTATGAACATGGAAATATCTGCACCGCCATCTGTATGAACATATAAATATCTACATCGCCATCTGTATTAAGATGGAGATATCTACACCGCTATCTGAATAAACACGGAAATATCTACACCGCAATCTGTATAAACATGGAAATATCTACACCGCTATCTGTATAAACATGGAAATATCTACACCGCTACCTGTATAAACATGGAAATATCAGCACCGCTATCTGTATGAACCTGGAAATATCTACACCGCTATCTGTATGAACACGGAAATATCTACAACGCTATCTTTTTGAACATGGAAATATCTACACCGCTATCTGTATGAACACGGAAATATCTACTCCGCTATCTGTTTGAACATGGAAATATCTACACCGCTATCTGCATGAAAATGGAAATATATACACAGCTATCTGCATATACATGGAAATATCTACACAGCTATCTCTTTACACATGGAAAAAACTACACCGCTATGTGTATGAACATGGAAATATCTTCACCGCCATCTTTATGAACATGGATATATCTACACAGCCATCTGGATGAACATGGAAATATCTACACCGCTATCTGTATGAATATGGAAATATCTACACCGATATCTGTGTAAACATGAATACATCTTCACCGCTATCTGTATAAATATGGAAATATCTACACTGCTATCTGTATGAACATGGAAATACCTACACCGCTATCTGTTTGAAGACGGAAATATATACACCGCTATCTGCATGAAAATGGAAATATCTACACAGCGATCTGCATATACATGGAAATATCTACAAAGCTATCTCTTTACACATGGAAATAAGTACAGCGCTATTTCTATAAACATGGAAATAGCTACACCGCCATCTGTATGAACATGGAAATATCTACACCGCTATCTGTATGAACATGGGAATATCTACACCGCTATCTGTATGAACATGGATATATCTACACAGCCCTCTGGATGAACATGGAAATATCCACACCGCTATCTGTGTAAACATGCATACATCTTCACAGCTATCTGTAGAAACATGGAAATATCTACTCCGCTATCTGTATGAACATGGAAATATCTACACCGCTATCTGTTTGAAGATGGAAATATATACACCGCTATCTGCATGAAAATGGAAATATCTACACAGCTATCTGCATATAGATGGAAATATCTACACAGCTATCTCTTTACACATGGAAATAACTACACCACTATCTGTATGAACATGGAAATATCTACACCGCCATCTGTATGAACATGGAAATATCTGCACCGCCATCTGTATGAACTTATAAATATCTACACCGCCATCTGTATTAAGATGGAGATATCTACACCGCTATCTGAATAAACATGGAAATATCTACACCGCTATCTGTATAAACATGGAAATATCTACACCGCTATGTGTATAACCATGGAAATATCTACACCGCTACCTGTATAAACATGGAAATATCAGCACCGCTATCTGTATTAACATGGAAATATCTCCACCGCTATCTGTATGAACATGGAAATATCTACACCGCTATGTGTATAACCATGGAAATATCTACACCGCTACCTGTATAAACATGGAAATATCAGCACCTCTATCTGTATTAACATGGAAATATCTCCACCGCTTTCTGTTTGAACATGGAAATATCTACACCGCTATCTGCATGAAAATGGAAATATCTACACTGCTATCTGCATATACATGGAAATATCTACACAGCTATCTCTTTACACATGGAAATAACTACACCGCTATCTGTATGAACATGGAAATATCTACACCGCCATCTGTATGAACACGGAAATATCTGCCCCGTCATCTGTAAGAACATATAAATATCTACACCGCCATCTGTATTAAGATGGAGATATCTACACTGCTATCTGTATAAACATGGAAATATCTACACCGCTGCCTGTATAAACAAGGAAATATCAGCACCGCTATCTGTATGAACAGGGAAATATCTAAACCGCTATCTGTATGAACATGGAAATATCTACACCGCTATCTGTATGAACATGGAAATAGCTGCACCGCTATCTGTATGAACATGGATATATCTACACAGACATCTGGATGAACATGGAAATATCTACACCGCTATCTGTGTAAACATGCATAGATCTTCACCGCTATCTGTATAAACATGGAAATATCTACACCGCTATCTGTATAAAGATGGAAATATCTACACCACTACCTGTATAAACATGGAAATATCAGCACCGCTATCTGTATGAACATGGAAATATCTACACCGCCATCTGTTTGAACATTGAAATATCTACACCGCTATCTGTATGAACATGGAAATATCTACACCGCTATCTGTATGAACATGGAAATACCTACACCGCTGTCTGCATGAAAATGGAAATATCTACAAAGCTATCTGCATATACATGGAAATATCTACACAGCTATCTCTTAACACATGGAAATAACTACACTGCTATCTCTATAAAGATGGAAATATCTACACATCCATCTGTATGAACATGGAAATATCTGCACCGCCATCTGTATTAACATATAAATATCTACACCGCCATCTGTATTAAGAAGGAAATATCTAAACCGCTATCTGTATGAACATTGAAATATCTACACCGCTATCTGTACGAACATGGAAATATCTAGACCGCTATCTGTACGAACATGGAAATATCTAAACCGCTATCTGCATGAAAATAGAAAAATCTACACAGCTATCTGCATATACATGGAAATATCTACACAGCTATCACTTAACACATGGAAATAACTACACCGCTATCTGTATCAACATGGAAATATCTGCACCGCCCTCTGTATGAACACATAAATATCTACACCGCCATCTGTATTAAATTGGAGATACCTACACCGCTATCTGTATAAACATGGAAATATCTACACCGCTATCTGTATAAACATCTAAATATCTACACCGCTATCTGTATAAACATGGAAATATCAGCACCGCTATCTGTATGAACATGGAAATATCAGCCCCTCTATCTGTATGAACACGGAAATATCTACACCGCTATCAGTTTGAACATGGAAATATCTACACCGCTATCTGTATGAACACGGAAATATCTACACCGCTATCTGTTTGAACATGGAATTATCTACACCGCTATCTGCATGAAAATGGAAATATCTACACTGCAATCTGCATATACATTTAAATATCTACACAGCTATCTCTTTACACATGGAAATAATTACACCGATATCTGTATGAACATGGAAATATCTACAACACCATCTGTATGAACATGGAAATATCTGCACCGCCATCTGTATGAACATATAAATATCTTCACCGCCATCTGTATTAAGATGGAGATATCTACACTGCTATCTGTATAAACATGGAAATATCTACACCGCCATCTGTATGAACATATAAATATCTACACCGCCATCTGTATTAAGAAGGAAATATCTAAAATGCTATCTGTATAAACATGGAAATATCTACACCGCTGCCTGTATAAACATGGAAATATCAGCACCACTATCTGTATGAACATGGAAATATCTACACCGCTATCTGTATGAACATGGAAATATCTACACCGCTATCTGTGTAAACATGCATACATCTTCACCGCTATCAGTATAAACATGGAAATATCTACACCGCTATCTGAATGAACATGGAAATAGCTACACCGCTATCTGTATGAACATGGAAATATCTACACAGCTATCTGTATGAACATGGATATATCTACACAGCCATCTGGATGAACATGGAAATATCAACACCGCTATCTTTGTAAAAAAGCATACATCTTCACCACTATCTGTATAAACATGGAAATAACTACACCGCTATCTGTATGAACATGGAAATATCTGCACCGCTATCTGTATGAACATGGAAATATCTACACCGCTATCTGTTTGAACATGGAAATATCTACAACGCTATCTGCATGAAAATGGAAATATCTACACTGCTATCTGCATATACATGGAAATATCTACACAGCCATCTCTTTACACATGGAAATAACTACACCGCTATCTGTATGAACATGGAAATATCTACACCGCCATCTGTATGAACATGGAAATATCTGCACCGTCATCTGTATGAACATATAAATATCTACACCGCCATCTGTATTAAGATGGAGATATCTACACCGCTATCTGAATAAACATGGAAATATCTACACCGCTATCTGTATAAACATGGAAATATCTACACCGCTATGTGTATAACCATGGAAATATCTACACCGCTACCTGTATAAACATGGAAATATCAGCACCGCTATCTGTATTAACATGGAAATATCTCCACCGCTATCTGTATGAACATGGAAATATCTACACCGCTATCTGTATGAACATGGAAATATCTATAAAGCTATCTGAATGAACATGGAAAAATCTACACCGCTATCTGTTTGAACATGGAAATATCTACACCGCTATCTGCATGAAAATGGAAATATCTACACTGCTATCTGCATATACATGGAAATATCTACACAGCTATCTCTTTACACATGGAAATAACTACACCGCTATATCTATAAACATGGAAATATCTGCACCGCCATCTGTATGAACATATAAATATCTACACCGCCATCTGTATTAAGAAGGAAATATCTAAACCGCTATCTGTATAAATCTGGAAATATCTACACCGCTGCCTGTATAAACATGGAAATATCAGCACCGCTATCTGTATGAACATGGAAATATCTACACCGCTATCTGTTTGAAGATGGAAATATCTACACCGCTATCTGCATGAAAATGGAAATATCTACAAAGGTATCTGCATATACATGGAAATATCTACACAGCTATCTCTTTACACATGGAAATAACTACACCGCTATCTGTATGAACATGGAAATATCTACACCGCCATCTGTATGAACACGGAAATATCTGCCCCGTCATCTGTAAGAACATATAAATATCTACACCGCCATCTGTATTAAGATGGAGATATCTACACTGCTATCTGTATAAACATGGAAATATCTACACCGCTGCCTGTATAAACAAGGAAATATCAGCACCGCTATCTGTATGAACAGGGAAATATCTACACCGCTATCTGTATGAACATGGAAATATCTACACCGCTATCTGTATGAACATGGAAATAGCTGCACCGCTATCTGTATGAACATGGATATATCTACACAGACATCTGGATGAACATGGAAATATCTACACCGCTATCTGTGTAAACATGCATAGATCTTCACCGCTATCTGTATAAACATGGAAATATCTACACCGCTATCTGTATAAAGATGGAAATATCTACACCACTACCTGTATAAACATGGAAATATCAGCACCGCTATCTGTATGAACATGGAAATATCTACACCGCCATCTGTTTGAACATTGAAATATCTACACCGCTATCTGTATGAACATGGAAATATCTACACCGCTATCTGTATGAACATGGAAATACCTACACCGCTGTCTGCATGAAAATGGAAATATCTACAAAGCTATCTGCATATACATGGAAATATCTACACAGCTATCTCTTAACACATGGAAATAACTACACTGCTATCTCTATAAAGATGGAAATATCTACACAGCCATCTGTATGAACATGGAAATATCTGCACCGCCATCTGTATTAACATATAAATATCTACACCGCCATCTGTATTAAGAAGGAAATATCTAAACCGCTATCTGTATGAACATTGAAATATCTACACCGCTATCTGTACGAACATGGAAATATCTACACCACTATCTGTACGAACATGGAAATATCTAAACCGCTATCTGCATGAAAATAGAAATATCTACACAGCTATCTGCATATACATGGAAATATCTACACAGCTATCACTTAACACATGGAAATAACTACACCGCTATCTGTATCAACATGGAAATATCTGCACCGCCCTCTGTATGAACACATAAATATCTACACCGCCATCTGTATTAAATTGGAGATACCTACACCGCTATCTGTATAAACATGGAAATATCTACACCGCTATCTGTATAAACATCTAAATATCTACACCGCTATCTGTATAAACATGGAAATATCAGCACCGCTATCTGTATGAACATGGAAATATCAGCCCCTCTATCTGTATGAACACGGAAATATCTACACCGCTATCAGTTTGAACATGGAAATATCTACACCGCTATCTGTATGAACACGGAAATATCTACACCGCTATCTGTTTGAACATGGAATTATCTACACCGCTATCTGCATGAAAATGGAAATATCTACACTGCAATCTGCATATACATTTAAATATCTACACAGCTATCTCTTTACACATGGAAATAATTACACCGATATCTGTATGAACATGGAAATATCTACAACACCATCTGTATGAACATGGAAATATCTGCACCGCCATCTGTATGAACATATAAATATCTTCACCGCCATCTGTATTAAGATGGAGATATCTACACTGCTATCTGTATAAACATGGAAATATCTACACCGCCATCTGTATGAACATATAAATATCTACACCGCCATCTGTATTAAGAAGGAAATATCTAAAATGCTATCTGTATAAACATGGAAATATCTACACCGCTGCCTGTATAAACATGGAAATATCAGCACCACTATCTGTATGAACATGGAAATATCTACACCGCTATCTGTATGAACATGGAAATATCTACACCGCTATCTGTGTAAACATGCATACATCTTCATCGCTATCAGTATAAACATGGAAATATCTACACCGCTATCTGTATGAACATGGAAATAGCTACACCGCTATCTGTATGAACATGGAAATATCTACACAGCTATCTGTATGAACATGGATATATCTACACAGCCATCTGGATGAACATGGAAATATCAACACCGCTATCTTTGTAAAAAAGCATACATCTTCACCACTATCTGTATAAACATGGAAATAACTACACCGCTATCTGTATGAACATGGAAATATCTGCCCCGCTATCTGTATGAACATGGAAATATCTACACCGCTATCTGTTTGAACATGGAAATATCTACAACGCTATCTGCATGAAAATGGAAATATCTACACTGCTATCTGCATATACATGGAAATATCTACACAGCCATCTCTTTACACATGGAAATAACTACACCGCTATCTGTATGAACATGGAAATATCTACACCGCCATCTGTATGAACATGGAAATATCTGCACCGTCATCTGTATGAACATATAAATATCTACACCGCCATCTGTATTAAGATGGAGATATCTCCCCGCTATCTGTATAAACATGGAAATATCAACACCGCTATCTGTATAAACATGGAAATATCTACACCGATATCTGTATAAACATGGAAATATCTACACCGCTACCTGTATAAACATGGAAATATCAGCACCGCTATCTGTATGAACATGGAAATATCTACACCGCTATCTGCATGAACATGGAAATATCTACACTGCTATCGGTATGAAAATGGATATATCTACACAGCCCTCTGGATGAACATGGAAATATCCACACCGCAATCTGTGTAAACATGCATACATCTTCACCACTATCTGTAAAACATGGAAATATCTACACCGTTATCTGTATGAACATGGAAATATCTACAAAGCTATCTGTTTGAAGATGGAAATATATACACCGCTATCTGCATGAAAATGGAAATATCTACACAGCTATCTGCATATAGATGGAAATATCTACACAGCTGTCTGTTTACTCATGGAAATAACTACAACGCTGTCTGTATGAACATGGACATATCTACACGGCCATCTGTATGAACATGGAAATATCTGCACCGCCATCTGTATGAACATATAAATATCTACACCGCCATCTGTATTAAGATGGAGATATCTACACCGCTATCTGAATAAACATGGAAATATCTACACCGCAATCTGTATAAACATGGAAATATCTACACCGCTATCTGTATAAACATGGAAATATCTACACCGCTACCTGTATAAACATGGAAATATCAGCACCGCTATCTGTATGAACCTGGAAATATCTACACCGCTATCTGTATGAACACGGAAATATCTACAACGCTATCTTTTTGAACATGGAAATATCTACACCGCTATCTGTATGAACACGGAAATATCTACTCCGCTATCTGTTTGAACATGGAAATATCTACACCGCTATCTGCATGAAAATGGAAATATATATACAGCTATCTGCATATACATGGAAATATCTACACAGCTATCTCTTTACACATGGAAAAAACTACACCGCTATCTGTATGAACATGGAAATATCTTCACCGACATCTTTATGAACATGGATATATCTACACAGCCATCTGGATGAACATGGAAATATCTACACCGCTATCTGTATGAACATGGAAATATCTACACCGATATCTGTGTAAACATGAATACATCTTCACCGCTATCTGTATAAATATGGAAATATCTACACTGCAATCTGTATGAACATGGAAATACCTACACTGCTATCTGTTTGAAGACGGAAATATATACACCGCTATCTGCATGAAAATGGAAATATCTACACAGCGATCTGCATATACATGGAAATATCTACAAAGCTATCTCTTTACACATGGAAATAAGTACAGCGCTATTTCTATAAACATGGAAATAGCTACACCGCCATCTGTATGAACATGGAAATATCTACACCGCTATCTGTATGAACATGGGAATATCTACACCGCTATCTGTATGAACATGGATATATCTACACAGCCCTCTGGATGAACATGGAAATATCCACACCGCTATCTGTGTAAACATGCATACATCTTCACAGCTATCTGTAGAAACATGGAAATATCTACACCGCTATCTGTATGAACATGGAAATATCTACACCGCTATCTGAAGATGGAAATATATACACCGCTATCTGCATGAAAATGGAAATATCTACACAGCTATCTGCATATAGATGGAAATATCTACACAGCTATCTCTTTACACATGGAAATAACTACACCACTATCTGTATGAACATGGAAATATCTACACCGCCATCTGTATGAACATGGAAATATCTGCACCGCCATCTGTATGAACATATAAATATCTACACCGCCATCTGTATTAAGATGGAGATATCTACACCGCTATCTGAATAAACATGGAAATATCTACACCGCTATCTGTATAAACATGGAAATATCTACACCGCTATGTGTATAACCATGGAAATATCTACACCGCTACCTGTATAAACATGGAAATATCAGCACCGCTATCTGTATGAACATGGAAATATCTCCACCGCTATCTGTATGAACATGGAAATATCTACACCGCTATCTGTATGAACATGGAAATATCTACAAAGCTATCTGAATGAACATGGAAAAATCTACACCGCTATCTGTTTGAACATGGAAATATCTACACCGCTATCTGCATGAAAATGGAAATATCTACACTGCTATCTGCATATACATGGAAATATCTACACAGCTATCTCTTTACACATGGAAATAACTACACCGCTATATCTATAAACATGGAAATATCTGCACCGCCATCTGTATGAACATATAAATATCTACACCGCCATCTGTACTAAGAAGGAAATATCTAAACCGCTATCTGTATAAATCTGGAAATATCTACACAGCTGCCTGTATAAACATGGAAATATCAGCACCGCTATCTGTATGAACATGGAAATATCTACACCGCTATCTGTATGAACATGGAAATATCTACACTGCTATCTGTATGAACATGGAAATAGCTACACCGTTATCTGTATGAACATGGAAATAGCTACACCACTATCTGTATGAACATGGAAAAATCTACACCGCTATCTGTATGAACATGGATATATCTACACAGCCATCTGGATGAACATGGAAATATCTACACCGCTCTCTGTGTAAACATGCATAGAACTTCACCGCTATCTCTATAAACATGGAAATATCTACACCGCGATCTGTATGAACATGGAAATATCCACACCGCTATCTGTATGAACATGGAAATATCTACACCGCTATCTGTTTGAACATGGATATATCTACACAGCCATCTGGATGAACATGGAAATATCTTCACCGCCATCTGTATGAACACGGAAATATCTGCACCGCCATCTGTAAGAACATATAAATATCTACACCACCATCTGTATTAAGATGGAGATATCTACACTGCTATCTGTATAAACATGGAAATATCTAAACCGCCATCTGTATGAACATATAAATATCTACACCGCCATCTGTATTAAGAAGGAAATATCTAAACCGCTATCTGTATAAACAAGGAAATATCTACACCGCTGCCTGTATAAACAAGGAAATATCAGCACCGCTACCTGTATGAACATGGAAATATCTACACCGCTATCTGTATGAACATGGAAATATCTACACCGCTATCTGTGTAAACATGCATACATCTTCACCACTATCTTTATAAACATGGAAATATCTGCACCGCTATCGGTATGAACATGGAAATATCTACACCGCTATCTGTATGAACATGGAAATATCTACACCGCTATCTGTATGAACATGGAAATATCTACACCGCTATCAGTATGAACAAGGAAATATCTACACCTCTATCTGTATGAACATGGATATATCTACACAGCCCTCTGGATGAACATGGAAATATCCACACCGCTATCTGTGTAAACATGCATACATCTTCACCGCTATCTGTATAAACATGGAAATATCTACACCGCTATCTGTATGAACATGGAAATATCAACACCGCTATCTGTTTGAAGATGGAAATATATACACCGCTATCTGCATGAAAACGGAAATATCTACACAGCTATCTGCATATACATGGAAATATCTACACAGCTATCTCTTTACACATGGAAATAACTACACCGCTATCTGTATGAACATGGAAATATCTACACCGCCATCTGTATGAACATGGAAATATCTGCACCGCCATCTGTATGAACATATAAATATCTACACCGCCATCTGTATTAAGGCGGAGATATCTACACTGCTATCTGAATAAACATGGAAATATCTACACCGCTATCAGTATAAACATGGAAATATCTACACCGCTATCTGTATAACCATGGAAATATCTACACCGCTACCTGTATAAACATGGAAATATCAGCACCGCTATCTGTATGAACATGGAAATATCTACACCGCTGCCTGTATAAACATGGAAATATCAGCACGGCTATCTGTATGAACATGGAAATAACTACAATGCTATCTGTATGAACATGGAAATAGCTACACCGTTATCTGTATGAACATGGAAATAGCTACACCACTATCTGTATGAACATGGAAATATCTACACCGCTATCTGTATGAACATGGATATATCTACACAGCCATCTGGATGAACATGGAAATATCTACACCGCTATCTGTATGAACATGGAAATATCTACACCACTATCTGTATGAACATGGATATATCTACACAGCCATCTGGATGAACATGGAAATATCTACACCGCTATCTGTGTAAACATGCATAGATCTTCACCGCTACCTCTATAAACATGGAAATATCTACACCGCTATCTGTATGAACATGGAAATATCCACACTGCTATCTGTATGAACATGGAAATATCTACAGCGCTATCTGTTTGAACATGGAAATATATACACCGCTATCTGCATGAAAATGGAAATATCTACACTGCTATCTGCATATACATTTAAATATCTACACAGCTATCTCTTTACACATGGAAATAACTACACCGCTATCTGTATGAACATGGAAATATCTACACCGCCATCTGTATGAAGACGGAAATATCTGCACCGCCATCTGTATGAACATATAAATATCTACACCGCCATCTGTATTAAGATGGAAATATCTACAATGCTATCTGTGTAAACATGGAAATATCTACACCGCCATCTGTATGAACATATAAATATCTACACAGCCATCTGTATTAAGAAGGAAATATCTAAACAGCTATCTGTATAAACATAGAAATATCTACACCGCTGCCTGTATAAACAAGGAAATATCAGCACCGCTATCTGTATGAACATGGAAATATCTACACCGCTATCTGTATGAACATGGAAATATCTACTCCGCTATCTGTATGAACATGGAAATAGCTATACCGCTATCTGTATGAATATGGATATATCTACACAGCCATCTGGATGAACATGGAAATATCTACACCGCTATCTGTATAAACATGGAAATATCTACACCGTTATCTGTATGAACATGGAAATATCTACACCGCTATCTGTATGAACATGGAAATATCTACACCGCTATCTGTTTGAACATGGAAATATCTCCACCGCTATCTGCATGAAAATGGAAATATCTACACTGCTATCTGCATATACATTTAAATATCTACACAGCTATCTCTTTACACATGGAAATAACTACACTGTTATCTGCATGAACATGGAAATATCTACACCGCCATCTGTATGAACATGGAAATATCTGCACTGCCATCTGTATGAACATATAAATATCTACACCGCAATCTGTATTAAGATAGGGATATCTCCACTGCTATCTGTATAAACATGGAAATACCTACACAGCTATCTGTATAAACATGGAAATATCTACACCGCTATCTGTATAAACATGGAAATATCTACACCACTGCCTGTATAAACATGGAAATATCTACACCGCTATCTGTATAAACATGGAAATATCTACACCACTGCCTGTATAAACATGGAAATATCAGCACCGCTATCTGTATGAACATGGAAATATCTACACCGCTATCTCTGTAAACATGCATACATCTTCACCGCTATCTGTATAAACATGGAAATGTCTACAAGGCTATCTGTATGAACATGGAAATATCTACACCGCTATCTCTACGAACATGGAAATATCTAAACCGCTATCTGCATGAAAATAGAAATATCTACACAGCTATCTGCATATACATGGAAATATCTACAAAGCTATCTCTTTACACATGGAAATAACTACACCGCTATCTGTATGAACATGGAAATATCTCCACCGCCATCTGTATGAACATATAAATATCTACACCGCCATCTGTATTAAGATGGAGATACCTACACCGCTATCTGTATAAACATGGAAATATCTACACCGCTATCTGCATAAACATGGAAATATCTACACCGCTATCTGTATAAACATGGAAATATCAGCACCGCTATCTGTATGAACATGGAAATATCAGCCCCACTATCTGTATGAACTTGGAAGTACCTACACCGCTATCTGTATGAACATGGAAATATCCACACCGCTATCTGTGTAAACATGCATACATCTTCACCGCTATCTGTATAAACATGGAAATATCTACACCGCTATCTGTATGAACATGGAAATATCTACACCGCTATCTGTTTGAAGATGGAAATATATACACCGCTATCTGCATGAAAACGGAAATATCTACACAGCTATCTGCATATACATGGAAATATCTACACAGCTATCTCTTTACACATGGAAATAACTACACCGCTATCTGTATGAACATGGAAATATCTACACCGCCATCTGTATGAACATGGAAATATCTGCACCGCCATCTGTAAGAACATATAAATATCTACACCGCCATCTGTATTAAGACGGAGATATCTACACTGCTATCTGAATAAACATGGAAATATCTACACCGCTATCAGTATAAACATGGAAATATCTACACCGCTATCTGTATAACCATGGAAATATCTACACCGCTACCTGTATAAACATGGAAATATCAGCACCGCTATCTGTATGAACATGGAAATATCTACACAGGTGCCTGTATAAACATGGAAATATCAGCACGGCTATCTGTATGAACATGGAAATAACTACACCGCTATCTGTATGAACATGGAAATAGCTACACCGTTATCTGTATGAACATGGAAATAGCTACACCACTATCTGTATGAACATGGAAATATCTACACCGCTATCTGTATGAACATGGATATATCTACACAGCCATCTGGATGAACATGGAAATATCTACACCGCTATCTGTATGAACATGGAAATATCTACACCACTATCTGTATGAACATGGATATATCTACACAGCCATCTGGATGAACATGGAAATATCTACACCGCTATCTGTGTAAACATTCATAGATCTTCACCGCTACCTCTATAAACATGGAAATATCTACACCGCTATCTGTATGAACATGGAAATATCCACACCGCTATCTGTATGAACATAGAAATATCTACAGCGCTATCTGTTTGAACATGGAAATATCTACACCGCTATCTGCATGAAAATGGAAATATCTACACTGCTATCTGCATATACATTTAAATATCTACACAGCTATCTCTTTACACATGGAAATAACTACACCGCTATCTGTATGAACATGGAAATATCTACACCGCCATCTGTATGATGATGGAAATATCTGCACCGCCATCTGTATGAACATATAAATATCTACACCGCCATCTGTATTAAGATGGAGATATCTACACTGCTATCTGTATAAACATGGAAATATCTACACCGCCATCTGTATGAACATATAAATATCTACACAGCCATCTGTATTAAGAAGGAAATATCTAAACCGCTATCTGTATAAACATAGAAATATCTACACCGCTGCCTGTATAAACAAGCAAATATCAGCACCGCTATCTGTATGAACATGGAAATATCTACACCGCTATCTGTATGAACATGGAAATATCTACTCCGCTCTCTGTATGAACATGGAAATAGCTACACCGCTATCTGTATGAACATGGATATATCTACACAGCCATCTGGATGAACATGGAAATATCTACACTGCTATCTGCATATACATTTAAATATCTACACAGCTATCTCTTTACACATGGAAATAACTACACTGCTATCTGCATGAACATGGAAATATCTACACCGCTATCTGTATGAACATGAAAATATCTACACCGCTATCTGTATGAACATGGAAATATCTACACCGCTATCTGTTTGAACATGGAAATATCTACACCGCTATCTGCATGAAAATGGAAATATCTACACTGCTATCTGCATATATATTTAAATATCTACACAGCTATCTCTTTACACATGGAAATAACTACACTGCTATCTGCATGAACATGGAAATATCTACAACGCCATCTGTATGAACATGGAAATATCTGCACTGCCATCTGTATGAACATATAAATATCTACACCGCAATCTGTATTAAGATAGAGATATCTCCACTGCTATCTGTATAAACATGGAAATACCTACACAGCTATCTGTATAAACATGGAAATATCTACACCGCTATCTGTATAAACATGGAAATATCTACACCGCTACCTGTATAAACATGGAAATATCAGCACCGCTATCTGTATGAACATGGAAATATCTACACCGCTATCTGTGTAAACATGCATACATCTTCACCGCTATCTGTATAAACATGGAAATGTCTACAAGGCTATCTGTATGAACATGGAAATATCTACACCGCTATCTGTACGAACATGGAAATATCTAAACCGCTATCTGCATGAAAATAGAAATATCTACACAGCTATCTGCATATACATGGAAATATCTACACAGCTATCTCTTTACACATGGAAATAACTACACCGCCATCTGTATAAACATGGAAATATCAGCACCACTATCTGTATGAACATGGAAATATCTACACCGCTATCTGTAAGAACATGGATATATCTACACAGCCATCTGGATGAACATGGAAATATCTACACCGCTATCTGTATGAACATGGAAATATTTACACCGCTATCTGTATGAACATGGATATATCTACACAGCCATCTGGATGAACATGGAAATATCTACACCGCTATCTGTGTAAACATGCATACAACTTCACCACTATCTGTATAAACATGGAAATATCCACACCGCTATCTGTATGAACATGGAAATATCTACACCGCTATCTGTTTGAACATGGAAATATCTACACCGCTATCTGTATGAAAATGTAAATATCTACACTGCTATCTGCATATACATTTAAATATCTACACAGCTATCTCTTTACACATGGAAATAACTACACCGCTATCTGTATGAACATGGAAATATCTACACCGCCATCTGTATGAACACGGAAATATCTGCACCGCCATCCGTAAGAACATATAAATATCTACACCGCCATCTGTATTAAGATGGAGATATCTACACTGCTATCTGTATAAACATGGAAATATCTAAACCGCCATCTGTATGAACATATAAATATCTACACCGCCATCTGTATTAAGAAGGAAATATCTAAACCGCTATCTGTATAAACATGGAAATATCTACACCGCTGCCTGTATAAACAAGGAAATATCAGCACCGCTATCTGTATGAACATGGAAATATCTACACCGCTATCTGTATGAACATGGAAATATCTACACAGCTATCTGTATGAACAAGGAAATAGCTACACCGCTATCTGAATGAACATGGATATATCTACACAGCCATCTGGATGAACATGGAAATATCTACACCGCTATCTGTGTAAACATGCATACATCTTCACCACTATCTGTATAAACATGGAAATATCTGCACCGCTATCGGTATGAACATGGAAATATCTACACCGCTATCTGTATGAACATGGAAATACCTACACCGCTATCTGTTTGGACATGGAAATATCTACACCGCTATCTGCATGAAATTGGAAATATCTTCACCGCTATCTGCATGAAATTGGAAATATCTACACTGCTATCTGCATATACATTTAAATATCTACACAGCTATCTCTTTACACATGGAAATAACTACACCACTATCTGTATGAAGATGGAAATAACTACACCGCCATCTGTATGAACTTGGAAATATCTGCACCGCCATCTGTATGAACATATAAATATCTACACCGCCATCTGTATTAAGATGGAGATATCTACACTGCTATCTGTATAAACATGGAAATATCTACACCGCCCTCTGTATGAACATATAAATACGCCGCCATCTGTATTAAGAAGGAAATATCTAAACCGCTATCTGTATAAACATGGAAATATCTACACCGCTGCCTGTATAAACATGGAAATATCAGCACCGCTATCTGTATGAACATGGAAATATCTACACCGCTATCTGTAGGAACATGGAAATAGCTACACCGCTGCCTGTATAAACATGGAAATATCAGCACCGCTATCTGTATGAACATGGAAATATCTACACCACTATCTGTATGAACTTGGATATATCTACACAGCCATCTGGATGAACATGGAAATATCTACACCACTATCTGTAAGAACATGGAAATATCTACACCGCTATCTGTGTAAACATGCATACATCTTCACCGCTATCAGTATAAACATGCAAATATCTACAACGCTATCTGTATGAACATGGAAATAGCTACACCGCTATCTGTATGAACATGGAAATATCCACACCGCCATCTGTATGAACATGGAAATATCTGCACCGCCATCTGTATGAACATATAAATATCTACACCGCCATCTGTATTAAGATGGAGATATCTACACTGCTATCTGTATAAACATGGAAATATCTACACCGCTATCTGTATAAACATGGAAATATCTACACCGCTATCTGTATAAACATGGAAATATCTACACCGCTACCTGTATAAACATGGAAATATCAGCACCGCTATCTGTATGAACTTGGAAATATCTACACCGCTATCTGTATGAACATGGAAATATCTACACCGCTATCAGTATGAACAAGGAAATATCTACACCGCTATCTGTATGAACATGGATATATCTACACAGCCCTCTGGATGAACATGGAAATATCCACACCGGTATCTGTGTAAACATGCATACATCTTCACCGCTATCTGTATAAACATGCAAATATCTACACCGCTATCTGTATGAACATGGAAATATCTACACCGCTATCTGTTTGTAGATGGAAATATATACACCGCTATCTGCATGAAAACGGAAATATCTACACAGCTATCTGCATATACATGGAAATATCTACACAGCTATCTCTTTACACATGGAAATAACTACACTGCTATCTGTATGAACATGGAAATATCTACACCGCCATCTGTATGAACATGGAAATATCTGCACCGCCATCTGTATGAACATATAAATATCTACACCGCCATCTGTATTAAGACGGAGATATCTACACTGCTATCTGAATAAACATGGAAATATCTACACCGCTATCAGTATAAACATGGAAATATCTACACCGCTATCTGTATAACCATGGAAATAACTACACCGCTACCTGTATAAACATGGAAATATCAGCACCGCTATCTGTATGAACATGGAAATATCTACACTGCTGCCTGTATAAACATGGAAATATCAGCACCGCTATCAGTATGAACATGGAAATAACTACACTGCTATCTGTATGAACATGGAAATAGCTACACCGTTATCTGTATGAACATGGAAATATCTACACCGCTATCTGTATGAACATGGATATATCTACACAGCCATCTGGATGAACATGGAAATATCTACACCGCTATCTGTATGAACATGGAAATATCTACACCGCTATCTGTATGAACATGGATATATCTACACAGCCATCTGGATGAACATAGAAATATCTAAACCGCTATCTGTGTAAACATGCATAGATCTTCACCGCTACCTCTATAAACATGGAAATATCTACACCGCTATCTGTATGAACATGGAAATATCCACACCGCTATCTGTATGAACATGGAAATATCTACACCGCTATCTGTTTGAACATGGAAATATCTACACCGCTATCTGCATGAAAATGGAAATATCTACACTGCTATCTGCATATACATGGAAATATCTACACAGCCATCTCTTTACACATGGAAATAACTACACCGCTATCTGTATGAACATGGAAATATCTACACCGCCATCTGTATGAACATGGAAATATCTGCACCGCCATCTGTATGAACATATAAATATCTACACCGCCATCTGTATTAAGATGGAGATATCTACACCGCTATCTGAATAAACATGGAAATATCTACACCGCTATCTGTATAAACATGGAAATATCTACACCGCTATGTGTATAACCATGGAAATATCTACACCGCTACCTGTATAAACATGGAAATATCAGCACCGCTATCTGTATTAACATGGAAATATCCCCACCGCTATCTGTATGAACATGGAAATATCTACACCGCTATCTGTATGAACATGGAAATATCTATAAAGCTATCTGAATGAACATGGAAAAATCTACACCGCTATCTGTTTGAACATGGAAATATCTACACCGCTATCTGCATGAAAATGGAAATATCTACACTGCTATCTGCATATACATGGAAATATCTACACAGCTATCTCTTTACACATGGAAATAACTACACCGCTATATCTATAAACATGGAAATATCTGCACCGTCATCTGTATGAACATATAAATATCTACACCGCCATCTGTATTAAGAAGGAAATAACTAAACCGCTATCTGTATAAATCTGGAAATATCTACACCGCTGCCTGTATAAACATGGAAATATCAGCACCGCTATCTGTATGAACATGGAAATATCTACACCGCTATCTGTTTGAAGATGGAAATATCTACACCGCTATCTGCATGAAAATGGAAATATCTACAAAGGTATCTGCATATACATGGAAATATCTACACAGCTATCTCTTTACACATGGAAATAACTACACCGCTATCTGTATGAACATGGAAATATCTACACCGCCATCTGTATGAACACGGAAATATCTGCCCCGTCATCTGTAAGAACATATAAATATCTACACCGCCATCTGTATTAAGATGGAGATATCTACACTGCTATCTGTATAAACATGGAAATATCTACACCGCTGCCTGTATAAACAAGGAAATATCAGCACCGCTATCTGTATGAACAGGGAAATATCTACACCGCTATCTGTATGAACATGGAAATATCTACACCGCTATCTGTATGAACATGGAAATAGCTGCACCGCTATCTGTATGAACATGGATATATCTACACAGACATCTGGATGAACATGGAAATATCTACACCGCTATCTGTGTAAACATGCATAGATCTTCACCGCTATCTGTATAAACATGGAAATATCTACACCGCTATCTGTATAAAGATGGAAATATCTACACCACTACCTGTATAAACATGGAAATATCAGCACCGCTATCTGTATGAACATGGAAATATCTACACCGCCATCTGTTTGAACATTGAAATATCTACACCGCTATCTGTATGAACATGGAAATATCTACACCGCTATCTGTATGAACATGGAAATACCTACACCGCTGTCTGCATGAAAATGGAAATATCTACAAAGCTATCTGCATATACATGGAAATATCTACACAGCTATCTCTTAACACATGGAAATAACTACACTGCTATCTCTATAAAGATGGAAATATCTACACAGCCATCTGTATGAACATGGAAATATCTGCACCGCCATCTGTATTAACATATAAATATCTACACCGCCATCTGTATTAAGAAGGAAATATCTAAACCGCTATCTGTATGAACATTGAAATATCTACACCGCTATCTGTACGAACATGGAAATATCTACACCGCTATCTGTACGAACATGGAAATATCTAAACCGCTATCTGCATGAAAATAGAAATATCTACACAGCTATCTGCATATACATGGAAATATCTACACAGCTATCACTTAACACATGGAAATAACTACACCGCTATCTGTATCAACATGGAAATATCTGCACCGCCCTCTGTATGAACACATAAATATCTACACCGCCATCTGTATTAAATTGGAGATACCTACACCGCTATCTGTATAAACATGGAAATATCTACACTGCTATCTGTATAAACATCTAAATATCTACACCGCTATCTGTATAAACATGGAAATATCAGCACCGCTATCTGTATGAACATGGAAATATCAGCCCCTCTATCTGTATGAACACGGAAATATCTACACCGCTATCAGTTTGAACATGGAAATATCTACACCGCTATCTGTATGAACACGGAAATATCTACACCGCTATCTGTTTGAACATGGAATTATCTACACCGCTATCTGCATGAAAATGGAAATATCTACACTGCAATCTGCATATACATTTAAATATCTACACAGCTATCTCTTTACACATGGAAATAATTACACCGATATCTGTATGAACATGGAAATATCTACAACACCATCTGTATGAACATGGAAATATCTGCACCGCCATCTGTATGAACATATAAATATCTTCACCGCCATCTGTATTAAGATGGAGATATCTACACTGCTATCTGTATAAACATGGAAATATCTACACCGCCATCTGAATGAACATATAAATATCTACACCGCCATCTGTATTAAGAAGGAAATATCTAAAATGCTATCTGTATAAACATGGAAATATCTACACCGCTGCCTGTATAAACATGGAAATATCAGCACCACTATCTGTATGAACATGGAAATATCTACACCGCTATCTGTATGAACATGGAAATATCTACACCGCTATCTGTGCAAACATGCATACATCTTCATCGCTATCAGTATAAACATGGAAATATCTACACCGCTATCTGTATGAACATGGAAATAGCTACACCGCTATCTGTATGAACATGGAAATATCTACACAGCTATCTGTATGAACATGGATATATCTACACAGCCATCTGGATGAACATGGAAATATCAACACCGCTATCTTTGTAAAAAAGCATACATCTTCACCACTATCTGTATAAACATGGAAATAACTACACCGCTATCTGTATGAACATGGAAATATCTGCCCCGCTATCTGTATGAACATGGAAATATCTACACCGCTATCTGTTTGAACATGGAAATATCTACAACGCTATCTGCATGAAAATGGAAATATCTACACTGCTATCTGCATATACATGGAAATATCTACACAGCCATCTCTTTACACATGGAAATAACTACACCGCTATCTGTATGAACATGGAAATATCTACACCGCCATCTGTATGAACATGGAAATATCTGCACCGCCATCTGTATGAACATATAAATATCTACACCGCCATCTGTATTAAGATGGAGATATCTCCCCGCTATCTGTATAAACATGGAAATATCAACACCGCTATCTGTATAAACATGGAAATATCTACACCGATATCTGTATAAACATGGAAATATCTACACCGCTACCTGTATAAACATGGAAATATCAGCACCGCTATCTGTATGAACATGGAAATATCTACACCGCTATCTGCATGAACATGGAAATATCTACACTGCTATCGGTATGAAAATGGATATATCTACACAGCCCTCTGGATGAACATGGAAATATCCACACCGCTATCTGTGTAAACATGCATACATCTTCACCACTATCTGTAAAACATGGAAATATCTACACCGTTATCTGTATGAACATGGAAATATCTACACCGCTATCTGTTTGAAGATGGAAATATATACACCGCTATCTGCATGAAAATGGAAATATCTACACAGCTATCTGCATATAGATGGAAATATCTACACAGCTGTCTGTTTACTCATGGAAATAACTACAACGCTGTCTGTATGAACATGGACATATCTACACGGCCATCTGTATGAACATGGAAATATCTGCACCGCCATCTGTATGAACATATAAATATCTACACCGCCATCTGTATTAAGATGGAGATATCTACACCGCTATCTGAATAAACATGGAAATATCTACACCACAATCTGTATAAACATGGAAATATCTACACCGCTATCTGTATAAACATGGAAATATCTACACCGCTACCTGTATAAACATGGAAATATCAGCACCGCTATCTGTATGAACCTGGAAATATCTACACCGCTATCTGTATGAACACGGAAATATCTACAACGCTATCTTTTTGAACATGGAAATATCTACACCGCTATCTGTATGAACACGGAAATATCTACTCCGCTATCTGTTTGAACATGGAAATATCTACACCGCTATCTGCATGAAAATGGAAATATATATACAGCTATCTGCATATACATGGAAATATCTACACAGCTATCTCTTTACACATGGAAAAAACTACACCGCTATCTGTATGAACATGGAAATATCTTCACCGACATCTTTATGAACATGGATATATCTACACAGCCATCTGGATGAACATGGAAATATCTACACCGCTATCTGTATGAACATGGAAATATCTACACCGATATCTGTGTAAACATGAATACATCTTCACCGCTATCTGTATAAATATGGAAATATCTACACTGCAATCTGTATGAACATGGAAATACCTACACTGCTATCTGTTTGAAGACGGAAATATATACACCGCTATCTGCATGAAAATGGAAATATCTACACAGCGATCTGCATATACATGGAAATATCTACAAAGCTATCTCTTTACACATGGAAATAAGTACAGCGCTATTTCTATAAACATGGAAATAGCTACACCGCCATCTGTATGAACATGGAAATATCTACACCGCTATCTGTATGAACATGGGAATATCTACACCGCTATCTGTATGAACATGGATATATCTACATAGCCCTCTGGATGAACATGGAAATATCCACACCGCTATCTGTGTAAACATGCATACATCTTCACAGCTATCTGTAGAAACATGGAAATATCTACACCGCTATCTGTATGAACATGGAAATATCTACACCGCTATCTGTTTGAAGATGGAAATATATACACCGCTATCTGCATGAAAATGGAAATATCTACACAGCTATCTGCATATAGATGGAAATATCTACACAGCTATCTCTTTACACATGGAAATAACTACACCACTATCTGTATGAACATGGAAATATCTACACCGCCATCTGTATGAACATGGAAATATCTGCACCGCCATCTGTATGAACATATAAATATCTACACCGCCATCTGTATTAAGATGGAGATATCTACACCGCTATCTGAATAAACATGGAAATATCTACACCGCTATCTGTATAAACATGGAAATATCTACACCGCTATGTGTATAACCATGGAAATATCTACACCGCTACCTGTATAAACATGGAAATATCAGCACCGCTATCTGTATGAACATGGAAATATCTCCACCGCTATCTGTATGAACATGGAAATATCTACACCGCTATCTGTATGAACATGGAAATATCTACAAAGCTATCTGAATGAACATGGAAAAATCTACACCGCTATCTGTTTGAACATGGAAATATCTACACCGCTATCATCATGAAAATGGAAATATCTACACTGCTATCTGCATATACATGGAAATATCTACACAGCTATCTCTTTACACATGGAAATAACTACACCGCTATATCTATAAACATGGAAATATCTGCACCGCCATCTGTATGAACATATAAATATCTACACCGCCATCTGTACTAAGAAGGAAATATCTAAACCGCTATCTGTATAAATCTGGAAATATCTACACAGCTGCCTGTATAAACATGGAAATATCAGCACCGCTATCTGTATGAACATGGAAATAACTACACCGCTATCTGTATGAACATGGAAATATCTACACTGCTATCTGTATGAACATGGAAATAGCTACACCGTTATCTGTATGAACATGGAAATAGCTACACCACTATCTGTATGAACATGGAAAAATCTACACCGCTATCTGTATGAACATGGATATATCTACACAGCCATCTGGATGAACCTGGAAATATCTACACCGCTCTCTGTGTAAACATGCATAGAACTTCACCGCTATCTCTATAAACATGGAAATATCTACACCGCGATCTGTATGAACATGGAAATATCCACACCGCTATCTGTATGAACATGGAAATATCTACACCGCTATCTGTTTGAACATGGATATATCTACACAGCCATCTGGATGAACATGGAAATATCTTCACCGCCATCTGTATGAACACGGAAATATCTGCACCGCCATCTGTAAGAACATATAAATATCTACACCACCATCTGTATTAAGATGGAGATATCTACACTGCTATCTGTATAAACATGGAAATATCTAAACCGCCATCTGTATGAACATATAAATATCTACACCGCCATCTGTATTAAGAAGGAAATATCTAAACCGCTATCTGTATAAACAAGGAAATATCTACACCGCTGCCTGTATAAACAAGGAAATATCAGCACCGCTACCTGTATGAACATGGAAATATCTACACCGCTATCTGTATGAACATGGAAATATCTACACCGCTATCTGTGTAAACATGCATACATCTTCACCACTATCTTTATAAACATGGAAATATCTGCACCGCTATCGGTATGAACATGGAAATATCTACACCGCTATCTGTATGAACATGGAAATATCTACACCGCTATCTGTATGAACATGGAAATATCTACACCGCTATCAGTATGAACAAGGAAATATCTACACCTCTATCTGTATGAACATGGATATATCTACACAGCCCTCTGGATGAACATGGAAATATCCACACCGCTATCTGTGTAAACATGCATACATCTTCACCGCTATCTGTATAAACATGGAAATATCTACACCGCTATCTGTATGAACATGGAAATATCAACACCGCTATCTGTTTGAAGATGGAAATATATACACCGCTATCTGCATGAAAACGGAAATATCTACACAGCTATCTGCATATACATGGAAATATCTACACAGCTATCTCTTTACACATGGAAATAACTACACCGCTATCTGTATGAACATGGAAATATCTACACCGCCATCTGTATGAACATGGAAATATCTGCACCGCCATCTGTATGAACATATAAATATCTACACCGCCATCTGTATTAAGGCGGAGATATCTACACTGCTATCTGAATAAACATGGAAATATCTACACCGCTATCAGTATAAACATGGAAATATCTACACCGCTATCTGTATAACCATGGAAATATCTACACCGCTACCTGTATAAACATGGAAATATCAGCACCGCTATCTGTATGAACATGGAAATATCTACACCGCTGCCTGTATAAACATGGAAATATCAGCACGGCTATCTGTATGAACATGGAAATAACTACAATGCTATCTGTATGAACATGGAAATAGCTACACCGTTATCTGTATGAACATGGAAATAGCTACACCACTATCTGTATGAACATGGAAATATCTACACCGCTATCTGTATGAACATGGATATATCTACACAGCCATCTGGATGAACATGGAAATATGTACACCGCTATCTGTATGAACATGGAAATATCTACACCACTATCTGTATGAACATGGATATATCTACACAGCCATCTGGATGAACATGGAAATATCTACACCGCTATCTGTGTAAACATGCATAGATCTTCACCGCTACCTCTATAAACATGGAAATATCTACACCGCTATCTGTATGAACATGGAAATATCCACACTGCTATCTGTATGAACATGGAAATATCTACAGCGCTATCTGTTTGAACATGGAAATATATACACCGCTATCTGCATGAAAATGGAAATATCTACACTGCTATCTGCATGTACATTTAAATATCTACACAGCTATCTCTTTACACATGGAAATAACTACACCGCTATCTGTATGAACATGGAAATATCTACACCGCCATCTGTATGAAGACGGAAATATCTGCACCGCCATCTGTATGAACATATAAATATCTACACCGCCATCTGTATTAAGATGGAAATATCTACAATGCTATCTGTGTAAACATGGAAATATCTACACCGCCATCTGTATGAACATATAAATATCTACACAGCCATCTGTATTAAGAAGGAAATATCTAAACAGCTATCTGTATAAACATAGAAATATCTACACCGCTGCCTGTATAAACAAGGAAATATCAGCACCGCTATCTGTATGAACATGGAAATATCTACACCGCTATCTGTATGAACATGGAAATATCTACTCCGCTATCTGTATGAACATGGAAATAGCTATACCGCTATCTGTATGAATATGGATATATCTACACAGCCATCTGGATGAACATGGAAATATCTACACCGCTATCTGTATAAACATGGAAATATCTACACCGTTATCTGTATGAACATGGAAATATCTACACCGCTATCTGTATGAACATGGAAATATCTACACCGCTATCTGTTTGAACATGGAAATATCTCCACCGCTATCTGCATGAAAATGGAAATATCTACACTGCTATCTGCATATACATTTAAATATCTACACAGCTATCTCTTTACACATGGAAATAACTACACTGTTATCTGCATGAACATGGAAATATCTACACCGCCATCTGTATGAACATGGAAATATCTGCACTGCCATCTGTATGAACATATAAATATCTACACCGCAATCTGTATTAAGATAGGGATATCTCCACTGCTATCTGTATAAACATGGAAATACCTACACAGCTATCTGTATAAACATGGAAATATCTACACCGCTATCTGTATAAACATGGAAATATCTACACCACTGCCTGTATAAACATGGAAATATCAGCACCGCTATCTGTATGAACATGGAAATATCTACACCGCTATCTCTGTAAACATGCATACATCTTCACCGCTATCTGTATAAACATGGAAATGTCTACAAGGCTATCTGTATGAACATGGAAATATCTACACCGCTATCTCTACGAACATGGAAATATCTAAACCGCTATCTGCATGAAAATAGAAATATCTACACAGCTATCTGCATATACATGGAAATATCTACAAAGCTATCTCTTTACACATGGAAATAACTACACCGCTATCTGTATGAACATGGAAATATCTCCACCGCCATCTGTATGAACATATAAATATCTACACCGCCATCTGTATTAAGATGGAGATACCTACACCGCTATCTGTATAAACATGGAAATATCTACACCGCTATCTTCATAAACATGGAAATATCTACACCGCTATCTGTATAAACATGGAAATATCAGCACCGCTATCTGTATGAACATGGAAATATCAGCCCCACTATCTGTATGAACTTGGAAGTACCTACACCGCTATCTGTATGAACATGGAAATATCCACACCGCTATCTGTGTAAACATGCATACATCTTCACCGCTATCTGTATAAACATGGAAATATCTACACCGCTATCTGTATGAACATGGAAATATCTACACCGCTATCTGTTTGAAGATGGAAATATATACACCGCTATCTGCATGAAAACGGAAATATCTACACAGCTATCTGCATATACATGGAAATATCTACACAGCTATCTCTTTACACATGGAAATAACTACACCGCTATCTGTATGAACATGGAAATATCTACACCGCCATCTGTATGAACATGGAAATATCTGCACTGCCATCTGTAAGAACATATAAATATCTACACCGCCATCTGTATTAAGACGGAGATATCTACACTGCTATCTGAATAAACATGGAAATATCTACACCGCTATCAGTATAAACATGGAAATATCTACACCGCTATCTGTATAACCATGGAAATATCTACACCGCTACCTGTATAAACATGGAAATATCAGCACCGCTATCTGTATGAACATGGAAATATCTACACAGGTGCCTGTATAAACATGGAAATATCAGCACGGCTATCTGTATGAACATGGAAATAACTACACCGCTATCTGTATGAACATGGAAATAGCTACACCGTTATCTGTATGAACATGGAAATAGCTACACCACTATCTGTATGAACATGGAAATATCTACACCGCTATCTGTATGAACATGGATATATCTACACAGCCATCTGGATGAACATGGAAATATCTACACCGCTATCTGTATGAACATGGAAATATCTACACCACTATCTGTATGAACATGGATATATCTACACAGCCATCTGGATGAACATGGAAATATCTACACCGCTATCTGTGTAAACATTCATAGATCTTCACCGCTACCTCTATAAACATGGAAATATCTACACCGCTATCTGTATGAACATGGAAATATCCACACCGCTATCTGTATGAACATAGAAATATCTACAGCGCTATCTGTTTGAACATGGAAATATCTACACCGCTATCTGCATGAAAATGGAAATATCTACACTGCTATCTGCATATACATTTAAATATCTACACAGCTATCTCTTTACACATGGAAATAACTACACCGCTATCTGTATGAACATGGAAATATCTACACCGCCATCTGTATGATGATGGAAATATCTGCACCGCCATCTGTATGAACATATAAATATCTACACCGCCATCTGTATTAAGATGGAGATATCTACACTGCTATCTGTATAAACATGGAAATATCTACACCGCCATCTGTATGAACATATAAATATCTACACAGCCATCTGTATTAAGAAGGAAATATCTAAACCGCTATCTGTATAAACATAGAAATATCTACACCGCTGCCTGTATAAACAAGCAAATATCAGCACCGCTATCTGTATGAACATGGAAATATCTACACCGCTATCTGTATGAACATGGAAATATCTACTCCGCTCTCTGTATGAACATGGAAATAGCTACACCGCTATCTGTATGAACATGGATATATCTACACAGCCATCTGGATGAACATGGAAATATCTACACTGCTATCTGCATATACATTTAAATATCTACACAGCTATCTCTTTACACATGGAAATAACTACACTGCTATCTGCATGAACATGGAAATATCTACACCGCTATCTGTATGAACATGAAAATATCTACACCGCTATCTGTATGAACATGGAAATATCTACACCGCTATCTGTTTGAACATGGAAATATCTACACCGCTATCTGCATGAAAATGGAAATATCTACACTGCTATCTGCATATATATTTAAATATCTACACAGCTATCTCTTTACACTTGGAAATAACTACACTGCTATCTGCATGAACATGGAAATATCTACAACGCCATCTGTATGAACATGGAAATATCTGCACTGCCATCTGTATGAACATATAAATATCTACACCGCAATCTGTATTAAGATAGAGATATCTCCACTGCTATCTGTATAAACATGGAAATACCTACACAGCTATCTGTATAAACATGGAAATATCTACACCGCTATCTGTATAAACATGGAAATATCTACACCGCAACCTGTATAAACATGGAAATATCAGCACCGCTATCTGTATGAACATGGAAATATCTACACCGCTATCTGTGTAAACATGCATACATCTTCACCGCTATCTGTATAAACATGGAAATGTCTACAAGGCTATCTGTATGAACATGGAAATATCTACACCGCTATCTGTACGAACATGGAAATATCTAAACCGCTATCTGCATGAAAATAGAAATATCTACACAGCTATCTGCATATACATGGAAATATCTACACAGCTATCTCTTTACACATGGAAATAACTACACCGCCATCTGTATAAACATGGAAATATCAGCACCACTATCTGTATGAACATGGAAATATCTACACCGCTATCTGTAAGAACATGGATATATCTACACAGCCATCTGGATGAACATGGAAATATCTACACCGCTATCTGTATGAACATGGAAATATTTACACCGCTATCTGTATGAACATGGATATATCTACACAGCCATCTGGATGAACATGGAAATATCTACACCGCTATCTGTGTAAACATGCATACATCTTCACCACTATCTGTATAAACATGGAAATATCCACACCGCTATCTGTATGAACATGGAAATATCTACACCGCTATCTGTTTGAACATGGAAATATCTACACCGCTATCTGTATGAAAATGTAAATATCTACACTGCTATCTGCATGTACATTTAAATATCTACACAGCTATCTCTTTACACATGGAAATAACTACACCGCTATCTGTATGAACATGGAAATATCTACACCGCCATCTGTATGAACACGGAAATATCTGCACCGCCATCCGTAAGAACATATAAATATCTACACCGCCATCTGTATTAAGATGGAGATATCTACACTGCTATCTGTATAAACATGGAAATATCTAAACCGCCATCTGTATGAACATATAAATATCTACACCGCCATCTGTATTAAGAAGGAAATATCTAAACCGCTATCTGTATAAACATGGAAATATCTACACCGCTGCCTGTATAAACAAGGAAATATCAGCACCGCTATCTGTATGAACATGGAAATATCTACACCGCTATCTGTATGAACATGGAAATATCTACACAGCTATCTGTATGAACAAGGAAATAGCTACACCGCTATCTGAATGAACATGGATATATCTACACAGCCATCTGGATGAACATGGAAATATCTACACCGCTATCTGTGTAAACATGCATACATCTTCACCACTATCTGTATAAACATGGAAATATCTGCACCGCTATCGGTATGAACATGGAAATATCTACACCGCTATCTGTATGAACATGGAAATACCTACACCGCTATCTGTTTGGACATGGAAATATCTACACCGCTATCTGCATGAAATTGGAAATATCTTCACCGCTATCTGCATGAAATTGGAAATATCTACACTGCTATCTGCATATACATTTAAATATCTACACAGCTATCTCTTTACACATGGAAATAACTACACCACTATCTGTATGAACATGGAAATAACTACACCGCCATCTGTATGAACTTGGAAATATCTGCACCGCCATCTGTATGAACATATAAATATCTACACCGCCATCTGTATTAAGATGGAGATATCTACACTGCTATCTGTATAAACATGGAAATATCTACACCGCCCTCTGTATGAACATATAAATACGCCGCCATCTGTATTAAGAAGGAAAAATCTAAACCGCTATCTGTATAAACATGGAAATATCTACACCGCTGCCTGTATAAACATGAAAATATCAGCACCGCTATCTGTATGAACATGGAAATATCTACACCGCTATCTGTAGGAACATGGAAATATCTACACCGCTGCCTGTATAAACATGGAAATATCAGCACCGCTATCTGTATGAACATGGAAATATCTACACCACTATCTGTATGAACTTGGATATATCTACACAGCCATCTGGATGAACATGGAAATATCTACACCACTATCTGTAAGAACATGGAAATATCTACACCGCTATCTGTGTAAACATGCATACATCTTCACCGCTATCAGTATAAACATGGAAATATCTACACCGCTATCTGTATGAACATGGAAATAGCTACACCGCTATCTGTATGAACATGGAAATATCCACACCGCCATCTGTATGAACATGGAAATATCTGCACCGCCATCTGTATGAACATATAAATATCTACACCGCCATCTGTATTAAGATGGAGATATCTACACTGCTATCTGTATAAACATGGAAATATCTACACCGCTATCTGTATAAACATGGAAATATCTACACCGCTATCTGTATAAACATGGAAATATCTACACCGCTACCTGTATAAACATGGAAATATCAGAACCGCTATCTGTATGAACTTGGAAATATCTACACCGCTATCTGTATGAACATGGAAATATCTACACCGCTATCATTATGAACAAGGAAATATCTACACCGCTATCTGTATGAACATGGATATATCTACACAGCCCTCTGGATGAACATGGAAATATCCACACCGCTATCTGTGTAAACATGCATACATCTTCACCGCTATCTGTATAAACATGCAAATATCTACACCGCTATCTGTATGAACACGGAAATATCTACACCGCTATCTGTTTGAAGATGGAAATATATACACCGCTATCTGCATGAAAACGGAAATATCTACACAGCTATCTGCATATACATGGAAATATCTACACAGCTATCTCTTTACACATGGAAATAACTACACTGCTATCTGTATGAACATGGAAATATCTACACCGCCATCTGTATGAACATGGAAATATCTGCACCGCCATCTGTATGAACATATAAATATCTACACCGCCATCTGTATTAAGACGGAGATATCTACACTGCTATCTGAATAAACATGGAAATATCTACACCGCTATCAGTATAAACATGGAAATATCTACACCGCTATCTGTATAACCATGGAAATAACTACACCGCTACCTGTATAAACATGGAAATATCAGCACCGCTATCTGTATGAACATGGAAATATCTACACTGCTGCCTGTATAAACATGGAAATATCAGCACCGCTATCAGTATGAACATGGAAATAACTACACTGCTATCTGTATGAACATGGAAATAGCTACACCGTTATCTGTATGAACATGGAAATATCTACACCGCTATCTGTATGAACATGGATATATCTACACAGCCATCTGGATGAACATGGAAATATCTACACCGCTATCTGTATGAACATGGAAATATCTACACCGCTATCTGTATGAACATGGATATATCTACACAGCCATCTGGATGAACATAGAAATATCTAAACCGCTATCTGTGTAAACATGCATAGATCTTCACCGCTACCTCTATAAACATGGAAATATCTACACCGCTATCTGTATGAACATGGAAATATCCACACCGCTATCTGTATGAACATGGAAATATCTACACCGCTATCTGTTTGAACATGGAAATATCTACACCGCTATCTGCATGAAAATGGAAATATCTACACTGCTATCTGCATATACATTTAAATATCTACACAGCTATCTCTTTACACATGGAAATAACTACACCGCTATCTGTATGAACATGGAAATATCTACACCGCCATCTGTATGAACACGGAAATATCTTCACCGCCATCTGTATGAACATATAAATATCTACACCGCCATCTGTATTAAGATGGAGATATCTACACTGCTATCTGTATAAACATGGAAATATCTACACCGCCATCTGTATGAACATATAAATATCTACACAGCCATCTGTATTAAGAAGGAATTATCTAAACCGCTATCTGTATAAACATGGAAATATCTACACCGCTGCCTGTATAAACAAGGAAATATCAGCACCGCTATCTGTATGAACATGGAAATATCTACACTGCTATCTGTATGAACATGGAAATATCCACTCCGCTATCTGTATGAACGTGGAAATAGCTACACCGCTATCTGTATGAACATGGATATATCTACACAGCCATCTGGATGAACATGGAAATATCTACACCGCTATCTGTATAAACATGGAAATATCTACACCGCTATCTGTATGAACATGGAAATATCTGCACCGCTATCGGTATGAACATGGAAATATCTACACCGCTATCTGTATGAACATGGAAATACCTACACCGCTATCTGTTTGGACATGAAAATATCTACACCGCTATCTGCATGAAATTGGAAATATCTACAATGCTATCTGCATATACATTTAAATATCTACACAGCTATCTCTTTAAACATGGAAATAACTACACCACTATCTGTATGAACATGGAAATAACTACACCGCTATCTGTATGAACATGGAAATATCTGCACCGCCATCTGTATGAACATATAAATATCTACACCGCCATCTGTATTAAGATGGAGATATCTACACTGCTATCTGTATAAACATGGAAATATCTACACCGCCATCTGTATGAACATATAAATACGCCGCCATCTGTATTAAGAAGGAAATATCTAAACCGCTATCTGTATAAACATGGAAATATCTACACCTCTGCCTGTATAAACATGGAAATATCAGCACCGCTATCTGTATGAACATGGAAATATCTACACCGCTATCTGTAGGAACATGGAAATAGCTACACCGCTGCCTGTATAAACATGGAAATATCAGCACCGCTATCTGTATTAACATGGAAATATCTACACCACTATCTGTATGAACATGGATATATCTACACAGCCATCTGGATGAACATGGAAATATCTACACCACTATCTGTAAGAACATGGAAATATCTACACCGCTATCTGTGTAAACATGCATACATCTTCACCGCTATCAGTATAAACATGGAAATATCTACACCGCTATCTGTTTGAACATGGAAATAGCTACACCACTATCTGTATGAACATGGAAATATCTACACCGCTATCTGCATGAACATGGATATATCTACACAGCCATGTGGATGAACATGGAAATATCTACACCGCTATCTGTGTAAACATGCATACATCTTCATCGCTATCTGTATAAACATGGAAATAACTACACAGCTATCTGTATGAACATGGAAATATCTACACCGCTATCTGCATGAAAATGGAAATATCTACACTGCTATCTGCATATACATGGAAATATCTACACAGCTATCTCTTTACACATGGAAATAACTACACCGCTATCTGTATGAACATGGAAATATCCACACCGCCATCTGTATGAACATGGAAATATCTGCACCGCCATCTGTATGAACATATAAATATCTACACCGCCATCTGTATTAAGATGGAGATATCTACACCGCTATCTGTATAAACATGGAAATATCTACACCGCTATCTGTATAAACATGGAAATATCTACACCGCTATCTGTTTAAACATGGAAATATCTACACCGCTACCTGTATAAACATGGAAATATCAGCACCGCTATCTGTATGAACTTGGAAATATCTACACTGCTATCTGTATGAACATGGAAATATCTACACCGCTATCTGTATGAACATGGAAATATCTACACCGCTATCAGTATGAACAAGGAAATATCTACACCGCTATCTGTATGAACATGGATATATCTACACAGCCCTCTGGATGAACATGGAAATATCCACACCGCTATCTGTGTAAACATGCATACATCTTCACCGCTATCTGTATAAACATGCAAATATCTACACCGCTATCTGTATGAACATGGAAATAGCTACAACACTATCTGTATGAACATGGAAATATCTACACCGCTATCTGTATGAACATGGATATATCTACACAGCCATCTGGATGAACATGGAAATATCTACACCGCTATCTGTGTAAACATGCATACATCTTCACCGCTATCTGTATAAACATGGAAATATCTACACCGCTATCTGTATGAACATGGAAATATCTACACAGCCATCTGGATGAACATGGAAATATCTACACCGCTATCTGTTTGAACATGGAAATATCTACACCGCTATCTGCATGAAAATGGAAATATCTACACTGCTATCTGCATATACATGGAAATATCTACACAGCTATCTCTTTACACATGGAAATAACTACACGGCTATCTCTATAAACATGGAAATATCTACACCGCTGCCTGTATAAACAAGGAAATATCAGAACCGCTATCTGTATGAACATGGAAATATCTACACCGCTATCTGTATGAACATGGAAATATCTACTCCGCTATCTGTATGAACATGGAAATAGCTACACCGCTATCTGTATGAACATGGATATATCTACACAGCCATCTGGATGAACATGGAAATATCTACACCGCTATCTGTATAAACATGGAAATATCTACACCGCTATCTGTATGAACATGGAAATATCTACACCGCTATCTGTATGAACATGGAAATATCTACACCGCTATCTGTTTGAACATGGAAATATCTACACCACTATCTGCATGAAAATGGAAATATCTACACTGCTATCTGCATATACATTTAAATATCTTCACAGCTATCTCTTTACATTTGGAAATAACTACACTGCTATCTGCATGAACATGGAAATATCTACACCGCCATCTGTATGAACATGGAAATATCTGCACTGCCATCTGTATGAACATATAAATATCTACACCGCAATCTGTATTAAGATAGAGATATCTCCACTGCTATGTGTATAAACATGGAAATATCTACACCGCTATCTGTATAAACATGGAAATATCTACACCGCTATCTGTATAAACATGGAAATATCTACACCACTACCTGTATAAACATGGAAATATCAGCACCGCTATCTGTATGAACATGGAAATATCTACACCGCTATCTGTGTAAACATGCATACATCTTCACTGCTATCTCTATAAACATGGAAATGTCTACAAGGCTATCTGTATGAACATGGAAATATCTACACCGCTATCTGCATGAAAATGGAAATATCTACGCTGCTATCTGCATATACATTTAAATATCTTCACAGCTATCTCTTTACACATGGAAATAACTACACTGCTATCTGCATGAACATGGAAATATCTACACCGCCATCTGTATGAACATGGAAATATCTGCACTGCCATCTGTATGAACATATAAATATCTACACCGCTATCTGTATAAACATGGAAATATCTACACCACTACCTGTATAAAAATGGAAATATCAGCACCGCTATCTGTATGAACATGGAAATATCTACACGGCTATCTGTGTAAACATGCATACAACTTCACCGCTATCTGTATAAACATGGAAATGTCTACAAGGCTATCTGTATGAACATGGAAATATCTACACCGCTATCTGTACGAACATGGAAATATCTAAACCGCTATCTGCATGAAAATAGAAATATCTACACAGCTATCTGCATATACATGGAAATATCTACACAGCTATCTCTTTACACATGGAAATAACTACACCGCTATCTGTATGAACTTGGAAGTATCTGCACCGCCATCTGTATGAACATATAAATATCTACACCGCCATCTGTATTAAGATGGAGATACCTACACCGCTATCTGTATAAACATGGAAATATCTACACCGCTATCTGTATAAACATGGAAATACCTACACCGCTATCTGTATAAACATGGAAATATCAGCACCGCTATCTGTATGAACAGGGAAATATCAGCCCCTCTATCTGTATGAACATGGAAGTATCTACACCGCTATCTGTATGAACACGGAAATATCTACACCGCTATCTGTATGAACACGGAAATATCTACACCGCTATCTGTTTGAACATGGAAATATCTACACCGCTATCTGTATGAACACGGAAATATCTACACCGCTATCTGTTTGAACATGGAAATATCTACACCGCTATCTGCATGAAAATGGAAATATATACACAGCTATCTGCATATACATGGAAACATCTACACAGCTATCTCTTTACACATGGAAAAAACTACACCGCTATCTGTATGAACATGGAAATATCTTCACCGCCATCTATATGAACATGGATATATCTACACAGCCATCTGGATGAACATGGAAATATCTACACAACTATCTGTATGAACATGGAAATATCTACACCGCTATCTGTGTAAACATGCCTATATCTTCACCGCTATAAGTATAAACATGGAAATATCTACACCGCTATCTGTATGAACATGGAAATAGCTACAACACTATCTGTATGAACATGGAAATATCTACACCGCTATCTGTATGAACATGGATATATCTACACAGCCATCTGGATGAACATGGAAATATCTACACCGCTATCTGTGTAAACATGCATACATCTTCACCGCTATCTGTATAAACATGGAAATATCTACACCGCTATCTGTATGAACATGGAAATATCTACACCGCTATCTGTATGAACATGGAAATATCTACACCGCTATCTGTTTGAACATGGAAATATCTACACTGCTATCTGCATGAAAATGGAAATATCTACACTGCTATCTGCATATACATGGAAATATCTACACAGCTATCTCTTTACACATGGAAATAACTACACCGCTATCTGTATGAACATGGAAATATCCACACCGCCATCTGTATGAACATGGAAATATCTGCACCGCCATCTGTATGAACATATAAATATCTACACCGCCATCTGTATTAAGATGGAGATATCTACACCGCTATCTGTATAAACATGGAAATATCTACACCGCTATCTGTATAAACATGGAAATATCTACACCGCTATCTGTATAAACATGGAAATATCTACACCGCTACCTGTATAAACATGGAAATATCAGCACCGCTATCTGTATGAACATGGAAATATCTACACCGCTATCTGTATGAACATGGAAATATCTACACCGCTATCTGTATGAACATGGAAATATCTACACCGCTATCAGTATGAACAAGGAAATATCTACACCGCTGTCTGTATGAACATGGATATATCTACACAGCCCTCTGGAAGAACATGGAAATATCCACACCGCTATCTGTGTAAACATGCATACATCTTCACCGCTATCTGTATAAACATGGAAATATCTACACCGCTATCTGTATTAACATGGAAATATCTACACCGCTATCTGTTTGAAGATGGAAATATATACACCGCTATCTGCATGGAAACGGAAATATCTACACAGATATCTGCATATACATGGAAATATCTACACAGCTATCTCTTTACACATGGAAATAACTACACCGCTATCTGTATGAACATGGAAATATCTACACCGCCATCTGTATGAACATGGAAATATCTGCACCGCCATCTGTATGAACATATAAATATCTACACCGCCATCTGTATTAAGACGGAGATATCTACACTGCTATCTGAATAAACATGGAAATATCTACACCGCTATCTGTATAAACATGGAAATATCTACACCGCTATCTGTATAACCATGGAAATATCTACACCGCTACCTGTATAAACATGGAAATATCAGCACCGCTATCTGTATGAACATGGAAATATCTACACCGCTGCCTGTATAAACATGGAAATATCAGAACGGCTATCTGTATGAACATGGAAATATCTACACCGCTATCTGTATGAACATGGAAATAACTACACTGCTATCTGTATGAACATGGAAATAGCTACACCGTTATCTGTATGAACATGGAAATAGCTACACCACTATCTGTATGAACATGGAAATATCTACACCGCTATCTGTATGAACATGGATATATCTACACAGCCATCTGGATGAACATGGAAATATCTACACCGCTATCTGTATGAACATGGAAATATCTACACCGCTATCTGTTTGAACATGGAAATATCTACAGCGCTATCTGCATGAAAATGGAAATATCTACACTGCTATCTGCATATACATGGAAATATCTACACAGCTATCTCTTTACACATGGAAATAACTACACCGCTATCTGTATGAACATGGAAATATCCACACCGCCATCTGTATGAACATGGAAATATCTGCACCGCCATCTGTATGAACATATAAATATCTACACCGCCATCTGTATTAAGATGGAGATATCTTCACCGCTATCTGTATAAACATGGAAATATCTACACCGCTATCTGTATAAACATGGAAATATCTACACCGCTATCTGTATAATCATGGAAATATCTACACCGCTACCTGTATAAACATGGAAATATCAGCACCGCTATCTGTATGAACATGGAAATATCTACACCGCTATCTGTATGAACATGGAAATATCTACACCGCTATCTGTATGAACATGGAAATATCTACACCGCTATCAGTATGAAGAAGGAAATATCTACACCGCTATCTGTATGAACATGGATATATCTACACAGCCCTCTGGAAGAACATGGAAATATCCACACCGCTATCTGTGTAAACATGCATACATCTTCACCGCTATCTGTATAAACATGGAAATATCTACACCGCTATCTGTATGAACATGGAAATATCTACACCGCTATCTGTTTGAAGATTGAAATATATACACCGCTATCTGCATGGAAACGGAAATATCTACACAGCTATCTGCATATACATGGAAATATCTACACAGCTATCTCTTTACACATGGAAATAACTACACCGCTATCTGTATGAACATGGAAATATCTACACCGCCATCTGTATGAACATGGAAATATCTGCACCGCCATCTGTATGAACATATAAATATCTACACCGCCATCTGTATTAAGACGGAGATATCTACACTGCTATCTGAATAAACATGGAAATATCTACACCGCTATCTGTATAAACATGGAAATATCTACACCGCTATCTGTATAACCATGGAAATATCTACACCGCTACCTGTATAAACATGGAAATATCAGCACCGCTATCTGTATGAACATGGAAATATCTACACCGCTACCTGTATAAACATGGAAATATCAGCACGGCTATCTGTATGAACATGGAAATATCTACACCGCTATCTGTATGAACATGGAAATAACTACACTGCTATCTGTATGAACATGGAAATAGCTACACCGTTATCTGTATGAACATGGAAATAGCTACACCACTATCTGTATGAACATGGAAATATCTACACCGCTATCTGTATGAACATGGATATATCTACACAGCCATCTGGATGAACATGGAAATATCTACACCGCTATCTGTATGAACATGGAAATATCTACACCACTAGCTGTATGAACATGGATATATCTACACAGCCATCTGGATGAACATGGAAATATCTACACCGCTATCTGTGTAAACATGCATAGATCTTCACCGCTACCTCTATAAACATGGAAATATCTACACCGCTATCTGTATGAACATGGAAATATCCACACCGCTATCTGTATGAACATGGAAATATCTACACCGCTATCTGTTTGAACATGGAAATATCTACACCGCTATCTGCATGAAAATGGAAATATCTACACTGCTATCTGCATATACATTTAAATATCTACACAGCTATCTCTTTAAACATGGAAATAACTACACCGCTATCTGTATGAACATGGAAATATCTACACCACCATCTGTATGAACACGGAAATACCTGCACCGCCATCTGTATGAACATATAAATATCTACACCGCCATCTGTATTAAGATGGAGATATCTACACTGCTATCTGTATAAACATGGAAATATCTACACCGCCATCTGTATGAACATATAAATATCTACACAGCCATCTGTATTAAGAAGGAAATATCTAAACCGCTAACTGTATAAACATGGAAATATCTACACCGCTGCCTCTATAAACAAGGAAATATCAGCACCGCTATCTGAATGAACATGGAAATATCTACACCGCTATCTGTATGAACATGGAAATATCTACTCCGATCTCTGAATGAACATGGAAATAGCTACACCGCTATCTGTATGAACATTGATATATCTACACAGCCATCTGGATGAACATGGAAATATCTACACCGCTATCTGTATAAACATAGAAATATCTACACCGTTATCTGTATGAACATGGAAATATCTACACCGCTATCTGTATGAACCTGGAAATATCTACACCGCTATCTGTTTGAACATGGAAATATCTACACCGCTATCTGCATGAAAATGGAAATATCTACACTGCTATCTGCATATTCATTTAAATATCTACACAGCTAACTCTTTACACATGGAAATAACTACACTGCTATCTGCATGAACATGGAAACATCTACACCGCCATCTGTATGAACATGGAAATATCTGCACTGCCATCTGTATGAACATATAAATATCTACACCGCAATCTGTATTAAGATAGAGATATCTCCACTGCTATCTGTATAAACATGGAAATATCTACACCGCTATCTGTACGAACATGGAAATATCTAAACCGCTATCTGCATGAAAATAGAAATATCTACACAGCTATCTGCATATACATGGAAATATCTACACAGCTCTCTCTTTACACATGGAAATAACTGCACCGCTATCTGTATGAACATGGAAATATCTGCACCGCCATCTGTATGAACACATAAATATCTACACCGCCATCTGTATTAAGATGGAGATACCTACACAGATATCTGTATAAACATGGAAATATCTACACCGCTATCTGTATAAACATGGAAATATCTACACCGCTATCTGTATAAACATGGAAATATCAGCACCGCTATCTGTATGAACATGGAAATATCAACACCGCTATCTGTTTGAACATGGAAATATCTACACCGCTATCTGCATAAAAATGGAAATATCTACACTGCTATCTGCATATTCATTTAAATATCTACACAGCTATCTCTTTACACATGGAAATAACTACACTGATATCTGCATGAACATGGAAACATCTACACAGCCATCTGTATGAACATGGAAATATCTGCACTGCCATCTGTATGAACATATAAATATCTACACCGCAATCTGTATTAAGATAGAGATATCTCCACTGCTATCTGTATAAACATGGAAATATCTACACCGCTATCTGTATAAACATGGAAATATCTACACCACTATCTGTATAAACATGGAAATATCTACACCACTACCTGTATAAACATGGAAATATCAGCACCGCTATCTGTATGAACATGGAAATATCTACACCGCTATCTGTGTAAACATGCATACATCTTCACCGCTATATGTATAAACAAGGAAATGTCTACAAGGCTATCTGTATGAACATGGAAATATCTACAGCACTATCTGTACGAACATGGAAATATCTAAACCGCTATCTGCATGAAAATAGAAATATCAACACAGCTATCTGCATATACATGGAAATATCTACACAGCTATCTCTTTACACATGGAAATAACTACACCGCTATCTGTATGAACATTTAAATATCTGCACCGCCATCTGTATGAACACATAAATATCTACACCGCCATCTGTATTAAGATGGAGATACCTACACCGCTATCTGTATAAACATGGAAATATCTACACCGCTATCTGTATAAACATGGAAATATCTACACCGGTATCTGTATAAACATGGAAATATCAGCACCGCTATCTGTATGAACATGGAAGTATCAGCCCCTCTATCTGTATGATAATGGAAGTATCTACACCGCTATCTGTATGAACATGGAATTATCTACACCGCTATCTGTATGAACACGGAAATATCTACAACGCTATCTGTTTGAACATGGAAATATCTACACCGCTATCTGTATGAACACGGAAATATCTACACCGCTATCTGTTTGAACATGGAAATATCTACACCGCTATCTGCATGAAAATGGAAATATATACACAGCTATCTGCATGTACATGGAAATATCTACACAGCTATCTCTTTACACATGGAAAAAACTACACCGCTATCTGTATTAACATGGAAATATCTACACCGCTATCTGTTTGAACATGGAAATAGCTACACCGTTATGTGCATGAAAATGGAAATATCTACACAGCGATCTGAATATACATGGAAATATCTACAAAGCTATCTCTTTACACATGGAAATAAGTACAGCGCTATTTCTATAAACATGGAAATAGCTACACCGCCATCTGTATGAACATGGAAATATCTACACCGCTATCTGTATGAACATGGGAATATCTACACCGCTTTCTGTATGAACATGGATATATCTACACAGCCCTCTGGATGAACATGGAAATATCCACACCGCTATCTGTGTAAACATGCATACATCTTCACCGCTATCTGTAGAAACATGGAAATATCTACACCGCTATCTGTATGAACATGGAAATATCTACACCGCTATCTGTTTGAAGATGGAAATATATACACCGCTATCTGCATGAAAATGGAAATATCTACACAGCTATCTGCATATAGATGGAAATATCTACACAGCTATCTCTTTACACATGGAAATAACTACACCACTATCTGTATGAACATGGAAAAATCTACACCGCCATCTGTATGAACATGGAAATATCTGCACCGCCATCTGTATGAACATATAAATACCTACACCGCCATCTGTATTAAGATGGAGATATCTACACCGCTATCTGAATAAACATGGAAATATCTACACCGCTATCTGTATAAACATGGAAATATCTACACCGCTATGAGTATAACCATGGAAATATCTACCCCGCTACCTGTATAAACATGGAAATATCAGCACCGCTATCTGTATGAACATGGAAATATCTACACCGCTATCTGTATGAACATGGAAATATCTACACCGCTATCTGTATGAACATGGAAATATCTACAAAGCTATCTGAATGAACATGGAAAAATCTACACCGCTATCTGTTTGAACATGGAAATATCTACACCGCTATCTGCATGAAAATGGAAATATCTACACTGCTATCTGCATATACATGGAAATATCTACACAGCTATCTCTTTACACATGGAAATAACTACACCGCTATATCTATAAACATGGAAATATCTACACTGCCATCTGTTTGAACATGGAAATATCTGCACCGCCATCTGTATGAACATATAAATATCTACACCGCTATCTGCATTAAGAAGGAAATATCTAAACCGCTATCTGTATAAACCTGGAAATATCTAAACCGCTGCCTGTATAAACATGGAAATATCAGCACCGCTATCTGTATGAACATGGAAATATCTACACCGCTATCTGTATGAACATGGAAATATCTACACTGCTATCTGTATGAACATGGAAATAGCTACACCGTTATCTGTATGAACATGGAAATAGCTACACCACTATCTGTATGAACATGGAAATATCTACACCGCTATCTGTAAGAACATGGATATATCTACACAGCCATCTGGATGAACATGGAAATATCTACACCGGTATCGGTATGAACATGGAAATATGTACACCGCTATCTGTATGAACATGGATATATCTACACAGCCATCTGGATGAACATGGAATTATCTACACCGCTCTCTGTGTAAACATGCATAGAACTTCACCGCTATCTCTATAAACATGGAAATATCTACACCGCTATCTGAATGAACTTGGAAATATCCACACCGCTATCTGTATGAACATGGAAATATCTACACCGCTATCTGTTTGGACATGGAAATATCTACACCGCTATCTGCATGAAATTGGAAATATCTACACTGCTATCTGCATATACATTTAAATATCTACACAGCAATCTCTTTACACATGGAAATAACTACACCACTATCTGTATGAACATGGAAATAACTACACCGCCATCTGTATGAACATATAAATATCTACACCGCCATCTGCATTAAGATGGAGATATCTACACTGCTATCTGTATAAACATGGAAATATCTACACCGCCATCTGTATGAACATATAAATACGCCGCCATCTGTATTAAGAAGGAAATATCTAAACCGCTATCTGTATAAACATGGAAATATCTACACCGCTGCCTGTATAAACACGGAAATATCAGCACCGCTATCTGTATGAACATGGAAATATCTACACCGCTATCTGTAGGAACATGGAAATAGCTACACCGCTGCCTGTATAAACATGGAAATATCAGCACCGCTATCTGTATGAACATGGAAATATCTACACCACTATCTGTATGAACATGGATATATCTACACAGCCATCTGGATGAACATGGAAATATCTACACCACTATCTGTATGAACATGGAAATATCTACACTGCTATCTGTGTAAACATGCATATATCTTCACCGCTATCAGTATAAACATGGAAATATCTACACCGCTATCTGTATGAACATGGAAATAGCTACACCGCTTTCTGTATGAACATGGAAATATCTACACCGCTATCTGTATGAACATGGATATATCTACACAGCCATGTGGATGAACATGGAAATATCAGCACCGCTATCTGTATGAACATGGAAATATCTGCACCGCTATCAGTATTAACAAGGAAATATCTACACCGCTATCTGTATGAACATGGATATATCTACACAGCCCTCTGGATGAACATGGAAATATCCACACCGCTATCTGTGTAAACATTCATACATCTTCACCGCTATCTGTATAAACATGAAAATATCTACACCGCTATCTGTACGGACATGGAAATATCTACACCGCTATCTGTATGAACATGGAAATATATTCACCGCCATCTGTATGAACATGGATATATCTACACAGCCATCTGGATGAACATGGAAATATCTACACCGCGATCTGTGAACATGGAAATATCTACACCGCTATCTGTGTAAACATGCATACACCTTCACCGCTATCTGTATAAACATGGAAATATCTACACCGCTATCTGTATGAACATGGAAATATCTACACCGCTATCTGTAGGAACATGGAATTATCTACACCGCTATCTGTATGAACATGGAAATATCTACACCGCTATCTGTATAACCATGGAAATATCTACACCGCTACCTGTATAAACATGGAAATATCAGCACCGCTATCTGTATGAACATGGAAATATCTACACCGCTGCCTGTATAAACATGGAAATATCAGCACGGCTATCAGTATGAACATGGAAATAACTACACTGCTATCTGTATGAACATGGAATTAGCTACACCGTTATCTGTATGAACATGGAAATAGCTACACCACTATCTGTATGAACATGGAAATATCTACACCGCTAACTGTATGAACATGGATATATCTACACAGCCATCTGGATGAACATGGAAATATCTAAACCGCTATCTGTATGAACATGGAAATATCTACACCACTATCTGTATGAACATGGATATATCTACACAGCAATCTGGATGAACATGGAAATATCTAAACCGCTATCTGTGTAAACATGCATAGATCTTCACCGTTACGTCTATAAACATGGAAATATCTACACCGCTATCTGTATAACCATGGAAATATCTACACCGCTACCTGTATAAACATGGAAATATCAGGACCGCTATCTGTATGAACATGGAAATAACTACACCGCTATCTGTATGAACATGGAAATATCTACACCGCTATCTGTATGAACATGGAAATATCAACAAAGCTATCTGAATGAACATGGAAAAATCTACACCCCTATCTGTTTGAACATGGAAATATCTACACCGCTATCTGCATGAAAATGGAAATATCTACACTGCTATCTGCATATACATGGAAATATCTACACAGCTATCTCTTTACACATGGAAATAACTACACCGCTATATCTATAAACATGGAAATATCTACACCGCCATCTGTATGAACATGGAAATATCTGCACCGCCATCTGTATGAACATATAAATATCTACACCGCTATCTGTATTAAGAAGGAAATATCTAAACCGCTATCTGTATAAACCTGGAAATATCTACACCGCTGCCTGTATAAACATGGAAATATCAGCACCGCTATCTGTATGAACATGGAAATATCTACACCGCTATCTGTATGAACATGGAAATATCTACACTGCTATCTGTATGAACATGGAAATAGCTACACCGTTATCTGTATGAACATGGAAATAGCAACACCACTATCTGTATGAACATGGAAATATCTACACCGCTATCTGTATGAACATGGATATATCTACACGGCCATCTGGATGAACATGGAAATATCTACACCGCTATCTGTATGAACATGGAAATATGTACACCGCTATCTGTATGAACATGGATATATCTACAGAGCCATCTGGATGAACAAGGAAATATCTACACCGCTATGTGTGCAAACATGCATAGAACTTCACCGCTATCTCTATAAACATGGAAATATCTACACCGCTATCTGTATGAACATGGAAATGGCCACACCGCTATCTGTATGAACATGGAAATATCTACACCGCTATCTGTTTGAACATGGAAATGTCTACACCGATATCTGTATGAAAATGGAAATATCTACACTGCTATCTGCATATACATTTAAATATCTACACAGCTATCTCTTTACAAATGGAAATAACTACACCGCTATCTGTATGGACATGGAAATATCTACACCGCCATCTGTATGAACACGGAAATATCTGCACCGCCATCTGTAAGAACATATAAATATCTACACCACCATCTGTATTAAGATGGAGATATCTACACTGCTATCTGTATAAACATGGAAATATCTAAACCGCCATCTGTATGAACATATAAATATCTACACCGCCATCTGTATTAAGAAGGAAATATCTAAACTGCTATCTGTATAAACATGGAAATATCTACACTGCTGCCTGTATAAACATGGAAATATCAGCACCGCAATCTGTATGAACATGGAAATATCTACACCGCTACCTGTATGAACATGGAAATATCTACACAGCCATTTGTATGAACATGGAAATATCTGCACCGCCATCTGTATGAACATATAAATATCTACACCGCCATCTGTATTAAGAAGAAAATATCTAAACCGCTATCTGTATGAACATTGAAATATCTACACCGCTATCTGTATGAACATGGAAATATCTACACCGCTATCTGTACGAACATGGAAATATCTACACCGATATCTGTTTGAAGATGGAAATATATACACCGCTATCTGCATGAAAATGGAAATATCTACACAGCTATCTGCATATAGATGGAAATATCTACACAGCTGTCTGTTTACTCATGGAAATAACTACAACGCTGTCTGTATGAACATGGACATATCTACACGGCCATCTGTATGAACATGGAAATATCTGCACCGCCATCTGTATGAACATATAAATATCTACATCGCCATCTGTATTAAGATGGAGATATCTACACCGCTATCTGAATAAACACGGAAATATCTACACCGCAATCTGTATAAACATGGAAATATCTACACCGCTATCTGTATAAACATGGAAATATCTACACCGCTACCTGTATAAACATGGAAATATCAGCACCGCTATCTGTATGAACCTGGAAATATCTACACCGCTATCTGTATGAACACGGAAATATCTACAACGCTATCTTTTTGAACATGGAAATATCTACACCGCTATCTGTATGAACACGGAAATATCTACTCCGCTATCTGTTTGAACATGGAAATATCTACACCGCTATCTGCATGAAAATGGAAATATATACACAGCTATCTGCATATACATGGAAATATCTACACAGCTATCTCTTTACACATGGAAAAAACTACACCGCTATCTGTATGAACATGGAAATATCTTCACCGCCATCTTTATGAACATGGATATATCTACACAGCCATCTGGATGAACATGGAAATATCTACACCGCTATCTGTATGAACATGGAAATATCTACACCGATATCTGTGTAAACATGAATACATCTTCACCGCTATCTGTATAAATATGGAAATATCTACACTGCTATCTGTATGAACATGGAAATACCTACACCGCTATCTGTTTGAAGACGGAAATATATACACCGCTATCTGCATGAAAATGGAAATATCTACACAGCGATCTGCATATACATGGAAATATCTACAAAGCTATCTCTTTACACATGGAAATAAGTACAGCGCTATTTCTATAAACATGGAAATAGCTACACCGCCATCTGTATGAACATGGAAATATCTACACCGCTATCTGTATGAACATGGGAATATCTACACCGCTATCTCTATGAACATGGATATATCTACACAGCCCTCTGGATGAACATGGAAATATCCACACCGCTATCTGTGTAAACATGCATACATCTTCACAGCTATCGGTAGAAACATGGAAATATCTACTCCGCTATCTGTATGAACATGGAAATATCTACACCGCTATCTGTTTGAAGATGGAAATATATACACCGCTATCTGCATGAAAATGGAAATATCTACACAGCTATCTGCATATAGATGGAAATATCTACACAGCTATCTCTTTACACATGGAAATAACTACACCACTATCTGTATGAACATGGAAATATCTACACCGCCATCTGTATGAACATGGAAATATCTGCACCGCCATCTGTATGAACATATAAATATCTACACCGCCATCTGTATTAAGATGGAGATATCTACACCGCTATCTGAATAAACATGGAAATATCTACACCGCTATCAGTATAAACATGGAAATATCTACACCGCTATGTGTATAACCATGGAAATATCTACACCGCTACCTGTATAAACATGGAAATATCAGCACCGCTATCTGTATGAACATGGAAATATCTCCACCGCTATCTGTATGAACATGGAAATATCTACACCGCTATCTGTATGAACATGGAAATATCTATAAAGCTATCTGAATGAAAATGGAAAAATCTACACCGCTATCTGTTTGAACATGGAAATATCTACACCGCTATCTGCATGAAAATGGAAATATCTACACTGCTATCTGCATATACATGGAAATATCTACACAGCTATCTCTTTACACATGGAAATAACTACACCGCTATATCTATAAACATGGAAATATCTGCACCGCCATCTGTATGAACATATAAATATCTACACCGCCATCTGTATTAAGAAGGAAATATCTAAACCGCTATCTGTATAAATCTGGAAATATCTACACCGCTGCCTGTATAAACATGGAAATATCAGCACCGCTATCTGTATGAACATGGAAATATCTACACCGCTATCTGTTTGAACATGAAAATATCTACACCGCTATCTGCATGAAAATGGAAATATCTACAAAGATATCTGCATATACATGGAAATATCTACACAGCTATCTCTTTACACATGGAAATAACTACACCGCTATCTGTATGAACATGGAAATATCTACACCGCCATCTGTATGAACACGGAAATATCTGCCCCGTCATCTGTAAGAACATATAAATATCTACACCGCCATCTGTATTAAGATGGAGATATCTACACTGCTATCTGTATAAACATGGAAATATCTACACCGCTGCCTGTATAAACAAGGAAATATCAGCACCGCTATCTGTATGAACAGGGAAATATCTACACCGCTATCTGTATGAACATGGAAATATCTACACCGCTATCTGTATGAACATGGAAATAGCTGCACCGCTATATGTATGAACATGGATATATCTACACAGACATCTGGATGAACATGGAAATATCTACACCGCTATCTGTGTAAACATGCATAGATCTTCACCGCTATCTGTATAAACATGGAAATATCTACACCGCTATCTGTATAAAGATGGAAATATCTACACCACTACCTGTATAAACATGGAAATATCAGCACCGCTATCTGTATGAACATGGAAATATCTACACCGCCATCTGTTTGAACATTGAAATATCTACACCGCTATCTGTATGAACATGGAAATATCTACACCGCTATCTGTATGAACATGGAAATACCTACACCGCTGTCTGCATGAAAATGGAAATATCTACAAAGCTATCTGCATATACATGGAAATATCTACACAGCTATCTCTTAACACATGGAAATAACTACACTGCTATCTCTATAAAGATGGAAATATCTACACAGCCATCTGTATGAACATGGAAATATCTGCACCGCCATCTGTATTAACATATAAATATCTACACCGCCATCTGTATTAAGAAGGAAATATCTAAACCGCTATCTGTATGAACATTGAAATATCTACACCGCTATCTGTACGAACATGGAAATATCTACACCGCTATCTGTACGAACATGGAAATATCTAAACCGCTATCTGCATGAAAATAGAAATATCTACACAGCTATCTGCATATACATGGAAATATCTACACAGCTATCACTTAACACATGGAAATAACTACACCGCTATCTGTATCAACATGGAAATATCTGCACCGCCCTCTGTATGAACACATAAATATCTACACCGCCATCTGTATTAAATTGGAGATACCTACACCGCTATCTGTATAAACATGGAAATATCTACACCGCTATCTGTATAAACATCTAAATATCTACACCGCTATCTGTATAAACATGGAAATATCAGCACCGCTATCTGTATGAACATGGAAATATCAGCCCCTCTATCTGTATGAACACGGAAATATCTACACCGCTATCAGTTTGAACATGGAAATATCTACACCGCTATCTGTATGAACACGGAAATATCTACACCGCTATCTGTTTGAACATGGAATTATCAACACCGCTATCTGCATGAACATGGAAATATCTACACCGCTATCTGCATGAACATGGAAATATCTACACTGCTATCTGTGTAAACATGCATACATCTTCACCACTATCTGTATAAACATGGAAATATCTACACCGTTATCTGTATGAACATGGAAATATCTACACCGCTATCTGTTTGAAGATGGAAATATATACACCGCTATCTGCATGAAAATGGAAATATCTACACAGCTATCTGCATATAGATGGAAATATCTACACAGCTGTCTGTTTACTCATGGAAATAACTACAAGGCTGTCTGTATGAACATGGACATATCTACACGGCCATCTGTATGAACATGGAAATATCTGCACCGCCATCTGTATGAACATATAAATATCTACACCGCCATCTGTATTAAGGTGGAGATATCTACACCGCTATCTGAATAAACATGGAAATATCTACACCGCAATCTGTATAAACATGGAAATATCTACACCGCTATCTGTATAAACATGGAAATATCTACACCGCTACCTGTATAAACATGGAAATATCAGCACCGCTATCTGTATTAACATGGAAATATCTCCACCGCTATCTGTATGAACATGGAAATATCTACACCGCTATCTGTTTGAACATGGAATTATCAACACCGCTATCTGCATGAAAATGGAAATATCTACACTGCAATCTGCATATACATTTAAATATCTACACAGCTATCTCTTTACACATGGAAATAATTACACCGATATCTGTATGAACATGGAAATATCTACAACACCATCTGTATGAACATGGAAATATCTGCACCGCCATCTGTATGAACATATAAATATCTTCACCGCCATCTGTATTAAGATGGAGATATCTACACTGCTATCTGTATAAACATGGAAATATCTACACCGCCATCTGTATGAACATATAAATATCTACACCGCCATCTGTATTAAGAAGGAAATATCTAAAATGCTATCTGTATAAACATGGAAATATCTACACCGCTGCCTGTATAAACATGGAAATATCAGCACCACTATCTGTATGAACATGGAAATATCTACACCGCTATCTGTATGAACATGGAAATATCTACACCGCTATCTGTGTAAACATGCATACATCTTCACCGCTATCAGTATAAACATGGAAATATCTACACCGCTATCTGTATGAACATGGAAATAGCAACACCGCTATCTGTATGAACATGGAAATATCTACACAGCTATCTGTATGAACATGGATATATCTACACAGCCATCTGGATGAACATGGAAATATCAACACCGCTATCTTTGTAAAAATGCATACATCTTCACCACTATCTGTATAAACATGGAAATAACTACACCGCTATCTGTATGAACATGGAAATATCTGCACCGCTATCTGTATGAACATGGAAATATCTACACCGCTATCTGTTTGAACATGGAAATATCTACAACGCTATCTGCATGAAAATGGAAATATCTACACTGCTATCTGCATATACATGGAAATATCTACACAGCCATCTCTTTACACATGGAAATAACTACACCGCTATCTGTATGAACATGGAAATATCTACACCGCCATCTGTATGAACATGGAAATATCTGCACCGTCATCTGTATGAACATATAAATATCTACACCGCCATCTGTATTAAGATGGAGATATCTCCCCGCTATCTGTATAAACATGGAAATATCAACACCGCTATCTGTATAAACATGGAAATATCTACACCGATATCTGTATAAACATGGAAATATCTACACCGCTACCTGTATAAACATGGAAATATCAGCACCGCTATCTGTATGAACATGGAAATATCTACACCGCTATCTGCATGAACATGGAAATATCTACACTGCTATCGGTATGAAAATGGATATATCTACACAGCCCTCTGGATGAACATGGAAATATCCACACCGCTATCTGTGTAAACATGCATACATCTTCACCACTATCTGTATAAACATGGAAATATCTACACCGTTATCTGTATGAACATGGAAATATCTACACCGCTATCTGTTTGAAGATGGAAATATATACACCGCTATCTGCATGAAAATGGAAATATCTACACAGCTATCTGCATATAGATGGAAATATCTACACAGCTGTCTGTTTACTCATGGAAATAACTACAACGCTGTCTGTATGAACATGGACATATCTACACGGCCATCTGTATGAACATGGAAATATCTGCACCGCCATCTGTATGAACATATAAATATCTACACCGCCATCTGTATTAAGATGGAGATATCTACACCGCTATCTGAATAAACATGGAAATATCTACACCGCAATCTGTATAAACATGGAAATATCTACACCGCTATCTGTATAAACATGGAAATATCTACACCGCTACCTGTATAAACATGGAAATATCAGCACCGCTATCTGTATGAACCTGGAAATATCTACACCGCTATCTGTATGAACACGGAAATATCTACAACGCTATCTTTTTGAACATGGAAATATCTACACCGCTATCTGTATGAACACGGAAATATCTACTCCGCTATCTGTTTGAACATGGAAATATCTACACCGCTATCTGCATGAAAATGGAAATATATACACAGCTATCTGCATATACATGGAAATATCTACACAGCTATCTCTTTACACATGGAAAAAACTACACCGCTATCTGTATGAACATGGAAATATCTTCACCGCCATCTTTATGAACATGGATATATCTACACAGCCATCTGGATGAACATGGAAATATCTACACCGCTATCTGTATGAACATGGAAATATCTACACCGATATCTGTGTAAACATGAATACATCTTCACCGCTATCTGTATAAATATGGAAATATCTACACTGCAATCTGTATGAACATGGAAATACCTACACTGCTATCTGTTTGAAGACGGAAATATATACACCGCTATCTGCATGAAAATGGAAATATCTACACAGCGATCTGCATATACATGGAAATATCTACAAAGCTATCTCTTTACACATGGAAATAAGTACAGCGCTATTTCTATAAACATGGAAATAGCTACACCGCCATCTGTATGAACATGGAAATATCTACACCGCTATCTGTATGAACATGGGAATATCTACACCGCTATCTGTATGAACATGGATATATCTACACAGCCCTCAGGATGAACATGGAAATATCCACACCGCTATCTGTGTAAACATGCATACATCTTCACAGCTATCTGTAGAAACATGGAAATATCTACACCGCTATCTGTATGAACATGGAAATATCTACACCGCTATCTGTTTGAAGATGGAAATATCTACACAGCTATCTGCATATAGATGGAAATATCTACACAGCTATCTCTTTACACATGGAAATAACTACACCACTATCTGTATGAACATGGAAATATCTACACCGCCATCTGTATGAACATGGAAATATCTGCACCGCCATCTGTATGAACATATAAATATCTACACCGCCATCTGTATTAAGATGGAGATATCTACACCGCTATCTGAATAAACATGGAAATATCTACACCGCTATCAGTATAAACATGGAAATATCTACACCGCTATGTGTATAACCATGGAAATATCTACACCGCTACCTGTATAAACATGGAAATATCAGCACCGCTATCTGTATGAACATGGAAATATCTCCACCGCTATCTGTATGAACATGGAAATATCTACACCGCTATCTGTATGAACATGGAAATATCTACAAAGCTATCTGAATGAACATGGAAAAATCTACACCGCTATCTGTTTGAACATGGAAATATCTACACCGCTATCGGCATGAAAATGGAAATATCTACACTGCTATCTGCATATACATGGAAATATCAACACAGCTATCTCTTTACACATGGAAATAACTACACCGCTATATCTATAAACATGGAAATATCTGCACCGCCATCTGTATGAACATATAAATATCTACCCCGCCATCTGTATTAAGAAGGAAATATCTAAACCGCTATCTGTATAAATCTGGAAATATCTACACCGCTGCCTGTATAAACATGGAAATATCAGCACCGCTATCTGTATGAACATGGAAATATCTACACCGCTATCTGTATGAACATGGAAATATCTACACTGCTATCTGTATGAACATGGAAATAGCTACACCGTTATCTGTATGAACATGGAAATAGCTACACCACTATCTGTATGAACATGGAAATATCTACAAGGCTATCTGTATGAACATGGATATATCTACACAGCCATCTGGATGAACATGGAAATATCTACACCGCTCTCTGTGTAAACATGCATAGAACTTCACCGCTATCTCTATAAACATGGAAATATCTACACCGCGATCTGTATGAACATGGAAATATCCACACCGCTATCTGTATGAACATGGAAATATCTACACCGCTATCTGTTTGAACATGGAAATATCTACACCGCTATCTGTTTGAACATGGAAATATCTACACCGCTATCTGCATGAAAATGGAAATATCTACACTGCTATCTGCATATACATTTAAATATCTACACAGCTATCTCTTTACACATGGAAATAACTACACCACTATCTGTATGAACATGGAAATATCTACACCGCCATCTGTATGAACACGGAAATATCTGCACCGCCATCTGTAAGAACATATAAATATCTACACCACATCTGTATTAAGATGGAGATATCTACACTGCTATCTGTATAAACATGGAAATATCTAAACCGCCATCTGTATGAACATATAAATATTTACACCGCCATCTGTATTAAGAAGGAAATATCTAAACCGCTATCTGTATAAACATGGAAATATCTACACCGCTGCCTGTATAAACAAGGAAATATCAGCACCGCTATTTGTATGAACATGGAAATATCTACACCGCTATCTGTATGAACATGGAAATATCTACACAGCTATCTGTATAAACATGGAAATAGCTACACCGCTATCTGAATGAACATGGATATATCTACACAGCCATCTGTATGAACATGGAAATATCTACACCGCTATCTGTTTGAACATGGAAATATCTACACCGCTATCTGAATGAAAATGGAAATATCTACACTGCTATCTGCATATACATTTAAATATCTTCAAAGCTGTCTCTTTACATTTGGAAATAACTACACTGCTATCTGCATGAACATGGAAATATCTACACCGCCATCTGTATGAACATGGAAATATCTGCACTGCCATCTGTATGAACATATAAATATCTACACCGCAATCTGTATTAAGATAGAGATATCTCCACTGCTATCTGTATAAACATGGAAATATCTACACCGCTATCTGTGTAAACATGGAAATATCTACACCGCTATCTGTATAAACATGGAAATATCTACACCACTACCTGTATAAACATGGAAATATCAGCACCGCTATCTGTATGAACATGGAAATATCAACACCGCTATCTGTGTAAACATGCATACATCTTCACTGCTATCTGTATAAACATGGAAATGTCTACAAGGCTATCTGTATGAACATGGAAATATCTACACCGCTATCTGCATGAAAATGGAAATATCTACACTGCTATCTGCATATACATTTAAATATCTTCACAGCTATCTCTTTACACATGGAAATAACTACACTGCTATCTGTATGAACATGGAAATACCTACACCGCTATCTGTTTGAAGATGGAAATATATACACCGCTATCTGCATGAAAATGGAAATATCTACACAGCGATCTGCATATACATGGAAATATCTACAAAGCTATCTCTTTACACATGGAAATAAGTACAGCGCTATTTCTATAAACATGGAAATAGCTACACCGCCATCTGTATGAACATGGAAATATCTACACCGCTATCTGTATGAACATGGGAATATCTACACCGCTATCTGTATGAACATGGATATATCTACACAGCCCTCTGGATGAACATGGAAATATCCACACCGCTATCTGTGTAAACATGCATACATCTTCACCGCTATCTGTAGAAACATGGAAATATCTACACCGCTATCTGTATGAACATGGAAATATCTACACCGCTATCTGTTTGAAGATGGAAATATATACACCGCTATCTGCATGAAAATGGAAATATCTACACAGCTATCAGCATATAGATGGAAATATCTACACAGCTATCTCTTTACACATGGAAATAACTACACCACTATCTGTATGAACATGGAAATATCTACACCGCCATCTGTATGAACATGGAAATATCTGCACCGCCATCTGTATGAACATATAAATATCTACACCGCCATCTGTATTAAGATGGAGATATCTACACCGCTATCTGAATAAACATGGAAATATCTACACCGCTATCTGTATAAACATGGAAATATCTACACCGCTATGTGTATAACCATGGAAATATCTACACCGCTACCTGTATAAACATGGAAATATCAGCACCGCTATCTGTATGAACATGGAAATATCTCAACCGCTATCTGTATGAACATGGAAATATCTACACCGCTATCTGTATGAACATGGAAATATCTACAAAGCTATCTGAATGAACAGGGAAAAATCTACACCGCTATCTGTTTGAACATGGAAATATCTACACCGCTATCTGTATGAACATTGATATATCTACACAGCCATCTGGATGAACATGGAAATATCTACACCGCAATCTGTATGAACATGGAAATATCTACACCACTATCTGTATGAACATGGATATATCTACACAGCCATCTGGATGAACATGGAAATATCTAAACCGCTATCTGTGTAAACATGCATAGATCTTCACCGCTACCTCTATAAACATGGAAATATCTACACCGCTATCTGTATGAACATGGAAATATCCACACCGCTATCTGTATGAACATGGAAATATCTACACCGCTATCTGTTTGAACATGGAAATATCTACACCGCTATCTGCATGAAAATGGAAATATCTACACTGCTATCTGCATATACATTTAAATATCTACACAGCTATCTCTTTACACATGGAAATAACTACACCGCTATCTGTATGAACATGGAAATATCTACACCGCCATCTGTATGAAGACAGAAATATCTGCACCGCCATCTGTATGAACATATAAATATCTACACCGCCAGCTGTATTAAGATGGAGATATCTACACTGCTATCTGTATAAACATGGAAATATCTACACCGCCATCTGTATGAACATATAAATATCTACACAGCCATCTGTATTAAGAAGGAAATATCTAATCCGCTTTCTGTATAAACATGGAAATATCTACACCGCTGCCTGTATAAACAAGGAAATATCAGCACCGCTATCTGTATGAACATGGAAATCTCTACACCGCTATCTGTATGAACATGGAAATATCTACTCCGCTATCTGTATGAACATGGAAATAGCTACACCGCTATCTGTATGAACATGGATATATCTACACAGCCATCTGGATGAACATGGAAATATCTACACCGCTATCTGTATAAACATGGAAATATCTACACCGCTATCTGTATGAACATGGAAATATCTCCACCGCTATCTGTATGAACATGGAAATATCTACACCGCTATCTGTTTGAACATGGAAATATCTACACCGCTATCTGCATGAAAATGGAAATATCTACACTGCTATCTGCATATACATTTAAATATCTTCACAGCTGTCTCTTTACATTTGGAAATAACTACACTGCTATCTGCATGAACATGGAAATATCTACACCGCCATCTGTATGAACATGGAAATATCTGCACAGCCATCTGTATGAACATATAAATATCTACACCGCAATCTGTATTAAGATAGAGATATCTCCACTGTTATCTGTATAAACATGGAAATATCTACACCACTACCTGTATAAACATGGAAATATCAGCACCGCTTTCTGTATGAACATGGAAATATCTACACCACTATCTGTGTAAACATGCATACATCTTCACTGCTATCTGTATAAACATGGAAATGTCTTCAAGGCTATCTGTATGAACATGGAAATATCTACACCGCTATCTGCATGAAAATGGAAATATCTACAATGCTATCTGCATATACATTTAAATATCTTCACAGCTGTCTCTTTACATTTGGAAATAACTACACTGCTATCTGCATGAACATGGAAATATCTACACCGCCATCTGTATGAACATGGAAATATCTGCACTGCCATCTGTATGAACATATAAATATCTACACCGCAATCTGTATTAAGATAGAGATATCTCCACTGCTATCTGTATAAACATGGAAATATCTACACCACTACCTGTATAAACATGGAAATATCAGCACCGCTATCTGTATGAACATGGAAATATCTACACCACTATCTGTGTAAACATGCATACATCTTCACTGCTATCTGTATAAACATGGAAATGTCTACAAGGCTATCTGTATGAACATGGAAATATCTACACCGCTATCTGCATGAAAATGGAAATATCTACACTGCTATCTGCATATACATTTAAATATCTTCACAGCTATCTCTTTACACATGGAAATAACTACACTGCTATCTGTATGAACATGGAAATACCTACACAGCTATATGTTTGAAGATGGAAATATATACACCGCTATCTGCATGAAAATGGAAATATCTACACAGCGATCTGCATATACATGGAAATATCTACAAAGCTATCTCTTTACACATGGAAATAAGTACAGCGCTATTTCTATAAACATGGAAATAGCTACACCGCCATCTGTATGAACATGGAAATATCTACACCGCTATCTGTATGAACATGGGAATATCTACACCGCTATCTGTATGAACATGGATATATCTACACAGCCCTCTGGATGAACATGGAAATATCCACACCGCTATCTGTGTAAACATGCATACATCTTCACCGCTATCTGTAGAAACATGGAAATATCTACACCGCTATCTGTATGAACATGGAAATATCTACACCGCTATGTGTTTGAAGATGGAAATATATACACCGCTATCTGCATGAAAATGGAAATATCTACACAGCTATCTGCATATAGATGGAAATATCAACACAGCTATCTCTTTACACATGGAAATAACTAAACCACTATCTGTATGAACATGGAAATATCTACACCGCCATCTGTATGAACATGGAAATATCTGCACAGCCATCTGTATGAACATATAAATATCTACACCGCCATCTGTATTAAGATGGAGATATCTACACCGCTATCTGAATAAACATGGAAATATCTACACCACTATCTGTATAAACATGGAAATATCTACACCGCTATGTGTATAACCATGGAGATATCTACACCGCTACCTGTATAAACATGGAAATATCAGCACCGCTATCTGTATGAACATGGAAATATCTCCACCGCTATCTGTATGAAGATGGAAATACCTACACCGCTATCTGTATGAACATGGAAATATCTACAAAGCTATCTGAATGAACATGGAAAAATCTACACCGCTATCTGTTTGAACATGGAAATATCTACACCGCTATCTGCATGAAAATGGAAATATATACACTGCTATCTGCATATACATGGAAATATCTACACAGCTATCTCTTTACACATGGAAATAACTACACCGCTATATCTATAAACATGGAAATATCTGCACCGCCATCTGTATGAACTTATAAATATCTACACCGCCATCTGTATTAAGAAGGAAATATCTAAACCGCTATCTGTATAAATCTGGAAATATCTACACAGCTGCCTGTATAAACATGGAAATATCAGCACCGCTATCTGTATGAACATGGAAATATCTACACCGCTATCTGTATGAACATGGAAATATCTACACTGCTATCTGTATGAACATGGAAATAGCTACACCGTTATCTGTATGAACATGGAAATAGCTACGCCACTATCTGTATGAACATGGAAATATCTACACCGCTATCTGTATGAACATGGATATATCTACACAGCCATCTGGATGAACATGGAAATATCTACACCGCTCTCTGTGTAAACATGCATAGAACTTCACCGCTATCTCTATAAACATGGAAATATCTACACCGCGATCTGTATGAACATGGAAATATCCACACCGCTATCTGTATGAACATGGAAATATCTACACCGCTATCTGTTTGAACATGGATATATCTACACAGCCATCTGGATGAACATGGAAATATCTTCACCGCCATCTGTATGAACACGGAAATATCTGCACCGCCATCTGTAAGAACATATAAATATCTACACCAGAATCTGTATTAAGATGGAGATATCTACACTGCTATCTGTATAAACATGGAAATATCTAAACCGCCATCTGTATGAACATATAAATATCTACACCGCCATCTGTATTAAGAAGGAAATATCTAAACCGCTATCTGTATAAACAAGGAAATATCTACACCGCTGCCTGTATAAACAAGGAAATATCAGCACCGCTACCAGTATGAACATGGAAATATCTACACCGCTATCTGTATGAACATGGAAATATCTACAAAGTTATTTGTATCAAAATGGAGATATCTAAACCGCTATCTGTATGAACCTGGAAATATCTACACCGCTATCTGTATGAACATGGAAATATCTACACCGCTATCTGTATGAACATGGATATATCTACACAGCCATCTGGATGAACATGGAAATATCTACACCGCTATCTGTGTAAACATGCATACTTCTTCACCACTATCTGTATAAACATGGAAATATCTGCACCGCTATCGGTATTAACATGGAAATATCTACACCGCTATCTGTATGAACATGGAAATACCGACACCGCTATCTGTTTGAAGATGGAAATATCTACACCGCTATCTGCATGAAAATGGAAATATCTACACTGCTATCTGCATATACATTTAAATATCTACACAGCTATCTCTTTACACATGGAAATAACTACACCACTATCTGTATGAACATGGAAATAACTACAACGCCATCACTATGAACATGGAAATATCTGCACCGCCATCTGTATGAACATATAAATATCTACACCGCCATCTGTATTAAGATGGAGATATCTACACTGCTATCTGTATAAACATGGAAATATCTACACCGCCATCTGTATCAACATATAAATACACCGCCATCTGTATTTAGAAGGAAATATCTAAACAGCTTTCTGTATAATCATGGAAATATCTACACCGCTGCCTGTATAAACATGGAAATATCAGCACCGCTATCTGTATGAAAATGGAAATATCTACACCGCTATCTGTAGGAACATGGAAATAGCTACACCGCTGCCTGCATAAACATGGAAATATCAGCACCGCTATCTGTATGAACATGGAAATATCTACACCACTATCTGTATGAACATGGATATATCTACACAGCCATCTGTATGAACATGGAAATGTCTACACCACTATCTGTATGCACATGGAAATATCTACACCGCTATCTGTGTAAACATGCATATATCTTCACCGCTATCAGTATAAACATGGAAATATCTACACCGCTATCTGTATGAACATGGAAATAGCTACACTGCTATCTGTATGAACATGGAAATATCTACAACGCTATCTGTATGAACATGGATATATCTACACAGCCATCTGGATGAACATGGAAATAGCTACACCGCTATCTGTGTAAACATGCATACATCTTCACCGCTATCTGTATAAACATGGAAATATCTACACCGCTATCTGTATGAACATGGAAATATCAACACCGCTATCTGTATGAACATGGAAATATCTACACCGCTATCTGTTTGAATATGGAAATATCTAAACCGCTATCTGCATGAAAATGGAAATATCTACACTGCTATCTACATATACATGGAAATATCTACACAGCTATCTCTTTACACATGGAAACAACTACAAAGCTATCTGTATGAACATGGAAATATCCACACCGCCATCTGTATGAACATGGAAATATCTGCAGCGCCATCTGTATGAACATATAAATATCTACACCGCCATCTGTATTAAGATGGAGATATCTACACCGCTATCTGTATAAACATGGAAATATCTACACCGCTATCTGTATAAACATGGAAATATCTACACCGCTATCTGTATAAACATGGAAATATCTACACCGCTACCTGTATAAACATGGAAATATCAGCACCGCTATCTGTATGAACATGGAAATATCTACACCGCTATCTGTATGAACATGGAAATATCTACACCGCTATCTGTATGAACATGGAAATATCTACACCGCTATCAGTATGAACATGGATATATCTACACAGCCCTCTGGATGAACATGGAAATATCCACACCGCTATCTGTGTAAACATGCATACATCTTCACCGCTATCTGTATAAACATCAAATATCTACACCGCTATCTGAATGAAAATGGAAATATCTACACCGCTATCTGTTTGAAGATGGAAATATATACACCGCTATCTGCATGAAAACGGAAATATCTACACAGCTATCTGCATATACATGGAAATATCTACACAGCTATCTCTTTACACATGGAAATAACTACACCGCTATCTGTATGAACATGGGAATATCTACACCGCCATCTGTATGAACATGGAAATATCTGCACCGCCATCTGTATGAACATATAAATATCTACACCGCCATCTGTATTAAGATGGAGATATCTACACCGCTATCTGAATAAACATGGAAATATCTACACCGCTATCTGTATAAACATGGAAATATCTACACCGCTATCTGTATACCCATGGAAATATCTACACCGCTACCTGTATAAACATGGAAATATCAGCACCGCTATCTGTATGAACATGGAAATATCTACACCGCTATCTGTATGAACATGGAAATATCTACACCGCTATCTGTATGAACATGGAAATAACTACAAAGCTATCTGAATGAACATGGAAAAATCTACACTGCTATCTGTTTGAACATGCAAATATCTACACCGCTATCTGCATGAAAATGGAAATATCTACAAAGCTATCTGCATATACATGGAAATATCTACACAGCTATCTCTTTACACATGGAAATAACTACACCGCTATATCTATAAACATGGAAATATCTGCACCGCCATCTGTATGAACATATAAATATCTACACCGCCATCTGTATTAAGAAGGAAATATCTAAACCGCTATCTGTATAAACAAGGAAATATCTACACCGCTGCCTGTATAAACAAGGAAATATCAGCACCGCTGACTGTAAGAACATGGAAATATCTACACCGCTATCTGTATGAACATGGAAATATCTACACCGCTATCTGTGTAAACATGCATACATCTTCACCACTATCTTTATAAACATGGAAATATCTGCACCGCTATCGGTATGAACATGGAAATATCTACACCGCTATCTGTATGAACATGGAAATACCTACACCGCTATCTGTATGAACATGGAAATATCTACACCGCTATCAGTATGAACAGGGAAATATCTACACCGCTATCTGTATGAACATGGATATATCTACACAGCCCTCTGGATGAACATGGAAATATCCACACCGCTATCTGTGTAAACATGCATACATCTTCACCGCTATCTGTATAAACATGGAAATATCTACACCGCTATCTGTATGAACATGGAAATATCTGCACCGCTATCTGTTTGAAGATGGAAATATATACACCGCTATCTGCATGAAAACGGAAATACCTACACTGCTATCTGCATATACATGGAAATATCTACACAGCTATCTCTTTACACATGGAAATAACTACACCGCTATCTGTATGAACATGGAAATATCTACACCGCCATCTGTATGAACATGGAAATATCTGCACCGCCATCTGTATGAACATATAAATATCTACACCGCCATCTGTATTAAGACGGAGATATCTACACTGCTATCTGAATAAACATGGAAATATCTACACCGCTATAAGTATAAACATGGAAATATCTACACCGCTATCTGTATAACCATGGAAATATCTACACCGCTACCTGTATAAACATGGAAATATCAGCACCGCTATCTGTATGAACATGGAAATATCTACACCGCTGCCTGTATAAACATGGAAATATCAGCACGGCTATCTGTATGAACATGGAAATAACTACACTGCTATCTGTATGAACATGGAAATAGCTACACCGTTATCTGTATGAACATGGAAATAGCTACACCACTATCTGTATGAACATGGAAATATCTACACCGCTATCTGTGTGAACATGGATATATCTACACAGCCATCTGGATGAACATGGAAATATCTACACCGCTATCTGTATGAACATGGAAATATCTACACCACTATCTGTATGAACATGGATATATCTACACAGCCATCTGTATGAACATGGAAATATCTACACCGCTATCTGTATGAACATGGAAATATCCACACCGCTATCTGTATGAACATGGAAATATCTACAGCGCTATCTGTTTGAACATGGAAATATATACACCGCTATCTGCATGATAATGGAAATATCTACACTGCTATCTGCATATACATTTAAATATCTACACAGCTATCTCTTTACACATGGAAATAACTACACCGCTATCTGTATGAACATGGAAATATCTACACCGCCATCTGTATGAACACGGAAATATCTGCACCGCCATCTGTATGAACATATAAATATCTACACCACCATCTGTATTAAGATGGAGATATCTACACTGCTATCTGTATAAACATGGAAATATCTACACCGCCATCTGTATGAACATATAAATATCTACACAGCAATCTGTATTAAGAAGGAAATATCTAAACCGCTATCTGTATAAACATAGAAATATCTACACCGCTGCCTGTATAAACAGGGAAATATCAGCACCGCTATCTGTATGAACATAGAAATATCTACACCGATATCTGAATGAACATGGAAATATCTACTCCGCTATCTGTATGAACATGGAAATAACTACACCGCTATCTGTATGAATATGGATATATCTACACAGCCATCTGGATGAACATGGAAATATCTACACCGCTATCTGTATAAACATGGAAATATCTACACCGCTATCTGTATGAACATGGAAATATCTACACCGCTATCTGTATGAACATGGAAATATCTACACCGCTATCTGTTTGAACATGGAAATATCTACACCGCTATCTGCATGAAAATGGAAATATCTACACTGCTATCTGCATATACATTTAAATATCTACACAGCTATCTCTTTACACATGGAAATAACTACACTGTTATCTGCATGAACATGGAAATATCTACACCGCCATCTGTATGAACATGGAAATATCTGCACTGCCATCTGTATGAACATATAAATATCTACACCGCAGTCTGTATTAAGATAGAGATATCTCCACTGCTATCTGTATAAACATGGAAATACCTACACAGCTATCTGTATAAACATGGAAATATCTACACCGCTATCTGTATAAACATGGAAATATCTACACCACTACCTGTATAAACATGGAAATATCTACACCGCTATCTGTATAAACATGGAAATATCTACACCGCTATCTGTATAAACATGGAAATATCTACACCGCTACCTGTATAAACATGGAAATATCAGCACCTCTATCTGTATGAACATGGAAATATCTACACCGCTATCTGTATGAACATGGAAATATCTACACCGCTATCTGTATGAACATGGAAATATCTACACCGCTATCAGTATGAACATGGAAATATCTACACCGCTATCTGTATGAACATGGATATATCTACACAGCCCTCTGGATGAACATGGAAATATCCACACCGCTATCTGTGTAAACATGCATACATCTTCACCGCTATCTGTATAAACATCAAATATCTACACCGCTATCTGAATGAACATGGAAATATCTACACCGCTATCTGTTTGAAGATGGAAATATATACACCGCTATCTGCATGAAACCGGAAATATCTACACAGCTATCTGCATATACATGGAAATATCTACACAGCTATCTCTTTACACATGGAAATAACTACACCGCCATCTGTATGAACATATAAATATCTACACCGCCATCTGTATTAAGATGGAGATATCTACACCGCTATCTGAATAAACATGGAAATGTCTACACCGCTATCTGTATAAACATGGAAATATCTACACCGCTATCTGTATACCCATGGAAATATCTACACCGCTACCTGTATAAACATGGAAATATCAGCACCGCTATCTGTATGAACATGGAAATATCTACACCGCTATCTGTATGAACATGGAAATATCTACACCGCTATCTGTATGAACATGGAAATAACTACAAAGCTATCTGAATGAACATGGAAAAATCTACACTGCTATCTGTTTGAACATGTAAATATCTACACCGCTATCTGCATGAAAATGGAAATATCTACAAAGCTATCTGCATATACATGGAAATATCTACACAGCTATCTCTTTACACATGGAAATAACTACACCGCTATATCTATAAACATGGAAATATCTACACCGCCATATGTATGAACATGGAAATATCTGCACCGCCATCTGTATGAACATATAAATATCTACACCGCCATCTGTATTAAGAAGGAAATATCTAAACAGCTATCTGTATAAACCTGGAAATATCTACACCGCTGCCTGTATAAACATGGAAATATCAGCACCGCTATCTGTATGAACATGGAAATATCTACACCGCTATCTGTATGAACATGGAAATTCCTACAATGATATCTGTATGAACATGGAAATAGCTACACCGTTATGTGTATGAACATGGATATATCTACACAGCCATCTGGATGAACATGGAAATATCTACACCGCTATCTGTATGAACATGGAAATATCTACACCGCTATCTGTATTAACATGGATATATCTAAACAGCCATCTGGATGAACATGGAAATATCTACACCGCTATCTGTGTAAACATGCATAGATCTTCACCGCTATCTCTATAAACATGGAAATATCTACACCGCTATCTGTATGAACATGGAAATATCCACACCGCTATCTGTATGAACATGGAAATATCTACACCGCTATCTGTTTGAACATGGAAATATCTACACCGCTATCTGTTTGAAGATGGAAATATATACACCGCTATCTGCATGAAAACGGAAATATCTACACAGCTATCTGCATATACATGGAAATATCTACACAGCTATCTCTTTACACATGGAAATAACTACACCGCTATCTGTATGAACATGGGAATATCTACACCGCCATCTGTATGAACATGGAAATATCTGCACCGCCATCTGTATGAACATATAAATATCTACACCGCCATCTGTATTTAGATGGAGATATCTACACCGCTATCTGAATAAACATGGAAATATCTACACCGCTATCTGTATAAACATGGAAATATCTACACCGCTATCTGTATACCCATGGAAATATCTACACCGCTACCTGTATAAACATAGAAATATCAGCACCGCTATCTGTATGAACATGGAAATATCTACACCGCTATCTGTATGAACATGGAAATATCTACACCGCTATCTGTATGAACATGGAAATAACTACAAAGCTATCTGAGTGAACATGGAAAAATCTACACTGCTATCTGTTTGAACATGCAAATATCTACACCGCTATCTGCAAGAAAATGGAAATATCTACAAAGCTATCTGCATATACATGGAAATATCTACACAGCTATCTCTTTACACATGGAAATAACTACACCGCTATATCTATAAACATGGAAATATCTACACCGCCATATGTATGAACATGGAAATATCTGCACCGCCATCTGTATGAACATATAATTATCTACACCGCCATCTGTATTAAGAAGGAAATATCTAAACAGCTATCTGTATAAACCTGGAAATATCTACACCGCTGCCTGTATAAACATGGAAATATCAGCACCGCTATCTGTATGAACATGGAAATATCTACACCGCTATCTGTATGAACATGGAAATAACTACAAAGCTATCTGAATGAACATGGAAAAATCTACACTGCTATCTGTTTGAACATGCAAATATCTACACCGCTATCTGCATGAAAATGGAAATATCTACAAAGCTATCTGCATATACATGGAAATATCTACACAGCTATCTCTTTACACATGGAAATAACTACACCGCTATATCTATAAACATGGAAATATCTGCACCGCCATCTGTATGAACATATAAATATCTACACCGCCATCTGTATTAAGAAGGAAATATCTAAACAGCTATCTGTATAAACCTGGAAATATCTACACCGCTGCCTGTATAAACATGGAAATATCAGCACCGCTATCTGTATGAACATGGAAATATCTACACCGCTATCTGTATGAACATGGAAATTCCTACAATGATATCTGTATGAACATGGAAATAGCTACACCGTTATGTGTATGAACATGGATATATCTACACAGCCATCTGGATGAACATGGAAATATCTACACCGCTATCTGTATGAACATGGAAATATCTACACCGCTATCTGTATTAACATGGATATATCTAAACAGCCATCTGGATGAACATGGAAATATCTACACCACTATCTGTGTAAACATGCAAAGATCTTCACCGCTATCTCTATAAACATGGAAATATCTACACCGCTATCTGTATGAACATGGAAATATCCACACCGCTATCTGTATGAACATGGAAATATCTACACCGCTATCTGTTTGAACATGGAAATATCTACAACGCTATCTGTATGAACATGGATATATCTACACAGCCATCTGGATGAACATGGAAATATCTACACCGCGATCTGTGTAAACATGCATACATCTTCACCGCTATCTGTATAAACATGGAAATATCTACACCGCTATCTGTATGAACATGGAAATATCAACACCGCTATCTGTATGAACATGGAAATATCTACACCGCTATCTGTATAAACATGGAAATATCTACACCGCTACCTGTATAAACATGGAAATATCAGCACCGCTATCTGTATGAACATGGAAATATCTACACCGCTATCTGTATGAACATGGAAATATCTACACCGCTATCTGTATGAACATGGAAATATCTACACCGCTATCAGTATGAACATGGATATATCTACACAGCCCTCTGGATGAACATGGAAATATCCACACCGCTATCTGTGTAAACATGCATACATCTTCACCGCTATCTGTATAAACATCAAATATCTACACCGCTATCTGAATGAAAATGGAAATATCTACACCGCTATCTGTTTGAAGATGGAAATATATACACCGCTATCTGCATGAAAACGGAAATATCTACACAGCTATCTGCATATACATGGAAATATCTACACAGCTATCTCTTTACACATGGAAATAACTACACCGCTATCTGTATGAACATGGGAATATCTACACCGCCATCTGTATGAACATGGAAATATCTGCACCGCCATCTGTATGAACATATAAATATCTACACCGCCATCTGTATTAAGATGGAGATATCTACACCGCTATCTGAATAAACATGGAAATATCTACACCGCTATCTGTATAAACATGGAAATATCTACACCGCTATCTGTATACCCATGGAAATATCTACACCGCTACCTGTATAAACATGGAAATATCAGCACCGCTATCTGTATGAACATGGAAATATCTACACCGCTATCTGTATGAACATGGAAATATCTACACCGCTATCTGTATGAACATGGAAATAACTACAAAGCTATCTGAATGAACATGGAAAAATCTACACTGCTATCTGTTTGAACATGCAAATATCTACACCGCTATCTGCATGAAAATGGAAATATCTACAAAGCTATCTGCATATACATGGAAATATCTACACAGCTATCTCTTTACACATGGAAATAACTACACCGCTATATCTATAAACATGGAAATATCTGCACCGCCATCTGTATGAACATATAAATATCTACACCGCCATCTGTATTAAGAAGGAAATATCTAAACCGCTATCTGTATAAACAAGGAAATATCTACACCGCTGCCTGTATAAACAAGGAAATATCAGCACCGCTGACTGTAAGAACATGGAAATATCTACACCGCTATCTGTATGAACATGGAAATATCTACACCGCTATCTGTGTAAACATGCATACATCTTCACCACTATCTTTATAAACATGGAAATATCTGCACCGCTATCGGTATGAACATGGAAATATCTACACCGCTATCTGTATGAACATGGAAATACCTACACCGCTATCTGTATGAACATGGAAATATCTACACCGCTATCAGTATGAACAGGGAAATATCTACACCGCTATCTGTATGAACATGGATATATCTACACAGCCCTCTGGATGAACATGGAAATATCCACACCGCTATCTGTGTAAACATGCATACATCTTCACCGCTATCTGTATAAACATGGAAATATCTACACCGCTATCTGTATGAACATGGAAATATCTGCACCGCTATCTGTTTGAAGATGGAAATATATACACCGCTATCTGCATGAAAACGGAAATACCTACACTGCTATCTGCATATACATGGAAATATCTACACAGCTATCTCTTTACACATGGAAATAACTACACCGCTATCTGTATGAACATGGAAATATCTACACCGCCATCTGTATGAACATGGAAATATCTGCACCGCCATCTGTATGAACATATAAATATCTACACCGCCATCTGTATTAAGACGGAGATATCTACACTGCTATCTGAATAAACATGGAAATATCTACACCGCTATAAGTATAAACATGGAAATATCTACACCGCTATCTGTATAACCATGGAAATATCTACACCGCTACCTGTATAAACATGGAAATATCAGCACCGCTATCTGTATGAACATGGAAATATCTACACCGCTGCCTGTATAAACATGGAAATATCAGCACGGCTATCTGTATGAACATGGAAATAACTACACTGCTATCTGTATGAACATGGAAATAGCTACACCGTTATCTGTATGAACATGGAAATAGCTACACCACTATCTGTATGAACATGGAAATATCTACACCGCTATCTGTGTGAACATGGATATATCTACACAGCCATCTGGATGAACATGGAAATATCTACACCGCTATCTGTATGAACATGGAAATATCTACACCACTATCTGTATGAACATGGATATATCTACACAGCCATCTGTATGAACATGGAAATATCTACACCGCTATCTGTATGAACATGGAAATATCCACACCGCTATCTGTATGAACATGGAAATATCTACAGCGCTATCTGTTTGAACATGGAAATATATACACCGCTATCTGCATGATAATGGAAATATCTACACTGCTATCTGCATATACATTTAAATATCTACACAGCTATCTCTTTACACATGGAAATAACTACACCGCTATCTGTATGAACATGGAAATATCTACACCGCCATCTGTATGAACACGGAAATATCTGCACCGCCATCTGTATGAACATATAAATATCTACACCACCATCTGTATTAAGATGGAGATATCTACACTGCTATCTGTATAAACATGGAAATATCTACACCGCCATCTGTATGAACATATAAATATCTACACAGCAATCTGTATTAAGAAGGAAATATCTAAACCGCTATCTGTATAAACATAGAAATATCTACACCGCTGCCTGTATAAACAGGGAAATATCAGCACCGCTATCTGTATGAACATAGAAATATCTACACCGATATCTGAATGAACATGGAAATATCTACTCCGCTATCTGTATGAACATGGAAATAACTACACCGCTATCTGTATGAATATGGATATATCTACACAGCCATCTGGATGAACATGGAAATATCTACACCGCTATCTGTATAAACATGGAAATATCTACACCGCTATCTGTATGAACATGGAAATATCTACACCGCTATCTGTATGAACATGGAAATATCTACACCGCTATCTGTTTGAACATGGAAATATCTACACCGCTATCTGCATGAAAATGGAAATATCTACACTGCTATCTGCATATACATTTAAATATCTACACAGCTATCTCTTTACACATGGAAATAACTACACTGTTATCTGCATGAACATGGAAATATCTACACCGCCATCTGTATGAACATGGAAATATCTGCACTGCCATCTGTATGAACATATAAATATCTACACCGCAGTCTGTATTAAGATAGAGATATCTCCACTGCTATCTGTATAAACATGGAAATACCTACACAGCTATCTGTATAAACATGGAAATATCTACACCGCTATCTGTATAAACATGGAAATATCTACACCACTACCTGTATAAACATGGAAATATCTACACCGCTATCTGTATAAACATGGAAATATCTACACCGCTATCTGTATAAACATGGAAATATCTACACCGCTACCTGTATAAACATGGAAATATCAGCACCTCTATCTGTATGAACATGGAAATATCTACACCGCTATCTGTATGAACATGGAAATATCTACACCGCTATCTGTATGAACATGGAAATATCTACACCGCTATCAGTATGAACATGGAAATATCTACACCGCTATCTGTATGAACATGGATATATCTACACAGCCCTCTGGATGAACATGGAAATATCCACACCGCTATCTGTGTAAACATGCATACATCTTCACCGCTATCTGTATAAACATCAAATATCTACACCGCTATCTGAATGAACATGGAAATATCTACACCGCTATCTGTTTGAAGATGGAAATATATACACCGCTATCTGCATGAAACCGGAAATATCTACACAGCTATCTGCATATACATGGAAATATCTACACAGCTATCTCTTTACACATGGAAATAACTACACCGCCATCTGTATGAACATATAAATATCTACACCGCCATCTGTATTAAGATGGAGATATCTACACCGCTATCTGAATAAACATGGAAATGTCTACACCGCTATCTGTATAAACATGGAAATATCTACACCGCTATCTGTATACCCATGGAAATATCTACACCGCTACCTGTATAAACATGGAAATATCAGCACCGCTATCTGTATGAACATGGAAATATCTACACCGCTATCTGTATGAACATGGAAATATCTACACCGCTATCTGTATGAACATGGAAATAACTACAAAGCTATCTGAATGAACATGGAAAAATCTACACTGCTATCTGTTTGAACATGTAAATATCTACACCGCTATCTGCATGAAAATGGAAATATCTACAAAGCTATCTGCATATACATGGAAATATCTACACAGCTATCTCTTTACACATGGAAATAACTACACCGCTATATCTATAAACATGGAAATATCTACACCGCCATATGTATGAACATGGAAATATCTGCACCGCCATCTGTATGAACATATAAATATCTACACCGCCATCTGTATTAAGAAGGAAATATCTAAACAGCTATCTGTATAAACCTGGAAATATCTACACCGCTGCCTGTATAAACATGGAAATATCAGCACCGCTATCTGTATGAACATGGAAATATCTACACCGCTATCTGTATGAACATGGAAATTCCTACAATGATATCTGTATGAACATGGAAATAGCTACACCGTTATGTGTATGAACATGGATATATCTACACAGCCATCTGGATGAACATGGAAATATCTACACCGCTATCTGTATGAACATGGAAATATCTACACCGCTATCTGTATTAACATGGATATATCTAAACAGCCATCTGGATGAACATGGAAATATCTACACCGCTATCTGTGTAAACATGCATAGATCTTCACCGCTATCTCTATAAACATGGAAATATCTACACCGCTATCTGTATGAACATGGAAATATCCACACCGCTATCTGTATGAACATGGAAATATCTACACCGCTATCTGTTTGAACATGGAAATATCTACACCGCTATCTGTTTGAAGATGGAAATATATACACCGCTATCTGCATGAAAACGGAAATATCTACACAGCTATCTGCATATACATGGAAATATCTACACAGCTATCTCTTTACACATGGAAATAACTACACCGCTATCTGTATGAACATGGGAATATCTACACCGCCATCTGTATGAACATGGAAATATCTGCACCGCCATCTGTATGAACATATAAATATCTACACCGCCATCTGTATTTAGATGGAGATATCTACACCGCTATCTGAATAAACATGGAAATATCTACACCGCTATCTGTATAAACATGGAAATATCTACACCGCTATCTGTATACCCATGGAAATATCTACACCGCTACCTGTATAAACATAGAAATATCAGCACCGCTATCTGTATGAACATGGAAATATCTACACCGCTATCTGTATGAACATGGAAATATCTACACCGCTATCTGTATGAACATGGAAATAACTACAAAGCTATCTGAATGAACATGGAAAAATCTACACTGCTATCTGTTTGAACATGCAAATATCTACACCGCTATCTGCAAGAAAATGGAAATATCTACAAAGCTATCTGCATATACATGGAAATATCTACACAGCTATCTCTTTACACATGGAAATAACTACACCGCTATATCTATAAACATGGAAATATCTACACCGCCATATGTATGAACATGGAAATATCTGCACCGCCATCTGTATGAACATATAATTATCTACACCGCCATCTGTATTAAGAAGGAAATATCTAAACAGCTATCTGTATAAACCTGGAAATATCTACACCGCTGCCTGTATAAACATGGAAATATCAGCACCGCTATCTGTATGAACATGGAAATATCTACACCGCTATCTGTATGAACATGGAAATAACTACAAAGCTATCTGAATGAACATGGAAAAATCTACACTGCTATCTGTTTGAACATGCAAATATCTACACCGCTATCTGCATGAAAATGGAAATATCTACAAAGCTATCTGCATATACATGGAAATATCTACACAGCTATCTCTTTACACATGGAAATAACTACACCGCTATATCTATAAACATGGAAATATCTGCACCGCCATCTGTATGAACATATAAATATCTACACCGCCATCTGTATTAAGAAGGAAATATCTAAACAGCTATCTGTATAAACCTGGAAATATCTACACCGCTGCCTGTATAAACATGGAAATATCAGCACCGCTATCTGTATGAACATGGAAATATCTACACCGCTATCTGTATGAACATGGAAATTCCTACAATGATATCTGTATGAACATGGAAATAGCTACACCGTTATGTGTATGAACATGGATATATCTACACAGCCATCTGGATGAACATGGAAATATCTACACCGCTATCTGTATGAACATGGAAATATCTACACCGCTATCTGTATTAACATGGATATATCTAAACAGCCATCTGGATGAACATGGAAATATCTACACCACTATCTGTGTAAACATGCAAAGATCTTCACCGCTATCTCTATAAACATGGAAATATCTACACCGCTATCTGTATGAACATGGAAATATCCACACCGCTATCTGTATGAACATGGAAATATCTACACCGCTATCTGTTTGAACATGGAAATATCTACAACGCTATCTGTATGAACATGGATATATCTACACAGCCATCTGGATGAACATGGAAATATCTACACCGCGATCTGTGTAAACATGCATACATCTTCACCGCTATCTGTATAAACATGGAAATATCTACACCGCTATCTGTATGAACATGGAAATATCAACACCGCTATCTGTATGAACATGGAAATATCTACACCGCTATCTGTTTGAACATGGAAATATCTAAACCGCTATCTGCATGAAAATGGAAATATCTACACTGCTATCTGCATATACATGGAAATATCTACACAGCTATCTCTTTACACATGGAAATAACTACAACGCTATCTGCATGAACATGGAAATATCCACACCGCCATCTGTATGAACATGGAAATATCTGCAGCGCCATCTGTATGAACATATAAATATCTACACCGCCATCTGTATTAAGATGGAGATATCTACACCGCTATCTGTATAAACATGGAAATATCTACACCGCTATCTGTATAAACATGGAAATATCTACACCGCTATCTGTATAAACATGGAAATATCTACACCGCTACCTGTATAAACATGGAAATATCAGCACCGCTATCTGTATGAACATTTAAATATCTACACCGCTATCTGTATGAACATGGAAATATCTACACCGCTATCTGTATGAACATGGAAATATCTACACCGCTATCAGTATGAACATGGAAATATCTACACCGCTATCTGTATGAACATGGATATATCTACACAGCCCTCTGGATGAACATGGAAATATCCACACCGCTATCTGTGTAAACATGCATACATCTTCACCGCTATCTGTATAAACATCAAATATCTACACCGCTATCTGAATGAACATGGAAATATCTACACCGCTATCTGTTTGAAGATGGAAATATATACACCGCTATCTGAATGAAACCGGAAATATCTACACAGCTATCTGCATATACATGGAAATATCTACACAGCTATCTCTTTACACATGGAAATAACTACACCGCCATCTGTATGAACATATAAATATCTACACCGCCATCTGTATTAAGATGGAGATATCTACACCGCTATCTGAATAAACATGGAAATGTCTACACCGCTATCTGTATAAACATGGAAATATCTACACCGCTATCTGTATACCCATGGAAATATCTACACCGCTACCTGTATAAACATGGAAATATCAGCACCACTATCTGTATGAACATGGAAATATCTACACCGCTATCTGTATGAACATGGAAATATCTACACCGCTATCTGTATGAACATGGAAATAACTACAAAGCTATCTGGATGAACATGGAAAAATCTACACTGCTATCTGTTTGAACATGTAAATATCTACACCGCTATCTGCATGAAAATGGAAATATCTACAAAGCTATCTGCATATACATGGAAATATCTACACAGCTATCTCTTTACACATGGAAATAACTACACCGCTATATCTATAAACATGGAAATATCTACACCGCCATATGTATGAACATGGAAATATCTGCACCGCCATCTGTATGAACATATAAATATCTACACCGCCATCTGTATTAAGAAGGAAATATCTAAACAGCTATCTGTATAAACCTGGAAATATCTACACCGCTGCCTGTATAAACATGGAAATATCAGCACCGCTATCTGTATGAACATGGAAATATCTACACCGCTATCTGTATGAACATGGAAATTCCTACAATGATATCTGTATGAACATGGAAATAGCTACACCGTTATGTGTATGAACATGGATATATCTACACAGCCATCTGGATGAACATGGAAATATCTACACCGCTATCTGTATGAACATGGAAATATCTACACCGCTATCTGTATTAACATGGATATATCTAAACAGCCATCTGGATGAACATGGAAATATCTACACCGCTATCTGTGTAAACATGCATAGATCTTCACCGCTATCTCTATAAACATGGAAATATCTACACCGCTATCTGTATGAACATGGAAATATCCACACCGCTATCTGTATGAACATGGAAATATCTACACCGCTATCTGTTTGAACATGGAAATATCTACACCGCTATCTGTTTGAAGATGGAAATATATACACCGCTATCTGCATGAAAACGGAAATATCTACACAGCTATCTGCATATACATGGAAATATCTACACAGCTATCTCTTTACACATGGAAATAACTACACCGCTATCTGTATGAACATGGGAATATCTACACCGCCATCTGTATGAACATGGAAATATCTGCACCGCCATCTGTATGAACATATAAATATCTACACCGCCATCTGTATTAAGATGGAGATATCTACACCGCTATCTGAATAAACATGGAAATATCTACACCGCTATCTGTATAAACATGGAAATATCTACACCGCTATCTGTATACCCATGGAAATATCTACACCGCTACCTGTATAAACATAGAAATATCAGCACCGCTATCTGTATGAACATGGAAATATCTACACCGCTATCTGTATGAACATGGAAATATCTACACCGCTATCTGTATGAACATGGAAATAACTACAAAGCTATCTGAATGAACATGGAAAAATCTACACTGCTATCTGTTTGAACATGCAAATATCTACACCGCTATCTGCAAGAAAATGGAAATATCTACAAAGCTATCTGCATATACATGGAAATATCTACACAGCTATCTCTTTACACATGGAAATAACTACACCGCTATATCTATAAACATGGAAATATCTACACCGCCATATGTATGAACATGGAAATATCTGCACCGCCATCTGTATGAACATATAATTATCTACACCGCCATCTGTATTAAGAAGGAAATATCTAAACAGCTATCTGTATAAACCTGGAAATATCTACACCGCTGCCTGTATAAACATGGAAATATCAGCACCGCTATCTGTATGAACATGGAAATATCTACACCGCTATCTGTATGAACATGGAAATAACTACAAAGCTATCTGAATGAACATGGAAAAATCTACACTGCTATCTGTTTGAACATGCAAATATCTACACCGCTATCTGCATGAAAATGGAAATATCTACAAAGCTATCTGCATATACATGGAAATATCTACACAGCTATCTCTTTACACATGGAAATAACTACACCGCTATATCTATAAACATGGAAATATCTGCACCGCCATCTGTATGAACATATAAATATCTACACCGCCATCTGTATTAAGAAGGAAATATCTAAACAGCTATCTGTATAAACCTGGAAATATCTACACCGCTGCCTGTATAAACATGGAAATATCAGCACCGCTATCTGTATGAACATGGAAATATCTACACCGCTATCTGTATGAACATGGAAATTCCTACAATGATATCTGTATGAACATGGAAATAGCTACACCGTTATGTGTATGAACATGGATATATCTACACAGCCATCTGGATGAACATGGAAATATCTACACCGCTATCTGTATGAACATGGAAATATCTACACCGCTATCTGTATTAACATGGATATATGTAAACAGCCATCTGGATGAACATGGAAATATCTACACCACTATCTGTGTAAACATGCATAGATCTTCACCGCTATCTCTATAAACATGGAAATATCTACACCGCTATCTGTATGAACATGGAAATATCCACACCGCTATCTGTATGAACATGGAAATATCTACACCGCTATCTGTTTGAACATGGAAATATCTACAACGCTATCTGTATGAACATGGATATATCTACACAGCCATCTGGATGAACATGGAAATATCTACACCGCTATCTGTGTAAACATGCATACATCTTCACCGCTATCTGTATAAACATGGAAATATCTACACCGCTATCTGTATGAACATGGAAATATCAACACCGCTATCTGTATGAACATGGAAATATCTACACCGCTATCTGTTTGAACATGGAAATATCTAAACCGCTATCTGCATGAAAATGGAAATATCTACACTGCTATCTGCATATACATGGAAATATCTACACAGCTATCTCTTTACACATGGAAATAACTACAACGCTATCTGTATGAACATGGAAATATCCACACCGCCATCTGTATGAACATGGAAATATCTGCAGCGCCATCTGTATGAACATATAAATATCTACACCGCCATCTGTATTAAGATGGAGATATCTACACCGCTATCTGTATAAACATGGAAATATCTACACCGCTATCTGTATGAACATGGAAATATCTGCAGCGCCATCTGTATGAACATATAAATATCTACACCGCCATCTGTATTAAGATGGAGATATCTACACCGCTACCTGTATAAACATGGAAATATCAGCACCGCTATCTGTATGAACATGGAAATATCTACACCGCTATCTGTATGAACATGGAAATATCTACACCGCTATCTGTATGAACATGGAAATATCTACACCGCTATCTGTATGAACATGGAAATAACTACAAAGCTATCTGAATGAACATGGAAAAATCTACACTGCTATCTGTTTGAACATGCAAATATCTACACCGCTATCTGCAAGAAAATGGAAATATCTACAAAGCTATCTGCATATACATGGAAATATCTACACAGCTATCTCTTTACACATGGAAATAACTACACCGCTATATCTATAAACATGGAAATATCTACACCGCCATATGTATGAACATGGAAATATCTGCACCGCCATCTGTATGAACATATAATTATCTACACCGCCATCTGTATTAAGAAGGAAATATCTAAACAGCTATCTGTATAAACCTGGAAATATCTACACCGCTGCCTGTATAAACATGGAAATATCAGCACCGCTATCTGTATGAACATGGAAATATCTACACTGCTATCTGTATGAACATGGAAATAACTACAAAGCTATCTGAATGAACATGGAAAAATCTACACTGCTATCTGTTTGAACAAGCAAATATCTACACCGCTATCTGCATGAAAATGGAAATATCTACAAGGCTATCTGCATATACATGGAAATATCTACACAGCTATCTCTTTACACATGGAAATAACTACACCGCTATATCTATAAACATGGAAATATCTGCACCGCCATCTGTATGAACATATAAATATCTACACCGCCATCTGTATTAAGAAGGAAATATCTAAACAGCTATCTGTATAAACCTGGAAATATCTACACCGCTGCCTGTATAAACATGGAAATATCAGCACCGCTATCTGTATGAACATGGAAATATCTACACCGCTATCTGTATGAACATGGAAATTCCTACAATGATATCTGTATGAACATGGAAATAGCTACACCGTTATGTGTATGAACATGGATATATCTACACAGCCATCTGGATGAACATGGAAATATCTACACCGCTATCTGTATGAACATGGAAATATCTACACCGCTATCTGTATTAACATGGATATATCTAAACAGCCATCTGGATGAACATGGAAATATCTACACCACTATCTGTGTAAACATGCATAGATCTTCACCGCTATCTCTATAAACATGGAAATATCTACACCGCTATCTGTATGAACATGGAAATATCCACACCACTATCTGTATGAACATGGAAATATCTACACCGCTATCTGTTTGAACATGGAAATATCTACAACGCTATCTGTATGAACATGGATATATCTACACAGCCATCTGGATGAACATGGAAATATCTACACCGCTATCTGTGTAAACATGCATACATCTTCACCGCTATCTGTATAAACATGGAAATATCTACACCGCTATCTGTATGAACATGGAAATATCAACACCGCTATCTGTATGAACATGGAAATATCTACACCGCTATCTGTTTGAACATGGAAATATCTAAACCGCTATCTGCATGAAAATGGAAATATCTACACTGCTATCTGCATATACATGGAAATATCTACACAGCTATCTCTTTACACATGGAAATAACTACAACGCTATCTGTATGAACATGGAAATATCCACACCGCCATCAGTATGAACATGGAAATATCTGCAGCGCCATCTGTATGAACATATAAATATCTACACCGCCATCTGTATTAAGATGGAGATATCTACACCGCTATCTGTATAAACATGGAAATATCTACACCGCTATCTGTATAAACATGGAAATATCTACACCGCTATCTGTATAAACATGGAAATATCTACACCGCTACCTGTATAAACATGGAAATATCAGCACCGCTATCTGTATGAACATGGAAATATCTACACCGCTATCTGTATGAACATGGAAATATCTACACCGCTATCTGTATGAACATGGAAATATCTACACCGCTATCAGTATGAACATGGAAATATCTACACCGCTATCAGTATGAACATGGATATATCTACACAGCCCTCTGGATGAACATGGAAATATCCACACCGCTATCTGTGTAAACATGCATACATCTTCACCGCTATCTGTATAAACATCAAATATCTACACCGCTATCTGAATGAACATGGAAATATCTACACCGCTATCTGTTTGAAGATGGAAATATATACACCGCTATCTGCATGAAACCGGAAATATCTACAAAGCTATCTGCATATACATGGAAATATCTACACAGCTATCTCTTTACACATGGAAATAACTACACCGCTATCTGTATGAACATGGGAATATCTACACCGCCATCTGTATGAACATGGAAATATCTGCACCGCCATCTGTATGAACATATAAATATCTACACCGCCATCTGTATTAAGATGTAGATATCTACACCGCTATCTGAATAAACATGGAAATGTCTACACCGCTATCTGTATAAACATGGAAATATCTACACCGCTATCTGTATACCCATGGAAATATCTACACCGCTACCTGTATAAACATGGAAATATCAGCACCGCTATCTGTATGAACATGGAAATATCTACACCGCTATCTGTATGAACATGGAAATATCTACACCGCTATCTGTATGAACATGGAAATAACTACAAAGCTATCTGAATGAACATGGAAAAATCTACACTGCTATCTGTTTGAACATGTAAATATCTACACCGCTATCTGCATGAAAATGGAAATATCTACAAAGCTATCTGCATATACATGGAAACATCTACACAGCTATCTCTTTACACATGGAAATAACTACACCGCTATATCTATAAACATGGAAATATCTACACCGCCATATGTATGAACATGGAAATATCTGCACCGCCATCTGTATGAACATATAAATATCTACACCGCCATCTGTATTAAGAAGGAAATATCTAAACAGCTATCTGTATAAACCTGGAAATATCTACACCGCTGCCTGTATAAACATGGAAATATCAGCACCGCTATCTGTATGAACATGGAAATATCTACACCGCTATCTGTATGATCATGGAAATTCCTACAATGATATCTGTATGAACATGGAAATAGCTACACCGTTATGTGTATGAACATGGATATATCTACACAGCCATCTGGATGAACATGGAAATATCTACACCGCTATCTGTATGAACATGGAAATATCTACACCGCTATCTGTATTAACATGGATATATCTAAACAGCCATCTGGATGAACATGGAAATATCTACACCGCTATCTGTGTAAACATGCATAGATCTTCACCGCTATCTCTATAAACATGGAAATATCTACACCGCTATCTGTATGAACATGGAAATATCCACACCGCTATCTGTATGAACATGGAAATATCTACACCGCTATCTGTTTGAACATGGAAATATCTACACCGCTATCTGTTTGAAGATGGAAATATATACACCGCTATCTGCATGAAAACGGAAATATCTACACAGCTATCTGCATATACATGGAAATATCTACACAGCTATCTCTTTACACATGGAAATAACTACACCGCTATCTGTATGAACATGGAAATATCAACACCGCTATCTGTATGAACATGGAAATATCTACACCGCTATCTGTTTGAACATGGAAATATCTAAACCGCTATCTGCATGAAAATGGAAATATCTACACTGCTATCTGCATATACATGGAAATATCTACACAGCTATCTCTTTACACATGGAAATAACTACAACGCTATCTGTATGAACATGGAAATATCCACACCGCCATCTGTATGAACATGGAAATATCTGCAGCGCCATCTGTATGAACATATAAATATCTACACCGCCATCTGTATTAAGATGGAGATATCTACACCGCTATCTGTATAAACATGGAAATATCTACACCGCTATCTGTATAAACATGGAAATATCTACACCGCTATCTGTATAAACATGGAAATATCTACACCGCTACCTGTATAAACATGGAAATATCAGCACCGCTATCTGTATGAACATGGATATATCTACACCGCTATCTGTATGAACATGGAAATATCTACACCGCTATCTGTATGAACATGGAAATATCTACACCGCTATCAGTATGAACATGGAAATATCTACACCGCTATCTGTATGAACATGGATATATCTACACAGCCCTCTGGATGAACATGGAAATATCCACACCGCTAACTGTGTAAACATGCATACATCTTCACCGCTATCTGTATAAACATCAAATATCTACACCGCTATCTGAATGAACATGGAAATATCTACACCGCTATCTGTTTGAAGATGGAAATATATACACCGCTATCTGCATGAAACCGGAAATATCTACACAGCTATCTGCATATACATGGAAATATCTACACAGCTATCTCTTTACACATGGAAATAACTACACCGCCATCTGTATGAACATATAAATATCTACACCGCCATCTGTATTAAGATGGAGATATCTACACCGCTATCTGAATAAACATGGAAATGTCTACACCGCTATCTGTATAAACATGGAAATATCTACACCGCTATCTGTATACCCATGGAAATATCTACACCGCTACCTGTATAAACATGGAAATATCAGCACCGCTATCTGTATGAACATGGAAATATCTACACCGCTATCTGTATGAACATGGAAATATCTACACCGCTATCTGTATGAACATGGAAATAACTACAAAGCTATCTGAATGAACATGGAAAAATCTACACTGCTATCTGTTTGAACATGTAAATATCTACACCGCTATCTGCATGAAAATGGAAATATCTACAAAGCTATCTGCATATACATGGAAATATCTACACAGCTATCTCTTTACACATGGAAATAACTACACCGCTATATCTATAAACATGGAAATATCTACACCGCCATATGTATGAACATGGAAATATCTGCACCGCCATCTGTATGAACATATAAATATCTACACCGCCATCTGTATTAAGAAGGAAATATCTAAACAGCTATCTGTATAAACCTGGAAATATCTACACCGCTGCCTGTATAAACATGGAAATATCAGCACCGCTATCTGTATGAACATGGAAATATCTACACCGCTATCTGTATGAACATGGAAATTCCTACAATGATATCTGTATGAACATGGAAATAGCTACACCGTTATGTGTATGAACATGGATATATCTACACAGCCATCTGGATGAACATGGAAATATCTACACCGCTATCTGTATGAACATGGAAATATCTACACCGCTATCTGTATTAACATGGATATATCTAAACAGCCATCTGGATGAACATGGAAATATCTACACCGCTATCTGTGTAAACATGCATAGATCTTCACCGCTATCTCTATAAACATGGAAATATCTACACCGCTATCTGTATGAACATGGAAATATCCACACCGCTATCTGTATGAACATGGAAATATCTACACCGCTATCTGTTTGAACATGGAAATATCTACACCGCTATCTGTTTGAAGATGGAAATATATACACCGCTATCTGCATGAAAACGGAAATATCTACACAGCTATCTGCATATACATGGAAATATCTACACAGCTATCTCTTTACACATGGAAATAACTACACCGCTATCTGTATGAACATGGGAATATCTACACCGCCATCTGTATGAACATGGAAATATCTGCACCGCCATCTGTATGAACATATAAATATCTACACCGCCATCTGTATTAAGATGGAGATATCTACACCGCTATCTGAATAAACATGGAAATATCTACACCGCTATCTGTATAAACATGGAAATATCTACACCGCTATCTGTATACCCATGGAAATATCTACACCGCTACCTGTATAAACATAGAAATATCAGCACCGCTATCTGTATGAACATGGAAATAACTACAAAGCTATCTGAATGAACATGGAAAAATCTACACTGCTATCTGTTTGAACATGCAAATATCTACACCGCTATCTGCAAGAAAATGGAAATATCTACAAAGCTATCTGCATATACATGGAAATATCTACACAGCTATCTCTTTACACATGGAAATAACTACACCGCTATATCTATAAACATGGAAATATCTACACCGCCATATGTATGAACATGGAAATATCTGCACCGCCATCTGTATGAACATATAATTATCTACACCGCCATCTGTATTAAGAAGGAAATATCTAAACAGCTATCTGTATAAACCTGGAAATATCTACACTGCTGCCTGTATAAACATGGAAATATCAGCACCGCTATCTGTATGAACATGGAAATATCTACACCGCTATCTGTATGAACATGGAAATAACTACAAAGCTATCTGAATGAACATGGAAAAATCTACACTGCTATCTGTTTGAACATGCAAATATCTACACCGCTATCTGCATGAAAATGGAAATATCTACAAAGCTATCTGCATATACATGGAAATATCTACACAGCTATCTCTTTACACATGGAAATAACTACACCGCTATATCTATAAACATGGAAATATCTGCACCGCCATCTGTATGAACATATAAATATCTACACCGCCATCTGTATTAAGAAGGAAATATCTAAACAGCTATCTGTATAAACCTGGAAATATCTACACCGCTGCCTGTATAAACATGGAAATATCAGCACCGCTATCTGTATGAACATGGAAATATCTACACCGCTATCTGTATGAACATGGAAATTCCTACAATGATATCTGTATGAACATGGAAATAGCTACACCGTTATGTGTATGAACATGGATATATCTACACAGCCATCTGGATGAACATGGAAATATCTACACCGCTATCTGTATGAACATGGAAATATCTACACCGCTATCTGTATTAACATGGATATATGTAAACAGCCATCTGGATGAACATGGAAATATCTACACCACTATCTGTGTAAACATGCATAGATCTTCACCGCTATCTCTATAAACATGGAAATATCTACACCGCTATCTGTATGAACATGGAAATATCCACACCGCTATCTGTATGAACATGGAAATATCTACACCGCTATCTGTTTGAACATGGAAATATCTACAACGCTAGCTGTATGAACATGGATATATCTACACAGCCATCTGGATGAACATGGAAATATCTACACCGCTATCTGTGTAAACATGCATACATCTTCACCGCTATCTGTATAAACATGGAAATATCTACACCGCTATCTGTATGAACATGGAAATATCAACACCGCTATCTGTATGAACATGGAAATATCTACACCGCTATCTGTTTGAACATGGAAATATCTAAACCGCTATCTGCATGAAAATGGAAATATCTACACTGCTATCTGCATATACATGGAAATATCTACACAGCTATCTCTTTACACATGGAAATAACTACAACGCTATCTGTATGAACATGGAAATATCCACACCGCCATCTGTATGAACATGGAAATATCTGCAGCGCCATCTGTATGAACATATAAATATCTACACCGCCATCTGTATTAAGATGGAGATATCTACACCGCTATCTGTATAAACATGGAAATATCTACACCGCTATCTGTATGAACATGGAAATATCTGCAGCGCCATCTGTATGAACATATAAATATCTACACCGCCATCTGTATTAAGATGGAGATATCTACACCGCTACCTGTATAAACATGGAAATATCAGCACCGCTATCTGTATGAACATGGAAATATCTACACCGCTATCTGTATGAACATGGAAATATCTACACCGCTATCTGTATGAACATGGAAATATCTACACCGCTATCTGTATGAACATGGAAATAACTACAAAGCTATCTGAATGAACATGGAAAAATCTACACTGCTATCTGTTTGAACATGCAAATATCTACACCGCTATCTGCAAGAAAATGGAAATATCTACAAAGCTATCTGCATATACATGGAAATATCTACACAGCTATCTCTTTACACATGGAAATAACTACACCGCTATATCTATAAACATGGAAATATCTACACCGCCATATGTATGAACATGGAAATATCTGCACCGCCATCTGTATGAACATATAATTATCTACACCGCCATCTGTATTAAGAAGGAAATATCTAAACAGCTATCTGTATAAACCTGGAAATATCTACACCGCTGCCTGTATAAACATGGAAATATCAGCACCGCTATCTGTATGAACATGGAAATATCTACACTGCTATCTGTATGAACATGGAAATAACTACAAAGCTATCTGAATGAACATGGAAAAATCTACACTGCTATCTGTTTGAACAAGCAAATATCTACACCGCTATCTGCATGAAAATGGAAATATCTACAAAGCTATCTGCATATACATGGAAATATCTACACAGCTATCTCTTTACACATGGAAATAACTACACCGCTATATCTATAAACATGGAAATATCTGCACCGCCATCTGTATGAACATATAAATATCTACACCGCCATCTGTATTAAGAAGGAAATATCTAAACAGCTATCTGTATAAACCTGGAAATATCTACACCGCTGCCTGTATAAACATGGAAATATCAGCACCGCTATCTGTATGAACATGGAAATATCTACACCGCTATCTGTATGAACATGGAAATTCCTACAATGATATCTGTATGAACATGGAAATAGCTACACCGTTATGTGTATGAACATGGATATATCTACACAGCCATCTGGATGAACATGGAAATATCTACACCGCTATCTGTATGAACATGGAAATATCTACACCGCTATCTGTATTAACATGGATATATCTAAACAGCCATCTGGATGAACATGGAAATATCTACACCACTATCTGTGTAAACATGCATAGATCTTCACCGCTATCTCTATAAACATGGAAATATCTACACCGCTATCTGTATGAACATGGAAATATCCACACCGCTATCTGTATGAACATGGAAATATCTACACCGCTATCTGTTTGAACATGGAAATATCTACAACGCTATCTGTATGAACATGGATATATCTACACAGCCATCTGGATGAACATGGAAATATCTACACCGCTATCTGTGTAAACATGCATACATCTTCACCGCTATCTGTATAAACATGGAAATATCTACACCGCTATCTGTATGAACATGGAAATATCAACACCGCTATCTGTATGAACATGGAAATATCTACACCGCTATCTGTTTGAACATGGAAATATCTAAACCGCTATCTGCATGAAAATGGAAATATCTACACTGCTATCTGCATATACATGGAAATATCTACACAGCTATCTCTTTACACATGGAAATAACTACAACGCTATCTGTATGAACATGGAAATATCCACACCGCCATCTGTATGAACATGGAAATATCTGCAGCGCCATCTGTATGAACATATAAATATCTACACCGCCATCTGTATTAAGATGGAGATATCTACACCGCTATCTGTATAAACATGGAAATATCTACACCGCTATCTGTATAAACATGGAAATATCTACACCGCTATCTGTATAAACATGGAAATATCTACACCGCTACCTGTATAAACATGGAAATATCAGCACCGCTATCTGTATGAACATGGAAATATCTACACCGCTATCTGTATGAACATGGAAATATCTACACCGCTATCTGTATGAACATGGAAATATCTACACCGCTATCAGTATGAACATGGAAATATCTACACCGCTATCTGTATGAACATGGATATATCTACACAGCCCTCTGGATGAACATGGAAATATCCACACCGCTATCTGTGTAAACATGCATACATCTTCACCGCTATCTGTATAAACATCAAATATCTACACCGCTATCTGAATGAACATGGAAATATCTACACCGCTATCTGTTTGAAGATGGAAATATATACACCGCTATCTGCATGAAACCGGAAATATCTACAAAGCTATCTGCATATACATGGAAATATCTACACAGCTATCTCTTTACACATGGAAATAACTACACCGCTATCTGTATGAACATGGGAATATCTACACCGCCATCTGTATGAACATGGAAATATCTGCACCGCCATCTGTATGAACATATAAATATCTACACCGCCATCTGTATTAAGATGTAGATATCTACACCGCTATCTGAATAAACATGGAAATGTCTACACCGCTATCTGTATAAACATGGAAATATCTACACCGCTATCTGTATACCCATGGAAATATCTACACCGCTACCTGTATAAACATGGAAATATCAGCACCGCTATCTGTATGAACATGGAAATATCTACACCGCTATCTGTATGAACATGGAAATATCTACACCGCTATCTGTATGAACATGGAAATAACTACAAAGCTATCTGAATGAACATGGAAAAATCTACACTGCTATCTGTTTGAACATGTAAATATCTACACCGCTATCTGCATGAAAATGGAAATATCTACAAAGCTATCTGCATATACATGGAAACATCTACACAGCTATCTCTTTACACATGGAAATAACTACACCGCTATATCTATAAACATGGAAATATCTACACCGCCATATGTATGAACATGGAAATATCTGCACCGCCATCTGTATGAACATATAAATATCTACACCGCCATCTGTATTAAGAAGGAAATATCTAAACAGCTATCTGTATAAACCTGGAAATATCTACACCGCTGCCTGTATAAACATGGAAATATCAGCACCGCTATCTGTATGAACATGGAAATATCTACACCGCTATCTGTATGATCATGGAAATTCCTACAATGATATCTGTATGAACATGGAAATAGCTACACCGTTATGTGTATGAACATGGATATATCTACACAGCCATCTGGATGAACATGGAAATATCTACACCGCTATCTGTATGAACATGGAAATATCTACACCGCTATCTGTATTAACATGGATATATCTAAACAGCCATCTGGATGAACATGGAAATATCTACACCGCTATCTGTGTAAACATGCATAGATCTTCACCGCTATCTCTATAAACATGGAAATATCTACACCGCTATCTGTATGAACATGGAAATATCCACACCGCTATCTGTATGAACATGGAAATATCTACACCGCTATCTGTTTGAACATGGAAATATCTACACCGCTATCTGTTTGAAGATGGAAATATATACACCGCTATCTGCATGAAAACGGAAATATCTACACAGCTATCTGTATATACATGGAAATATCTACACAGCTATCTCTTTACACATGGAAATAACTACACCGCTATCTGTATGAACATGGAAATATCAACACCGCTATCTGTATGAACATGGAAATATCTACACCGCTATCTGTTTGAACATGGAAATATCTAAACCGCTATCTGCATGAAAATGGAAATATCTACACTGCTATCTGCATATACATGGAAATATCTACACAGCTATCTCTTTACACATGGAAATAACTACAACGCTATCTGTATGAACATGGAAATATCCACACCGCCATCTGTATGAACATGGAAATATCTGCAGCGCCATCTGTATGAACATATAAATATCTACACCGCCATCTGTATTAAGATGGAGATATCTACACCGCTATCTGTATAAACATGGAAATATCTACACCGCTATCTGTATAAACATGGAAATATCTACACCGCTATCTGTATAAACATGGAAATATCTACACCGCTACCTGTATAAACATGGAAATATCAGCACCGCTATCTGTATGAACATGGAAATATCTACACCGCTATCTGTATGAACATGGAAATATCTACACCGCTATCTGTATGAACATGGAAATATCTACACCGCTATCAGTATGAACATGGAAATATCTACACCGCTATCTGTATGAACATGGATATATCTACACAGCCCTCTGGATGAACATGGAAATATCCACACCGCTATCTGTGTAAACATGCATACATCTTCACCGCTATCTGTATAAACATCAAATATCTACACCGCTATCTGAATGAACATGGAAATATCTACACCGCTATCTGTTTGAAGATGGAAATATATACACCGCTATCTGCATGAAACCGGAAATATCTACAAAGCTATCTGCATATACATGGAAATATCTACACAGCTATCTCTTTACACATGGAAATAACTACACCGCTATCTGTATGAACATGGGAATATCTACACCGCCATCTGTATGAACATGGAAATATCTGCACCGCCATCTGTATGAACATATAAATATCTACACCGCCATCTGTATTAAGATGTAGATATCTACACCGCTATCTGAATAAACATGGAAATGTCTACACCGCTATCTGTATAAACATGGAAATATCTACACCGCTATCTGTATACCCATGGAAATATCTACACCGCTACCTGTATAAACATGGAAATATCAGCACCGCTATCTGTATGAACATGGAAATATCTACACCGCTATCTGTATGAACATGGAAATATCTACACAGCTATCTGTATGAACATGGAAATAACTACAAAGCTATCTGAATGAACATGGAAAAATCTACACTGCTATCTGTTTGAACATGTAAATATCTACACCGCTATCTGCATGAAAATGGAAATATCTACAAAGCTATCTGCATATACATGGAAACATCTACACAGCTATCTCTTTACACATGGAAATAACTACACCGCTATATCTATAAACATGGAAATATCTACACCGCCATATGTATGAACATGGAAATATCTGCACCGCCATCTGTATGAACATATAAATATCTACACCGCCATCTGTATTAAGAAGGAAATATCTAAACAGCTATCTGTATAAACCTGGAAATATCTACACCGCTGCCTGTATAAACATGGAAATATCAGCACCGCTATCTGTATGAACATGGAAATATCTACACCGCTATCTGTATGATCATGGAAATTCCTACAATGATATCTGTATGAACATGGAAATAGCTACACCGTTATGTGTATGAACATGGATATATCTACACAGCCATCTGGATGAACATGGAAATATCTACACCGCTATCTGTATGAACATGGAAATATCTACACCGCTATCTGTATTAACATGGATATATCTAAACAGCCATCTGGATGAACATGGAAATATCTACACCGCTATCTGTGTAAACATGCATAGATCTTCACCGCTATCTCTATAAACATGGAAATATCTACACCGCTATCTGTATGAACATGGAAATATCCACACCGCTATCTGTATGAACATGGAAATATCTACACCGCTATCTGTTTGAACATGGAAATATCTACACCGCTATCTGTTTGAAGATGGAAATATATACACCGCTATCTGCATGAAAACGGAAATATCTACACAGCTATCTGTATATACATGGAAATATCTACACAGCTATCTCTTTACACATGGAAATAACTACACCGCTATCTGTATGAACATGGAAATATCAACACCGCTATCTGTATGAACATGGAAATATCTACACCGCTATCTGTTTGAACATGGAAATATCTAAACCGCTATCTGCATGAAAATGGAAATATCTACACTGCTATCTGCATATACATGGAAATATCTACACAGCTATCTCTTTACACATGGAAATAACTAAAACGCTATCTGTATGAACATGGAAATATCCACACCGCCATCTGTATGAACATGGAAATATCTGCAGCGCCATCTGTATGAACATATAAATATCTACACCGCCATCTGTATTAAGATGGAGATATCTACACCGCTATCTGTATAAACATGGAAATATCTACACCGCTATCTGTATAAACATGGAAATATCTACACCGCTATCTGTATAAACATGGAAATATCTACACCGCTACCTGTATAAACATGGAAATATCAGCACCGCTATCTGTATGAACATGGATATATCTACACCGCTATCTGTATGAACATGGAAATATCTACACCGCTATCTGTATGAACATGGAAATATCTACACCGCTATCAGTATGAACATGGAAATATCTACACCGCTATCTGTATGAACATGGATATATCTACACAGCCCTCTGGATGAACATGGAAATATCCACACCGCTATCTGTGTAAACATGCATACATCTTCACCGCTATCTGTATAAACATCAAATATCTACACCGCTATCTGAATGAACATGGAAATATCTACACCGCTATCTGTTTGAAGATGGAAATATATACACCGCTATCTGCATGAAACCGGAAATATCTACACAGCTATCTGCATATACATGGAAATATCTACACAGCTATCTCTTTACACATGGAAATAACTACACCGCCATCTGTATGAACATATAAATATCTACACCGCCATCTGTATTAAGATGGAGATATCTACACCGCTATCTGAATAAACATGGAAATGTCTACACCGCTATCTGTATAAACATGGAAATATCTACACCGCTATCTGTATACCCATGGAAATATCTACACCGCTACCTGTATAAACATGGAAATATCAGCACCGCTATCTGTATGAACATGGAAATATCTTCACCGCTATCTGTATGAACATGGAAATATCTACACCGCTATCTGTATGAACATGGAAATAACTACAAAGCTATCTGAATGAACATGGAAAAATCTACACTGCTATCTGTTTGAACATGTAAATATCTACACCGCTATCTGCATGAAAATGGAAATATCTACAAAGCTATCTGCATATACATGGAAATATCTACACAGCTATCTCTTTACACATGGAAATAACTACACCGCTATATCTATAAACATGGAAATATCTACACCGCCATATGTATGAACATGGAAATATCTGCACCGCCATCTGTATGAACATATAAATATCTACACCGCCATCTGTGTTAAGAAGGAAATATCTAAACAGCTATCTGTATAAACCTGGAAATATCTACACCGCTGCCTGTATAAACATGGAAATATCAGCACCGCTATCTGTATGAACATGGAAATATCTACACCGCTATCTGTATGAACATGGAAATTCCTACAATGATATCTGTATGAACATGGAAATAGCTACACCGTTATGTGTATGAACATGGATATATCTACACAGCCATCTGGATGAACATGGAAATATCTACACCGCTATCTGTATGAACATGGAAATATCTACACCGCTATCTGTATTAACATGGATATATCTAAACAGCCATCTGGATGAACATGGAAATATCTACACCGCTATCTGTGTAAACATGCATAGATCTTCACCGCTATCTCTATAAACATGGAAATATCTACACCGCTATCTGTATGAACATGGAAATATCCACACCGCTATCTGTATGAACATGGAAATATCTACACCGCTATCTGTTTGAACATGGAAATATCTACACCGCTATCTGTTTGAAGATGGAAATATATACACCGCTATCTGCATGAAAACGGAAATATCTACACAGCTATCTGCATATACATGGAAATATCTACACAGCTATCTCTTTACACATGGAAATAACTACACCGCTATCTGTATGAACATGGGAATATCTACACCGCCATCTGTATGAACATGGAAATATCTGCACCGCCATCTGTATGAACATATAAATATCTACACCGCCATCTGTATTAAGATGGAGATATCTACACCGCTATCTGAATAAACATGGAAATATCTACACCGCTATCTGTATAAACATGGAAATATCTACACCGCTATCTGTATACCCATGGAAATATCTACACCGCTACCTGTATAAACATGGAAATATCAGCACCGCTATCTGTATGAACATGGAAATATCTACACCGCTATCTGTATGAACATGGAAATATCTACACAGCTATCTGTATGAACATGGAAATAACTACAAAGCTATCTGAATGAACATGGAAAAATCTACACTGCTATCTGTTTGAACATGCAAATATCTACACCGCTATCTGCAAGAAAATGGAAATATCTACAAAGCTATCTGCATATACATGGAAATATCTACACAGCTATCTCTTTACACATGGAAATAACTACACCGCTATATCTATAAACATGGAAATATCTACACCGCCATATGTATGAACATGGAAATATCTGCACCGCCATCTGTATGAACATATAATTATCTACTCCGCCATCTGTATTAAGAAGGAAATATCTAAACAGCTATCTGTATAAACCTGGAAATATCTACACCGCTGCCTGTATAAACATGGAAATATCAGCACCGCTATCTGTATGAACATGGAAATATCTACACCGCTATCTGTATGAACATGGAAATAACTACAAAGCTATCTGAATGAACATGGAAAAATCTACACTGCTATCTGTTTGAACAAGCAAATATCTACACCGCTATCTGCATGAAAATGGAAATATCTACAAAGCTATCTGCATATACATGGAAATATCTACACAGCTATCTCTTTACACATGGAAATAACTACACCGCTATATCTATAAACATGGAAATATCTGCACCGCCATCTGTATGAACATATAAATATCTACACCGCCATCTGTATTAAGAAGGAAATATCTAAACAGCTATCTGTATAAACCTGGAAATATCTACACCGCTGCCTGTATAAACATGGAAATATCAGCACCGCTATCTGTATGAACATGGAAATATCTACACCGCTATCTGTATGAACATGGAAATTCCTACAATGATATCTGTATGAACATGGAAATAGCTACACCGTTATGTGTATGAACATGGATATATCTACACAGCCATCTGGATGAACATGGAAATATCTACACCGCTATCTGTATGAACATGGAAATATCTACACCGCTATCTGTATTAACATGGATATATCTAAACAGCCATCTGGATGAACATGGAAATATCTACACCACTATCTGTGTAAACATGCATAGATCTTCACCGCTATCTCTATAAACATGGAAATATCTACACCGCTATCTGTATGAACATGGAAATATCCACACCGCTATCTGTATGAACATGGAAATATCTACACCGCTATCTGTTTGAACTTGGAAATATCTACAACGCTATCTGTATGAACATGGATATATCTACACAGCCATCTGGATGAACATGGAAATATCTACACCGCTATCTGTGTAAACATGCATACATCTTCACCGCTATCTGTATAAACATGGAAATATCTACACCGCTATCTGTATGAACTTGGAAATATCAACACCGTTATCTGTATGAACATGGAAATATCTACACCGCTATCTGTTTGAACATGGAAATATCTAAACCGCTATCTGCATGAAAATGGAAATATCTACACTGCTATCTGCATATACATGGAAATATCTACACAGCTATCTCTTTACACATGGAAATAACTACAACGCTATCTGTATGAACATGGAAATATCCACACCGCCATCTGTATGAACATGGAAATATCTGCACCGCCATCTGTATGAACATATAAATATCTACACCGCCATCTGTATTAAGATGGAGATATCTACACCGCTATCTGAATAAACATGGAAATATCTACACCGCTATCTGTATAAACATGGAAATATCTACACCGCTATCTGTATACCCATGGAAATATCTACACCGCTACCTGTATAAACATAGAAATATCAGCACCGCTATCTGTATGAACATGGAAATATCTACACCGCTATCTGTATGAACATGGAAATATCTACACCGCTATCTGTATGAACATGGAAATAACTACAAAGCTATCTGAATGAACATGGAAAAATCTACACTGCTATCTGTTTGAACATGCAAATATCTACACCGCTATCTGCAAGAAAATGGAAATATCTACAAAGCTATCTGCATATACATGGAAATATCTACACAGCTATCTCTTTACACATGGAAATAACTACACCGCTATATCTATAAACATGGAAATATCTACACCGCCATATGTATGAACATGGAAATATCTGCACCGCCATCTGTATGAACATATAATTATCTACTCCGCCATCTGTATTAAGAAGGAAATATCTAAACAGCTATCTGTATAAACCTGGAAATATCTACACCGCTGCCTGTATAAACATGGAAATATCAGCACCGCTATCTGTATGAACATGGAAATATCTACACCGCTATCTGTATGAACATGGAAATAACTACAAAGCTATCTGAATGAACATGGAAAAATCTACACTGCTATCTGTTTGAACAAGCAAATATCTACACCGCTATCTGCATGAAAATGGAAATATCTACAAAGCTATCTGCATATACATGGAAATATCTACACAGCTATCTCTTTACACATGGAAATAACTACACCGCTATATCTATAAACATGGAAATATCTGCACCGCCATCTGTATGAACATATAAATATCTACACCGCCATCTGTATTAAGAAGGAAATATCTAAACAGCTATCTGTATAAACCTGGAAATATCTACACCGCTGCCTGTATAAACATGGAAATATCAGCACCGCTATCTGTATGAACATGGAAATATCTACACCGCTATCTGTATGAACATGGAAATTCCTACAATGATATCTGTATGAACATGGAAATAGCTACACCGTTATGTGTATGAACATGGATATATCTACACAGCCATCTGGATGAACATGGAAATATCTACACCGCTATCTGTATGAACATGGAAATATCTACACCGCTATCTGTATTAACATGGATATATCTAAACAGCCATCTGGATGAACATGGAAATATCTACACCACTATCTGTGTAAACATGCATAGATCTTCACCGCTATCTCTATAAACATGGAAATATCTACACCGCTATCTGTATGAACATGGAAATATCCACACCGCTATCTGTATGAACATGGAAATATCTACACCGCTATCTGTTTGAACTTGGAAATATCTACAACGCTATCTGTATGAACATGGATATATCTACACAGCCATCTGGATGAACATGGAAATATCTACACCGCTATCTGTGTAAACATGCATACATCTTCACCGCTATCTGTATAAACATGGAAATATCTACACCGCTATCTGTATGAACATGGAAATATCAACACCGTTATCTGTATGAACATGGAAATATCTACACCGCTATCTGTTTGAACATGGAAATATCTAAACCGCTATCTGCATGAAAATGGAAATATCTACACTGCTATCTGCATATACATGGAAATATCTACACAGCTATCTCTTTACACATGGAAATAACTACAACGCTATCTGTATGAACATGGAAATATCCACACCGCCATCTGTATGAACATGGAAATATCTGCAGCGCCATCTGTATGAACATATAAATATCTACACCGCCATCTGTATTAAGATGGAGATATCTACACCGCTATCTGTATAAACATGAAAATATCTACACCGCTATCTGTATAAACATGGAAATATCTACACCGCTATCTGTATAAACATGGAAATATCTACACCGCTACCTGTATAAACATGGAAATATCAGCACCGCTATCTGTATGAACATGGAAATATCTACACCGCTATCTGTATGAACATGGAAATATCTACACCGCTATCTGTATGAACATGGAAATATCTACACCGCTATCTGTATGAACATGGAAATAACTACAAAGCTATCTGAATGAACATGGAAAAATCTACACTGCTATCTGTTTGAACATGCAAATATCTACACCGCTATCTGCAAGAAAATGGAAATATCTACAAAGCTATCTGCATATACATGGAAATATCTACACAGCTATCTCTTTACACATGGAAATAACTACACCGCTATATCTATAAACATGGAAATATCTACACCGCCATATGTATGAACATGGAAATATCTGCACCGCCATCTGTATGAACATATAATTATCTACACCGCCATCTGTATTAAGAAGGAAATATCTAAACAGCTATCTGTATAAACCTGGAAATATCTACACCGCTGCCTGTATAAACATGGAAATATCAGCACCGCTATCTGTATGAACATGGAAATATCTACACCGCTATCTGTATGAACATGGAAATAACTACAAAGCTATCTGAATGAACATGGAAAAATCTACACTGCTATCTGTTTGAACAAGCAAATATCTACACCGCTATCTGCATGAAAATGGAAATATCTACAAAGCTATCTGCATATACATGGAAATATCTACACAGCTATCTCTTTACACATGGAAATAACTACACCGCTATATCTATAAACATGGAAATATCTGCACCGCCATCTGTATGAACATATAAATATCTACACCGCCATCTGTATTAAGAAGGAAATATCTAAACAGCTATCTGTATAAACCTGGAAATATCTACACCGCTGCCTGTATAAACATGGAAATATCAGCACCGCTATCTGTATGAACATGGAAATATCTACACCGCTATCTGTATGAACATGGAAATTCCTACAATGATATCTGTATGAACATGGAAATAGCTACACCGTTATGTGTATGAACATGGATATATCTACACAGCCATCTGGATGAACATGGAAATATCTACACCGCTATCTGTATGAACATGGAAATATCTACACCGCTATCTGTATTAACATGGATATATCTAAACAGCCATCTGGATGAACATGGAAATATCTACACCACTATCTGTGTAAACATGCATAGATCTTCACCGCTATCTCTATAAACATGGAAATATCTACACCGCTATCTGTATGAACATGGAAATATCCACACCGCTATCTGTATGAACATGGAAATATCTACACCGCTATCTGTTTGAACATGGAAATATCTACAACGCTATCTGTATGAACATGGATATATCTACACAGCCATCTGGATGAACATGGAAATATCTACACCGCTATCTGTGTAAACATGCATACATCTTTACCGCTATCTGTATAAACATGGAAATATCTACACCGCTATCTGTATGAACATGGAAATATCAACACCGCTATCTGTATGAACATGGAAATATCTACACCGCTATCTGTTTGAACATGGAAATATCTAAACCGCTATCTGCATGAAAATGGAAATATCTACACTGCTATCTGCATATACATGGAAATATCTACACAGCTATCTCTTTACACATGGAAATAACTACAACGCTATCTGTATGAACATGGAAATATCCACACCGCCATCTGTATGAACATGGAAATATCTGCAGCGCCATCTGTATGAACATATAAATATCTACACCGCCATCTGTATTAAGATGGAGATATCTACACCGCTATCTGTATAAACATGGAAATATCTACACCGCTATCTGTATAAACATGGAAATATCTACACCGCTATCTGTATAAACATGGAAATATCTACACCGCTACCTGTATAAACATGGAAATATCAGCACCGCTATCTGTATGAACATGGAAATATCTACACCGCTATCTGTATGAACATGGAAATATCTACACCGCTATCTGTATGAACATGGAAATATCTACACCGCTATCAGTATGAACATGGAAATATCTACACCGCTATCTGTATGAACATGGATATATCTACACAGCCCTCTGGATGAACATGGAAATATCCACACCGCTATCTGTGTAAACATGCATACATCTTCACCGCTATCTGTATAAACATCAAATATCTACACCGCTATCTGAATGAACATGGAAATACCTACACCGCTATCTGATTGAAGATGGAAATATATACACCGCTATCTGCATGAAACCGGAAATATCTACACAGCTATCTGCATATACATGGAAATATCTACACAGCTATCTCTTTACACATGGAAATAACTACACCGCTATATGTATGAACATGGGAATATCTACACCGCCATCTGTATGAACATGGAAATATCTGCACCGCCATCTGTATGAACATATAAATATCTACACCGCCATCTGTATTAAGATGGAGATATCTACACCGCTATCTGAATAAACATGGAAATATCTACACCGCTATCTGTATAAACATGGAAATATCTACACCGCTATCTGTATACCCATGGAAATATCTACACCGCTACCTGTATAAACATAGAAATATCAGCACCGCTATCTGTATGAACATGGAAATATCTACACCGCTATCTGTATGAACATGGAAATATCTACACCGCTATCTGTATGAACATGGAAATAACTACAAAGCTATCTGAATGAACATGGAAAAATCTACACTGCTATCTGTTTGAACATGCAAATATCTACACCGCTATCTGCAAGAAAATGGAAATATCTACAAAGCTATCTGCATATACATGGAAATATCTTCACAGCTATCTCTTTACACATGGAAATAACTACACCGCTATATCTATAAACATGGAAATATCTACACCGCCATATGTATGAACATGGAAATATCTGCACCGCCATCTGTATGAATATATAATTATCTACACCGCCATCTGCATTAAGAAGGAAATATCTAAACAGCTATCTGTATAAACCTGGAAATATCTACACCGCTGCCTGTATAAACATGGAAATATCAGCACCGCTATCTGTATGAACATGGAAATATCTACAACGCTATCTGTATGAACATGGAAATTCCTACAATGATATCTGTATGAACATGGAAATAGCTACACCGTTATATGTATGAACATGGATATATCTACACAGCCATCTGGATGAACATGGAAATATCTACACCGCTATCTGTATGAACATGGAAATATCTACACCGCTATCTGTATTAACATGGATATATCTAAACAGCCATCTGGATGAACATGGAAATATCTACACCGCTATCTGTGTAAACATGCATAGATCTTCACCGCTATCTCTATAAACATGGAAATATCTACACCGCTATCTGTATGAACATGGAAATATCCACACCGCTATCTGTATGAACATGGAAATATCTACACCGCTATCTGTTTGAACATGGAAATATCTACAACGCTATCTGTATGAACATGGATATATCTACACAGCCATCTGGATGAACATGGAAATATCTACACCGCTATCTGTGTAAACATGCATACATCTTCACCGCTATGTGTATAAACATGGAAATATCTACACCGCTATCTGTATGAACATGGAAATATCAACACCGCTATCTGTATGAACATGGAAATATCTACACCGCTATCTGTTTGAACATGGAAATATCTAAACCGCTATCTGCATGAAAATGGAAATATCTACACTGCTATCTGCATATACATGGAGATATCTACACAGCTATCTCTTTACACATGGAAATAACTACAACGCTATCTGTATGAACATGGAAATATCCACACCGCCATCTGTATGAACATGGAAATATCTGCAGCGCCATCTGTATGAACATATAAATATCTACACCGCCATCTGTATTAAGATGGAGATATCTACACCGCTATCTGTATAAACATGGAAATATCTACACCGCTATCTGTATAAACATGGAAATATCTACACCGCTATCTGTATAAACATGGAAATATCTACAACGCTACCTGTATAAACATGGAAATATCAGCACCGCTATCTGTATGAACATGGAAATATCTACACCGCTATCTGTATGAACATGGAAATATCTACACCGCTATCTGTATGAACATGGAAATATCTACACCGCTATCAGTATGAACATGGAAATATCTACACCGCTATCTGTATGAACATGGATATATCTACACAGCCCTCTGGATGAACATGGAAATATCCACACCGCTATCTGTGTAAACATGCATACATCTTCACCGCTATCTGTATAAACATCAAATATCTACACCGCTATCTGAATGAACATGGAAATATCTACACCGCTATCTGTTTGAAGATGGAAATATATACACCGCTATCTGCATGAAACCGGAAATATCTACACAGCTATCTGCATATACATGGAAATATCTACACAGCTATCTCTTTACACATGGAAATAACTACACCGCTATCTGTATGAACATGGGAATATCTACACCGCCATCTGTATGAACATGGAAATATCTGCACCGCCATCTGTATGAACATATAAATATCTACACCGCCATCTGTATTAAGATGGAGATATCTACACCGCTATCTGAATAAACATGGAAATATCTACACCGCTATCTGTATAAACATGGAAATATCTACACCGCTATCTGTATACCCATGGAAATATCTACACCGCTACCTGTATAAACATGGAAATATCAGCACCGCTATCTGTATGAACATGGAAATATCTACACCGCTATCTGTATGAACATGGAAATATCTACACCGCTATCTGTATGAACATGGAAATAACTACAAAGCTATCTGAATGAACATTGAAAAATCTACACTGCTAACAGTTTGAACATGTAAATATCTACACCGCTATCTGCATGAAAATGGAAATATCTACAAAGCTATCTGCATATACATGGAAATATCTACACAGCTATCTCTTTACACATGGAAATAACTACACCGCTATATCTATAAACATGGAAATATCTACACCGCCATATGTATGAACATGGAAATATCTGCACCGCCATCTGTATGAACATATAAATATCTACACCGCCATCTGTATTAAGAAGGAAATATCTAAACAGCTATCTGTATAAACCTGGAAATATCTACACCGCTGCCTGTATAAACATGGAAATATCAGCACCGCTATCTGTATGAACATGGAAATATCTACACCGCTATCTGTATGAACATGGAAATTCCTACAATGATATCTGTATGAACATGGAAATAGCTACACCGTTATGTGTATGAACATGGATATATCTACACAGCCATCTGGATGAACATGGAAATATCTACACCGCTATCTGTATGAACATGGAAATATCTACACCGCTATCTGTATTAACATGGATATATCTAAACAGCCATCTGGATGAACATGGAAATATCTACACCGCTATCTGTGTAAACATGCATAGATCTTCACCGCTATCTGTATAAACATGGAAATATCTACACCGCTATCTGTATGAACATGGAAATATCCACACCGATATCTGTATGAACATGGAAATATCTACACCGCTATCTGTTTGAACATGGAAATATCTACACCGCTATCTGCATGAAAATGGAAATATCTTCACTGCTATCTGCATATACATATAAATATCTACACAGCTATCTCTTTACACATGGAAATAACTACACCGCTATCTGTATGAACATGGAAATATCTACACCGCCATCTGTATGAACACGGAAATATCTGCACCGCCATCTGTAAGAACATATAAATATCTACACCGCCATCTGTATTAAGATGGAGATATCTACACTGCTATCTGTATAAACATGGAAATATCTAAACCGCCATCTGTATGAACATATAAATATCTACAACACCATCTGTATTAAGAAGGAAATATCTGAACCGCTATCTGTATAAACATGGAAATATCTACACCGCTGCCTGTATAAACAGGGAAATATCAGCACCGCTATCTGTATGAACATGGAAATATCTACACCGCTATCTGTATGAACATGGAAATATCTACACAGCTATCTGGATGAACATGGAAATATCTACACCGCTATCTGAGTAAACGTGCATACATCTTCACCACTATCTGTATAAACATGGAAATATCTGCACCGCTATCGGTATGAACATGGAAATATCTACACCGCTATCTGTATGAACATGGAAATACCTACACCGCTATCTGTATGAACATGGAAATATCTACACCGCTATCTGTAGGAACATGGAAATAGCTACACCGCTGCCTGTATAAACATGGAAATATCAGCACCGCTATCTGTATGAACATGGAAATATCTACACCACTATCTGTATGAACATGGATATATCTACACAGCCATCTGGATGAACATGGAAATATCTACACCACTATCTGTATGAACATGGAAATATCTACACCGCTATCTGTGTAAACATGCATACATCTTCACCGCTATCAGTATAAACATGGAGATATCTACACCGCTATCTGTATGAACATGGAAATAGCTACACCGCTATCTGTATGAACATGGAAATATCTACACCGCTATCTGTATGAACATGGAAATATCTACACCGCTATCTGTATGAACATGGAAATATCTACACCGCTATCTGTATGAACATGGATATATCTACACAGCCATCTGGATGAACATGGAAATATCTACACCGCTATCTGTGTAAACATGCATACTTCTTCACCACTATCTGTATAAACATGGAAATATCTGCACCGCTATCGGTATTAACATGGAAATATCTACACCGCTATCTGTATGAACATGGAAATACCTACACCGCTATCTGTTTGAAGATGGAAATATCTACACCGCTATCTGCATGAAAATGGAAATATCTACACTGCTATCTGCATATACATTTAAATATCTACACAGCTATCTCTTTACACATGGAAATAACTACACCACTATCTGTATGAACATGGAAATAACTACAACGCCATCACTATGAACATGGAAATATCTGCACCGCCATCTGTATGAACATATAAATATCTACACCGCCATCTGTATTAAGATGGAGATATCTACACTGCTATCTGTATAAACATGGAAATATCTACACCGCCATCTGTATGAACATATAAATACACCGCCATCTGTATTTAGAAGGAAATATCTAAACAGCTTTCTGTATAATTATGGAAATATCTACACCGCTGCCTGTATAAACATGGAAAAATCAGCACCGCTATCTGTATGAACATGGAAATATCTACACCGCTATCTGTAGGAACATGGAAATAGCTACACCGCTGCCTGTATAAACATGGAAATATCAGCACCGCTATCTGTATGAACATGGAAATATCTACACCACTATCTGTATGAACATGGATACATCTACACAGCCATCTGGATGAACATGGAAATGTCTACACCACTATCTGTATGCACACGGAAATATCTACACCGCTATCTGTGTAAACATGCATACATCTTCACCGCTATCAGTATAAACATGGAAATATCTACACCGCTATCTGTATGAACATGGAAATAGCTACACTGCTATCTGTATGAACATGGAAATATCTACAACGCTATCTGTATGAACATGGATATATCTACACAGCCATCTGGATGAACATGGAAATAGCTACACCGCTATCTGTGTAAACATGCATACAACTTCACCGCTATCTGTATAAACATGGAAATATCTACACCGCTATCTGTATGAACATGGAAATATCAACACCGCTATCTGTTTGAACATGGAAATATCTAAACCGCTATCTGCATGAAAATGGAAATATCTACACTGCTATCTGCATATACATGGAAATATCTACACAGCTATCTCTTTACACATGGAAATAACTACAACGCTATCTGTATGAACATGGAAATATCCACACCGCCATCTGTATGAACATGGAAATATCTGCAGCGCCATCTGTATGAACATATAAATATCTACACCGCCATCTGTATTAAGATGGAGATATCTACACTGCTATCTGTATAAACATGGAAATATCTACACCGCTATCTGTATAAACATGGAAATATCTACACCGCTATCTGTATACCCATGGAAATATCTACACCGCTACCTGTATAAACATGGAAATATCAGCACCGCTATCTGTATGAACATGGAAATATCTACACCGCTATCTGTATGAACATGGAAATATCTACACCGCTATCTGTATGAACATGGAAATAACTACAAAGCTATCTGAATGAACATGGAAAAATCTACAATGCTATCTGTTTGAACATGCAAATATCTACACCGCTATCTGCATGAAAATGGAAATATCTACAAAGCTATCTGCATATACATGGAAATATCTACACAGCTATCTCTTTACACATGGAAATAACTACACCGCTATATCTATAAACATGGAAATATCTACACCGCCATATGTATGAACATGGAAATATCTGCACCGCCATCTGTATGAACATATAAATATCTACACCGCCATCTGTATTAAGAAGGAAATATCTAAACAGCTATCTGTATAAACCTGGAAATATCTACACCGCTGCCTGTATAAACATGGAAATATCAGCACAGCTATCTGTATGAACATGGAAATATCTACACCGCTATCTGTATGAACATGGAAATTCCTACAATGATATCTGTATGAACATGGAAATAGCTACACCGTTATGTGTATGAACATGGATATATCTACACAGCCATCTGGATGAACATGGAAATATCTACACCGCTATCTGTATGAACATGGAAATATCTACACCGCTATCTGTATGATCATGGAAATATCTACACCGCTATCTGTATTAACATGGATATATCTAAACAGCCATCTGGATGAACATGGAAATATCTACACCGCTATCTGTGTAAACATGCATAGATCTTCACCGCTATCTCTATAAACATGGAAATATCTACACCGCTATCTGTATGAACATGGAAATATCCACACCGCTATCTGTATGAACATGGAAATATCTACACCGCTATCTGTTTGAACATGGAAATATCTACAACGCTATCTGTATGAACATGGATATATCTACACAGCCATCTGGATGAACATGGAAATATCTACACCGCTATCTGTGTAAACATGCATACATCTTCACCGCTATCTGTATAAACATGGAAATATCTACACCGCTATCTGTATGAACATGGAAATATCAACACCGCTATCTGTATGAACATGGAAATATCTACACCGCTATCTGTTTGAACATGGAAATATCTAAACCGCTATCTGCATGAAAATGGAAATATCTACACTGCTATCTGCATATACATGGAAATATCTACACAGCTATCTCTTTACACATGGAAATAACTACAACGCTATCTGTATGAACATGGAAATATCCACACCGCCATCTGTATGAACATGGAAATATCTGCAGCGCCATCTGTATGAACATATAAATATCTACACCGCCATCTGTATTAAGATGGAGATATCTACACCGCTATCTGTATAAACATGGAAATATCTACACCGCTATCTGTATAAACATGGAAATATCTACACCGCTATCTGTATAAACATGGAAATATCTACACCGCTACCTGTATATACATGGAAATATCAGCACCGCTATCTGTATGAACATGGAAATATCTACACCGCTATCTGTATGAACATGGAAATATCTACACCGCTATCTGTATGAACATGGAAATATCTACACCGCTATCAGTATGAACATGGAAATATCTACACCGCTATCTGTATGAACATGGATATATCTACACAGCCCTCTGGATGAACATGGAAATATCCACACCGCTATCTGTGTAAACATGCATACATCTTCACCGCTATCTGTATAAACATCAATTATCTACACTGCTATCTGAATGAACATGGAAATATCTACACCGCTATCTGTTTGAAGATGGAAATATATACACCGCTATCTGCATGAAAACGGAAATATCTACACAGCTATCTGCATATACATGGAAATATCTACACAGCTATCTCTTTACACATGGAAATAACTACACCGCTATCTGTATGAACATGGGAATATCTACACCGCCATCAGAATGAACATGGAAATATCTGCACAGCCATCTGTATGAACATATAAATATCTACACCGCCATCTGTATTAAGATGGAGATATCTACACCGCTATCTGAATAAACATGGAAATATCTACACCGCTATCTGTATAAACATGGAAATATCTACACCGCTATCTGTATACCCATGGAAATATCTACACCGCTACCTGTATAAACATGGAAGTATCAGCACCGCTATCTGTATGAACATGGAAATATCTACACCGCTATCTGTATGAACATGGAAATATCTACACCGCTATCTGTATGAACATGGAAATAACTACAAAGCTATCTCAATGAACATGGAAAAATCTACACTGCTATCTGTTTGAACATGTAAATATCTACACCGCTATCTGCATGAAAATGGAAATATCTACAAAGCTATCTGCATATACATGGAAATATCTACACAGCTATCTCTTTACACATGGAAATAACTACACCGCTATATCTATAAACATGGAAATATCTACACCGCCAAATGTATGAACATGGAAATATCTGCACCGCCATCTGTATGAACATATAAATATCTACACCGCCATCTGTATTAAGAAGGAAATATCTAAACAGCTATCTGTATAAACCTGGAAATATCTACACCGCTGCCTGTATAAACATGGAAATATCAGCACCGCTATCTGTATGAACATGGAAATATCTTCACCGCTATCTGTATGAACATGGATATATCTACACAGCCATCTGGATGAACATGGAAATATCTACACTGCTATCTGTATGAACATGGAAATATCTACACCACTATCTGTATGAACATGGATATATCTACACAGCCATCTGGATGAACATGGAAATATCTACACCGCTATCTGTGTAAACATGCATAGATCTTCACCGCTACCTCTATAAACATGGAAATATCTACACCGCTATCTGTATGAACATGGAAATATCCACACCGCTATCTGTATGAACATGGAAATATCTACACTGCTATCTGTTTGAACATGGAAATATCTGCACCGCTATCTGCATGAAAATGGAAATATCAACACTGCTATCTGCATATACATTTAAATATCTACACAGCTATCTCTTTACACATGGAAATAACTACACCGCTATCTGTATGAACATGGAAATATCTACACCGCCATCTGTATGAACACGGAAATATCTGCACCGCCATCTGTATGAACATATAAATGTCTACACCGCCATCTGTATTAAGAGGAGATATCTACACTGCTCTCTGTATAAACATGGAAATATCTACACCGCCATCTGTATGAACATATAAATATCTACAAAGCCCTCTGTATTAAAAAGGAAATATCTAAACCGCTATCTGTATAAACATGGAAATATCTACACCGCTACCTGTATAAACAAGGAAATATCAGCACCGCTATCTGTATGAACATGGAAATATCTACACTGCTATCTGCATATACATTTAAATATCTACACAGCTATCTCTTTTCACATGGAAATATCTACACTGCTATCTGCATGAACATGGAAATATCTACACCGCCATCTGTATGAACATGGAAATATCTGCACTGCCATCTGTATGAACATATAAATATCTACACCGCAATCTGTATAAAGATAGACATATCTGCACTGCTATCTGTATAAACATGGAAATATCTACACCGCTATCTGTATAAACATGGAAATATCTACACTGCTATCTGTATAAACATGGAAATATCTACACCACTACCTGTATAAACATGGAAATATCAGCACCGCTATGTGTATGAACATGGAAATATCTACACCGCTATCTGTGTAAACATGCATACATCTTCACCGCTATCTGTATAAACATGGAAATATCTACAAGGCTATCTGTATGAACATGGAAATATCTACACCGCTATCTGTACGAACATGGAAATATCTAAACCGCTATCTGCATGAAAATAGAAATATCTACACAGCTATGTGCATATACATGGAAATATCTACACAGCTATCTCTTTACACATGGAAATAACTACACCGCTATCTGTATGAACATGGAAATATCTGCACCGCCATCTGTATGAACACATAAATATCTACACCGCCATCTGTATTAAGATGGAGATACCTACACCGCTATCTGTATAAACATGGAAATATCTACACCGCTATCTGTATAAACATGGAAATATCTACACCGCTATCTGTATAAACATAGAAATATCAGCACCGCTATCTGTATGAACATGGAAATATCAGCCCCTCTATCTGTATGAACATTGAAGTATCTACACCGCTATCTGTATGAACATGGAAATAACTACACCGCTATCTGTATGAACATGGAAATATCTACACCGCCCTCTGTATGAACATGGAAATATCTGCACCGCCATCTGTATGAACATATAAATATCTACACTGCCATCTGTATTAAGATGGAGATATCTACACCGCTATCTGAATTAACATGGCAATAACTACACCGCTATCTGTATAAACATGGAAATATCTACACTGCTATGTGTGTAACCATGGAAATACCTACACCGCTACCTGTATAAACATGGAAATATCAGCACTGATATCTGTATGAACATGGAAATATCTACACCGCTATCTGTATGAACATGGAAATATCTACACCGCTATCTGTATGAACATGGAAATATCTACAAAGCTATCTGAATGAACATGGAAAAATCTACACTGCTATCTGTTTGAACATGGAAATATCTACACCGCTATCTGCATGAAAATGGAAATATCTACACTGCTATCTGCATATACATGGAAATATCTACACAGATATCTCTTTACACATGGAAATAACTACACCGCTATATCTATAAACATGGAAATATCTACACCGCCATCTGTATGAACATGGAAATATCTGCACCGCCATCTGTATGAACATATAAATATCTACACCGCCATCTGTATTATGAAGGAAATATCTAAACCACTATCTGTATAAACCTGGAAATATCTACACCGCTGCCTGTATAAACATGGAAATATCAGCACCGCTATCTGTATGAACATGGAAATATCTTCACCGCTATCTGTATGGACATGGAAATATCTACACGGCTATCTGTATGAACATGGAAATAGCTACACCGTTATCTGTATGAACATGGAAATAGCTACACCACTATCTGTATGAACATGGAATTATCTACACCGCTATCTGTATTAACATGGATATATCTACACAGCCATCTGGATGAACATGGAAATATCTACACCGCTATCTGAATGAACATGGAAATATGTACACCGCTATCTGTATGAACATGGATATATCTACACAGCCATCTGGATGAACATGGAAATATCTACACCGCTATCTGTGTAAACATGCATAGAACTTCACCGCTATCTCTATAAACAAGGAAATATCTACACCGCTATCTGTATGAACATGGAAATATCCACACCGCTATCTGTATGAACATGGAAATATCTACACCGCTATCTGTTTGAACATGGAAATATCTACACCGCTATCTGTATGAAAATGGAAATATCTATACTGCTATCTGCATATAAATTTAAATATCTACACAGCTATCTCTTTACACATGGAAATAACTACACCGCTATCTGTATGAACATGGAAATATCTACACCGCCATCTGTATGAACACGGAAATATCTGCACCGCCATCTGTATGAACATATAAGTATCTTCACCGCCATCTGTATTAAGATGGAGATATCTACACTGCTATCTGTATAAACATGGAAATATCTACACCGCCATCTGTATGAACATATAAATATCTACACCACCATCTGTATTAAGAAGGAAATATCTAAAATGCTATCTGTATAAACATGGAAATACCTACACCGCTGCCTGTATAAACATGGAAATATCAGCACCACTATCTGTATGAACATGGAAATATCTACACCGCAATCTGTATGAACATGGATATACCTACAGAGCCATCTCGATGAAGATGGAAATATCTACACCTCTATCTGTATGAACATGGAAATACCTACACCGCTTTCTGTGTAAACATGCATACATCTTCACCACTATCTGTATAAACATGGAAATAACTACACCGCTATCTGTATGAACATGGAAATATCTGCACCGCTATCTGTATGAACATGGAAATATCTACACCGCTATCTGTTTGAACATGGAAATATCTACACCGCTATCTGCATGAAAATGGAAATATCTACAAAGCTATCTGCATATTCATGGAAATATCTACACAGCTATCTCTTTACACATGGAAATAACTACACCGCTATATCTATAAACATGGAAATATCTACACCGCCATATGTATGAACATGGAAATATCTGCACCGCCATCTGTATGAACATATAAATATCTACACCGCCATCTGTATTAAGAAGGACATATCTAAACAGCTATCTGTACAAACCTGGAAATATCTACACCGCTGCCTGTATAAACATGGAAATATCAGCACCGCTATCTTTATGAACATGGAAATATCTACACCGCTACCTGTATAAACATGGAAATACCTGCACCGCTATCTGTATGAACATGGAAATAGCTACACCGCTATCTGTATGAACATGGATATATCTACACAGCTATCTGTATGAACATGGATATATCTACACAGCCATCTGGATGAACATGGAAATATCTACACCGCTATCTGTGTAAACATGCATACATCTTCACCACTATCTGTATAAACATGGAAATAACTACACCGCTATCTGTATGAACATGGAAATATCTGCACCGCTATCTGTATGAACATGGAAATATCTACACCGCTATCTGTTTGAACATGGAAATATCTACACCGCTATCTGCATGAAAATGGAAATATCTACAAAGCTATCTGCATATTCATGGAAATATCTACACAGCTATCTCTTTACACATGGAAATAACTACACCGCTATATCTATAAACATGGAAATATCTACACCGCCATATGTATGAACATGGAAATATCTGCACCGCCATCTGTATGAACATATAAATATCTACACCGCCATCTGTATTAAGAAGGACATATCTAAACAGCTATCTGTACAAACCTGGAAATATCTACACCGCTGCCTGTAAAAACATGGAAATATCAGCACCGCTATCTTTATGAACATGGAAATATCTACACCGCTACCTGTATAAACATGGAAATACCTGCACCACTATCTGTATGAACATGGAAATATCTACACCGCTATCTGTATGAACATGGAAATATCTACACAGCCCTCTGGATGAACATGGAAATATCCACACCGCTATCTGTGCAAACATGCATACATCTTCACCGCTATCGGTATAAACATAGAAATATCTACACCGCTATCTCTATGAACATGGAAATATCTACACCGCTATCTGTTTGAAGATGGAAATATATACACCGCTATCTGCATGAAAATGGAAATATCTACACAGCTATCTGCATATAGATGGAAATATCTACACAGCTATCTCTTTACACATGGAAATAACTACACCGCTATCTGTATGAACATGGAAATATCTACACCGCCATCTATATGAACATGGAAATATCTGCACCGCCATCTGTATGAACATATAAATATCTACACCGCCATCTGTATTAAGATGGAGATATCTACACCGCTATCTGAAAAACATGGAAATATCTACACCGCTATCTGTATAAACATGGAAACATCTACACCGCTATCTGTATAAACATGGAAATATCTACACCGCAACCTGTATAAACATGGAAATATCAGCACCGCTATCTGTATGAACCTGGAAATATCTACACAGCTATCTGTATGAACATGGAAATATCTACACCGCTATCTGTATGAACATGGAAATATCTACAAAGCTATTTGAATGAACATGGAAATATCTACACCGCTATCTGTTTGAACATGTAAATATCTACACCGCTATCTGCATGAAAATGGAAATATCTACAAAGCTATCTGCATATACATGGAAATATCTACACAGCTATCTCTTTACACATGGAAATAACTACACCGCTATATCTATAAACATGGAAATATCTACACCACCATCAGTATGAACATGGAAATATCTGCACCGCCATCTGTATGAACATATAAATATCTACACCGCCATCTGTATTAAGAAGGAAATATCTAAACCGCTATCTGTATAAACATGGAAATATCTACACCGCTGCCTGTATAAACATGGAAATATCAGCACCGCTCTCTGTATGAAAATGGAAATATCTACACCGCTATCTGTATGAACATGGAAATATCTACACTGCAATCTGTATGAACATGGAAATAGCTACACCGTTATCTGTATGAAAATGGAAATAGCTACACCGCTATCTGTATGAACATGGAAATATCTACACCGCTATCTGTATGAACATGGATATATCTACACAGCCATCTGTCTGAACATGGAAATATCTACACCGCTATCTGTATGAACATGGAAATATCTACACCGCTATCTGTATGAACATGGATATATCTACACAGCCATCTGGATGAACATGGAAATATCTACACCGCTATCTGTGTAAACATGCATACATCTTCACCACTATCTGAATAAACATGGAAATATCTGCACCGCTATCGGTATTAACATGGAAATATCTACACCGCTATCTGTATGAACATGGAAATACCTACACCTCTATCTGTTTGAAGATGGAAATATCTACACCGCTATCTGCATGAAAATGGAAATATCTACACTGCTATCTGCATATACATTTAAATATCTACACAGCTATCTCTTTACACATGGAAATAACTACACCACTATCTGTATGAACATGGAAATAACTACACCGCCATCACTATGAACATGGAAATATCTGCACCGCCATCTGTATGAACATATAAATATCTACACCGCCATCTGTATTAATATGGAGATATCTACACTGCTATCTGTATAAACATGGAAATATCTACACCGCCATCTGTATGAACATATAAATACACCGCCATCTGTATTTAGAAGGAAATATCTAAACCGCTTTCTGTATAAACATGGAAATATCTACACCGCTGCCTGTATAAACATGGAAATATCAGCACCGCTATCTGTATGAACATGGAAATATCTACACCGCTATCTGTAGGAACATGGAAATATCTACACCGCTGCCTGTATAAACATGGAAATATCAGCACCGCTATCTGTATGAACATGGAAATATCTACACCACTATCTGTATGAACATGGATATATCTACACAGCCATCTGGTTAACATGGAAATATCTACACCACTATCTGTATGAACATGGAAATATCTACACCGCTATCTGTGTAAACATGCATACATCTTCACCGCTATCAGTATAAACATGGAAATATCTACACCGCTATCTGTATGAACATGGAAATAGCTACACTGCTATCTGTATGAACATAGAAATATCTACACCGCTATCTGTATGAACATGGATATATCTACACAGCCATCTGGATGAACATGGAAATATCTACACCGCTATCTGTGTAAACATGCATACATCTTCACCGCTATCTGTATAAACATGGAAATATCTACACCGCTATCTGTATGAACATGGAAATATCTACACCGCTATCTGTATGAACATGGAAATATCTACACCGCTATCTGTTTGAACATGGAAATATCTAATCCGCTATCTGCATGAAAATGGAAATATCTACACTGCTATCTGCATATACATGGAAATATCTACACAGCTATCTCTTTACACATGGAAATAACTACACCGCTATATCTATAAACATGGAAATATCTACACCGCCATATGTATGAACATGGAAATATCTGCACCGCCATCTGTATGAACATATAAATATCTACACCGCCATCTGTATTAAGAAGGACATATCTAAACAGCTATCTGTACAAACCTGGAAATATCTACACCGCTGCCTGTAAAAACATGGAAATATCAGCACCGCTATCTTTATGAACATGGAAATATCTACACCGCTACCTGTATAAACATGGAAATACCTGCACCACTATCTGTATGAACATGGAAATATCTACACCGCTATCTGTATGAACATGGAAATATCTACACAGCCCTCTGGATGAACATGGAAATATCCACACCGCTATCTGTGCAAACATGCATACATCTTCACCGCTATCGGTATAAACATAGAAATATCTACACCGCTATCTCTATGAACATGGAAATATCTACACCGCTATCTGTTTGAAGATGGAAATATATACACCGCTATCTGCATGAAAATGGAAATATCTACACAGCTATCTGCATATAGATGGAAATATCTACACAGCTATCTCTTTACACATGGAAATAACTACACCGCTATCTGTATGAACATGGAAATATCTACACCGCCATCTATATGAACATGGAAATATCTGCACCGCCATCTGTATGAACATATAAATATCTACACCGCCATCTGTATTAAGATGGAGATATCTACACCGCTATCTGAAAAACATGGAAATATCTACACCGCTATCTGTATAAACATGGAAACATCTACACCGCTATCTGTATAAACATGGAAATATCTACACCGCAACCTGTATAAACATGGAAATATCAGCACCGCTATCTGTATGAACCTGGAAATATCTACACAGCTATCTGTATGAACATGGAAATATCTACACCGCTATCTGTATGAACATGGAAATATCTACAAAGCTATTTGAATGAACATGGAAATATCTACACCGCTATCTGTTTGAACATGTAAATATCTACACCGCTATCTGCATGAAAATGGAAATATCTACAAAGCTATCTGCATATACATGGAAATATCTACACAGCTATCTCTTTACACATGGAAATAACTACACCGCTATATCTATAAACATGGAAATATCTACACCACCATCAGTATGAACATGGAAATATCTGCACCGCCATCTGTATGAACATATAAATATCTACACCGCCATCTGTATTAAGAAGGAAATATCTAAACCGCTATCTGTATAAACATGGAAATATCTACACCGCTGCCTGTATAAACATGGAAATATCAGCACCGCTCTCTGTATGAAAATGGAAATATCTACACCGCTATCTGTATGAACATGGAAATATCTACACTGCAATCTGTATGAACATGGAAATAGCTACACCGTTATCTGTATGAAAATGGAAATAGCTACACCGCTATCTGTATGAACATGGAAATATCTACACCGCTATCTGTATGAACATGGATATATCTACACAGCCATCTGTCTGAACATGGAAATATCTACACCGCTATCTGTATGAACATGGAAATATCTACACCGCTATCTGTATGAACATGGATATATCTACACAGCCATCTGGATGAACATGGAAATATCTACACCGCTATCTGTGTAAACATGCATACATCTTCACCACTATCTGAATAAACATGGAAATATCTGCACCGCTATCGGTATTAACATGGAAATATCTACACCGCTATCTGTATGAACATGGAAATACCTACACCTCTATCTGTTTGAAGATGGAAATATCTACACCGCTATCTGCATGAAAATGGAAATATCTACACTGCTATCTGCATATACATTTAAATATCTACACAGCTATCTCTTTACACATGGAAATAACTACACCACTATCTGTATGAACATGGAAATAACTACACCGCCATCACTATGAACATGGAAATATCTGCACCGCCATCTGTATGAACATATAAATATCTACACCGCCATCTGTATTAATATGGAGATATCTACACTGCTATCTGTATAAACATGGAAATATCTACACCGCCATCTGTATGAACATATAAATACACCGCCATCTGTATTTAGAAGGAAATATCTAAACCGCTTTCTGTATAAACATGGAAATATCTACACCGCTGCCTGTATAAACATGGAAATATCAGCACCGCTATCTGTATGAACATGGAAATATCTACACCGCTATCTGTAGGAACATGGAAATATCTACACCGCTGCCTGTATAAACATGGAAATATCAGCACCGCTATCTGTATGAACATGGAAATATCTACACCACTATCTGTATGAACATGGATATATCTACACAGCCATCTGGTTAACATGGAAATATCTACACCACTATCTGTATGAACATGGAAATATCTACACCGCTATCTGTGTAAACATGCATACATCTTCACCGCTATCAGTATAAACATGGAAATATCTACACCGCTATCTGTATGAACATGGAAATAGCTACACTGCTATCTGTATGAACATAGAAATATCTACACCGCTATCTGTATGAACATGGATATATCTACACAGCCATCTGGATGAACATGGAAATATCTACACCGCTATCTGTGTAAACATGCATACATCTTCACCGCTATCTGTATAAACATGGAAATATCTACACCGCTATCTGTATGAACATGGAAATATCTACACCGCTATCTGTATGAACATGGAAATATCTACACCGCTATCTGTTTGAACATGGAAATATCTAATCCGCTATCTGCATGAAAATGGAAATATCTACACTGCTATCTGCATATACATGGAAATATCTACACAGCTATCTCTTTACACATGGAAATAACTACACCGCTATCTGTATGAACATGGGAATATCTACACCGCCATCTGTATGAACATGGAAATATCTGCACCGCCATCTGTATGAACATATAAATATCTACACCGCCATCTGTATTAAGATGGAGATATCTACACCGCTATCTGAATAAACATGGAAATATCTACACCGCTATCTGTATAAACATGGAAATATCTACACCGCTATCTGTATACCCATGGAAATATCTACACCGCTACCTGCATAAACATGGAAATATCAGCACCGCTATCTGTATGAACATGGAAATATCTACACCGCTATCTGTATGAACATGGAAATATCTACACCGCTATCTGTATGAACATGGAAATATCTACAAAGCTATCTGAATGAACATGGAAAAATCTACACTGCTATCTGTTTGAACATGTAAATATCTACACCGCTATCTGAATGAAAATGGAAATATCTACAAAGATATCTGCATATACATGGAAATATCTACACAGCTATCTCTTTACACATCGAAATAACTACACCGCTATATCTATAAACATGGAAATATCTACACCGCCATATGTATGAACATGGAAATATCTGCACCGCCATCTGTATGAACATATAAATATCTACACCGCCATCTGTATTAAGAAGGAAATAGCTAAACAGCTATCTGTATAAACCTGGAAATATCTACACCGCTGCCTGTATAAACATGGAAATATCAGCACCGCTATCTGTATGAACATGGAAATATCTACACCGCTACCTGTATAAACATGGAAATACCTGCACCGCTATCTGTATGAACATGGAAATATCTACACCGCTATCTGTATGAACACGGAAATATCTGCACCGCCATCTGTATGAACATATAAGTATCTTCACCGCCATCTGTATTAAGATGGAGATATCTACACTGCTATCTGTATAAACATGGAAATATCTACACCGCCATCTGTATGAACATATAAATATCTACACCACCATCTGTATTAAGAAGGAAATATCTAAAATGCTATCTGTATAAACATGGAAATACCTACACCGCTGCCTGTATAAACATGGAAATATCAGCACCACTATCTGTATGAACATGGAAATATCTACACCGCAATCTGTATGAACATGGATATACCTACAGAGCCATCTGGATGAAGATGGAAATATCTACACCTCTATCTGTATGAACATGGAAATATCTACACCGCTATCTGTGTAAACATGCATACATCTTCACCGCTATCAGTATAAACATGGAAATATCTACACCGCTATCTGTATGAACATGGAAATAGCTACACCGCTATCTGTATGAACATGGATATATCTACACAGCTATCTGTATGAACATGGATATATCTACACAGCCATCTGGATGAACATGGAAATATCTACACCGCTATCTGTGTAAACATGCATACATCTTCGCCACTATCTGTATAAACATGGAAATAACTACACCGCTATCTGTATGAACATGGAAATATCTGCACCGCTATCTGTATGAACATGGAAATATCTACACCGCTATCTGTTTGAACATGGAAATATCTACACCGCTATCTGCATGAAAATGGAAATATCTACAAAGCTATCTGCATATTCATGGATATATCTACACAGCTATCTCTTTACACATGGAAATAACTACACCGCTATATCTAGAAACATGGAAATATCTACACCGCCATATGTATGAACATGGAAATATCTGCACCGCCATCTGTATGAACATATAAATATCTACACCGCCATCTGTATTAAGAAGGACATATCTAAACAGCTATCTGTACAAACCTGGAAATATCTACACCGCTGCCTGTATAAACATGGAAATATCAGCACCGCTATCTTTATGAACATGGAAATATCTACACCGCTACCTGTATAAACATGGAAATACCTGCACCGCTATCTGTATGAACATGGAAATATCTACACCGCTATCTGTATGAACATAGAAATATCTACACCGCTATCTGTATGAACATGGATATATCTACACAGCCCTCTGGATGAACATGGAAATATCCACACCGCTATCTGTGCAAACATGCATACATCTTCACCGCTATCGGTATAAACATAGAAATATCTTCACCGCTATCTCTATGAACATGGAAATATCTACACCGCCATCTGTTTGAAGATGGAAATATATACACCGCTATCTGCATGAAAATGGAAATATCTACAAAGCTATCTGCATATACATGGAAATATCTACACAGCTATCTCTTTACACATGGAAATAACTACACCGCTATATCTATAAACATGGAAATATCTACACCACCATCAGTATGAACATGGAAATATCTGCACCGCCATCTGTATGAACATATAAATATCTACACCGCCATCTGTATTAAGAAGGAAATATCTAAACCGCTATCTGTATAAACATGGAAATATCTACACCGCTGCCTGTATAAACATGGAAATATCAGCACCGCTCTCTGTATGAAAATGGAAATATCTACACCGCTATCTGTATGAACATGGAAATATCTACACTGCTATCTGCATATACATTTAAATATCTACACAGCTATCTCTTTTCACATGGAAATATCTACACTGCTATCTGCATGAACATGGAAATATCTACACCGCCATCTGTATGAACATGGAAATATCTGCACTGCCATCTGTATGAACATATAAATATCTACACCGCAATCTGTATAAAGATAGACATATCTGCACTGCTATCTGTATAAACATGGAAATATCTACACCGCTATCTGTATAAACATGGAAATATCTACACTGCTATCTGTATAAACATGGAAATATCTACACCACTACCTGTATAAACATGGAAATATCAGCACCGCTATGTGTATGAACATGGAAATATCTACACCGCTATCTGTTTAAACATGCATACATCTTCACCGCTATCTGTATAAACATGGAAATATCTACAAGGCTATCTGTATGAACATGGAAATATCTACACCGCTATCTGTACGAACATGGAAATATCTAAACCGCTATCTGCATGAAAATAGAAATATCTACACAGCTATGTGCATATACATGGAAATATCTACACAGCTATCTCTTTACACATGGAAATAACTACACCGCTATCTGTATGAACATGGAAATATCTGCACCGCCATCTGTATGAACACATAAATATCTACACCGCCATCTGTATTAAGATGGAGATACCTACACCGCTATCTGTATAAACATGGAAATATCTACACCGCTATCTGTATAAACATGGAAATATCTACACCGCTATCTGTATAAACATAGAAATATCAGCACCGCTATCTGTATGAACATGGAAATATCAGCCCCTCTATCTGTATGAACATTGAAGTATCTACACCGCTATCTGTATGAACATGGAAATAACTACACCGCTATCTGTATGAACATGGAAATATCTACACCGCCCTCTGTATGAACATGGAAATATCTGCACCGCCATCTGTATGAACATATAAATATCTACACTGCCATCTGTATTAAGATGGAGATATCTACACCGCTATCTGAATTAACATGGCAATAACTACACCGCTATCTGTATAAACATGGAAATATCTACACTGCTATGTGTATAACCATGGAAATACCTACACCGCTACCTGTATAAACATGGAAATATCAGCACTGATATCTGTATGAACATGGAAATATCTACACCGCTATCTGTATGAACATGGAAATATCTACACCGCTATCTGTATGAACATGGAAATATCTACAAAGCTATCTGAATGAACATGGAAAAATCTACACTGCTATCTGTTTGAACATGGAAATATCTACACCGCTATCTGCATGAAAATGGAAATATCTACACTGCTATCTGCATATACATGGAAATATCTACACAGATATCTCTTTACACATGGAAATAACTACACCGCTATATCTATAAACATGGAAATATCTACACCGCCATCTGTATGAACATGGAAATATCTGCACCGCCATCTGTATGAACATATAAATATCTACACCGCCATCTGTATTATGAAGGAAATATCTAAACCACTATCTGTATAAACCTGGAAATATCTACACCGCTGCCTGTATAAACATGGAAATATCAGCACCGCTATCTGTATGAACATGGAAATATCTTCACCGCTATCTGTATGGACATGGAAATATCTACACGGCTATCTGTATGAACATGGAAATAGCTACACCGTTATCTGTATGAACATGGAAATAGCTACACCACTATCTGTATGAACATGGAATTATCTACACCGCTATCTGTATTAACATGGATATATCTACACAGCCATCTGGATGAACATGGAAATATCTACACCGCTATCTGAATGAACATGGAAATATGTACACCGCTATCTGTATGAACATGGATATATCTACACAGCCATCTGGATGAACATGGAAATATCTACACCGCTATCTGTGTAAACATGCATAGAACTTCACCGCTATCTCTATAAACAAGGAAATATCTACACCGCTATCTGTATGAACATGGAAATATCCACACCGCTATCTGTATGAACATGGAAATATCTACACCGCTATCTGTTTGAACATGGAAATATCTACACCGCTATCTGTATGAAAATGGAAATATCTATACTGCTATCTGCATATAAATTTAAATATCTACACAGCTATCTCTTTACACATGGAAATAACTACACCGCTATCTGTATGAACATGGAAATATCTACACCGCCATCTGTATGAACACGGAAATATCTGCACCGCCATCTGTATGAACATATAAGTATCTTCACCGCCATCTGTATTAAGATGGAGATATCTACACTGCTATCTGTATAAACATGGAAATATCTACACCGCCATCTGTATGAACATATAAATATCTACACCACCATCTGTATTAAGAAGGAAATATCTAAAATGCTATCTGTATAAACATGGAAATACCTACACCGCTGCCTGTATAAACATGGAAATATCAGCACCACTATCTGTATGAACATGGAAATATCTACACCGCAATCTGTATGAACATGGATATACCTACAGAGCCATCTGGATGAAGATGGAAATATCTACACCTCTATCTGTATGAACATGGAAATACCTACACCGCTTTCTGTGTAAACATGCATACATCTTCACCACTATCTGTATAAACATGGAAATAAATACACCGCTATCTGTATGAACATGGAAATATCTGCACCGCTATCTGTATGAACATGGAAATATCTACACCGCTATCTGTTTGAACATGGAAATATCTACACCGCTATCTGCATGAAAATGGAAATATCTACAAAGCTATCTGCATATTCATGGAAATATCTACACAGCTATCTCTTTACACATGGAAATAACTACACCGCTATATCTATAAACATGGAAATATCTACACCGCCATATGTATGAACATGGAAATATCTGCACCGCCATCTGTATGAACATATAAATATCTACACCGCCATCTGTATTAAGAAGGACATATCTAAACAGCTATCTGTACAAACCTGGAAATATCTACACCGCTGCCTGTATAAACATGGAAATATCAGCACCGCTATCTTTATGAACATGGAAATATCTACACCGCTACCTGTATAAACATGGAAATACCTGCACCGCTATCTGTATGAACATGGAAATAGCTACACCGCTATCTGTATGAACATGGATATATCTACACAGCTATCTGTATGAACATGGATATATCTACACAGCCATCTGGATGAACATGGAAATATCTACACCGCTATCTGTGTAAACATGCATACATCTTCACCACTATCTGTATAAACATGGAAATAACTACACCGCTATCTGTATGAACATGGAAATATCTGCACCGCTATCTGTATGAACATGGAAATATCTACACCGCTATCTGTTTGAACATGGAAATATCTACACCGCTATCTGCATGAAAATGGAAATATCTACAAAGCTATCTGCATATTCATGGAAATATCTACACAGCTATCTCTTTACACATGGAAATAACTACACCGCTATATCTATAAACATGGAAATATCTACACCGCCATATGTATGAACATGGAAATATCTGCACCGCCATCTGTATGAACATATAAATATCTACACCGCCATCTGTATTAAGAAGGACATATCTAAACAGCTATCTGTACAAACCTGGAAATATCTACACCGCTGCCTGTAAAAACATGGAAATATCAGCACCGCTATCTTTATGAACATGGAAATATCTACACCGCTACCTGTATAAACATGGAAATACCTGCACCACTATCTGTATGAACATGGAAATATCTACACCGCTATCTGTATGAACATGGAAATATCTACACAGCCCTCTGGATGAACATGGAAATATCCACACCGCTATCTGTGCAAACATGCATACATCTTCACCGCTATCGGTATAAACATAGAAATATCTACACCGCTATCTCTATGAACATGGAAATATCTACACCGCTATCTGTTTGAAGATGGAAATATATACACCGCTATCTGCATGAAAATGGAAATATCTACACAGCTATCTGCATATAGATGGAAATATCTACACAGCTATCTCTTTACACATGGAAATAACTACACCGCTATCTGTATGAACATGGAAATATCTACACCGCCATCTATATGAACATGGAAATATCTGCACCGCCATCTGTATGAACATATAAATATCTACACCGCCATCTGTATTAAGATGGAGATATCTACACCGCTATCTGAAAAACATGGAAATATCTACACCGCTATCTGTATAAACATGGAAACATCTACACCGCTATCTGTATAAACATGGAAATATCTACACCGCAACCTGTATAAACATGGAAATATCAGCACCGCTATCTGTATGAACCTGGAAATATCTACACAGCTATCTGTATGAACATGGAAATATCTACACCGCTATCTGTATGAACATGGAAATATCTACAAAGCTATTTGAATGAACATGCAAATATCTACACCGCTATCTGTTTGAACATGTAAATATCTACACCGCTATCTGCATGAAAATGGAAATATCTACAAAGCTATCTGCATATACATGGAAATATCTACACAGCTATCTCTTTACACATGGAAATAACTACACCGCTATATCTATAAACATGGAAATATCTACACCACCATCAGTATGAACATGGAAATATCTGCACCGCCATCTGTATGAACATATAAATATCTACACCGCCATCTGTATTAAGAAGGAAATATCTAAACCGCTATCTGTATAAACATGGAAATATCTACACCGCTGCCTGTATAAACATGGAAATATCAGCACCGCTCTCTGTATGAAAATGGAAATATCTACACCGCTATCTGTATGAACATGGAAATATCTACACTGCAATCTGTATGAACATGGAAATAGCTACACCGTTATCTGTATGAAAATGGAAATAGCTACACCGCTATCTGTATGAACATGGAAATATCTACACCGCTATCTGTATGAACATGGATATATCTACACAGCCATCTGTCTGAACATGGAAATATCTACACCGCTATCTGTATGAACATGGAAATATCTACACCGCTATCTGTATGAACATGGATATATCTACACAGCCATCTGGATGAACATGGAAATATCTACACCGCTATCTGTGTAAACATGCATACATCTTCACCACTATCTGAATAAACATGGAAATATCTGCACCGCTATCGGTATTAACATGGAAATATCTACACCGCTATCTGTATGAACATGGAAATACCTACACCTCTATCTGTTTGAAGATGGAAATATCTACACCGCTATCTGCATGAAAATGGAAATATCTACACTGCTATCTGCATATACATTTAAATATCTACACAGCTATCTCTTTACACATGGAAATAACTACACCACTATCTGTATGAACATGGAAATAACTACACCGCCATCACTATGAACATGGAAATATCTGCACCGCCATCTGTATGAACATATAAATATCTACACCGCCATCTGTATTAATATGGAGATATCTACACTGCTATCTGTATAAACATGGAAATATCTACACCGCCATCTGTATGAACATATAAATACACCGCCATCTGTATTTAGAAGGAAATATCTAAACCGCTTTCTGTATAAACATGGAAATATCTACACCGCTGCCTGTATAAACATGGAAATATCAGCACCGCTATCTGTATGAACATGGAAATATCTACACCGCTATCTGTAGGAACATGGAAATATCTACACCGCTGCCTGTATAAACATGGAAATATCAGCACCGCTATCTGTATGAACATGGAAATATCTACACCAATATCTGTATGAACATGGATATATCTACACAGCCATCTGGTTAACATGGAAATATCTACACCACTATCTGTATGAACATGGAAATATCTACACCGCTATCTGTGTAAACATGCATACATCTTCACCGCTATCAGTATAAACATGGAAATATCTACACCGCTATCTGTATGAACATGGAAATAGCTACACTGCTATCTGTATGAACATAGAAATATCTACACCGCTATCTGTATGAACATGGATATATCTACACAGCCATCTGGATGAACATGGAAATATCTACACCGCTATCTGTGTAAACATGCATACATCTTCACCGCTATCTGTATAAACATGGAAATATCTACACCGCTATCTGTATGAACATGGAAATATCTACACCGCTATCTGTATGAACATGGAAATATCTACACCGCTATCTGTTTGAACATGGAAATATCTAATCCGCTATCTGCATGAAAATGGAAATATCTACACTGCTATCTGCATATACATGGAAATATCTACACAGCTATCTCTTTACACATGGAAATAACTACACCGCTATCTGTATGAACATGGGAATATCTACACCGCCATCTGTATGAACATGGAAATATCTGCACCGCCATCTGTATGAACATATAAATATCTACACCGCCATCTGTATTAAGATGGAGATATCTACACCGCTATCTGAATAAACATGGAAATATCTACACCGCTATCTGTATAAACATGGAAATATCTACACCGCTATCTGTATACCCATGGAAATATCTACACCGCTACCTGCATAAACATGGAAATATCAGCACCGCTATCTGTATGAACATGGAAATATCTACACCGCTATCTGTATGAACATGGAAATATCTACACCGCTATCTGTATGAACATGGAAATATCTACAAAGCTATCTGAATGAACATGGAAAAATCTACACTGCTATCTGTTTGAACATGTAAATATCTACACCGCTATCTGAATGAAAATGGAAATATCTACAAAGCTATCTGCATATACATGGAAATATCTACACAGCTATCTCTTTACACATCGAAATAACTACACCGCTATATCTATAAACATGGAAATATCTACACCGCCATATGTATGAACATGGAAATATCTGCACCGCCATCTGTATGAACATATAAATATCTACACCGCCATCTGTATTAAGAAGGAAATAGCTAAACAGCTATCTGTATAAACCTGGAAATATCTACACCGCTGCCTGTATAAACATGGAAATATCAGCACCGCTATCTGTATGAACATGGAAATATCTACACCGCTACCTGTATAAACATGGAAATACCTGCACCGCTATCTGTATGAACATGGAAATATCTACACCGCTATCTGTATGAACACGGAAATATCTGCACCGCCATCTGTATGAACATATAAGTATCTTCACCGCCATCTGTATTAAGATGGAGATATCTACACTGCTATCTGTATAAACATGGAAATATCTACACCGCCATCTGTATGAACATATAAATATCTACACCACCATCTGTATTAAGAAGGAAATATCTAAAATGCTATCTGTATAAACATGGAAATACCTACACCGCTGCCTGTATAAACATGGAAATATCAGCACCACTATCTGTATGAACATGGAAATATCTACACCGCAATCTGTATGAACATGGATATACCTACAGAGCCATCTGGATGAAGATGGAAATATCTACACCTCTATCTGTATGAACATGGAAATATCTACACCGCTATCTGTGTAAACATGCATACATCTTCACCGCTATCAGTATAAACATGGATATATCTACACCGCTATCTGTATGAACATGGAAATAGCTACACCGCTATCTGTATGAACATGGATATATCTACACAGCTATCTGTATGAACATGGATATATCTACACAGCCATCTGGATGAACATGGAAATATCTACACCGCTATCTGTGTAAACATGCATACATCTTCGCCACTATCTGTATAAACATGGAAATAACTACACCGCTATCTGTATGAACATGGAAATATCTGCACCGCTATCTGTATGAACATGGAAATATCTACACCGCTATCTGTTTGAACATGGAAATATCTACACCGCTATCTGCATGAAAATGGAAATATCTACAAAGCTATCTGCATATTCATGGATATATCTACACAGCTATCTCTTTACACATGGAAATAACTACACCGCTATATCTAGAAACATGGAAATATCTACACCGCCATATGTATGAACATGGAAATATCTGCACCGCCATCTGTATGAACATATAAATATCTACACCGCCATCTGTATTAAGAAGGACATATCTAAACAGCTATCTGTACAAACCTGGAAATATCTACACCGCTGCCTGTATAAACATGGAAATATCAGCACCGCTATCTTTATGAACATGGAAATATCTACACCGCTACCTGTATAAACATGGAAATACCTGCACCGCTATCTGTATGAACATGGAAATATCTACACCGCTATCTGTATGAACATAGAAATATCTACACCGCTATCTGTATGAACATGGATATATCTACACAGCCCTCTGGATGAACATGGAAATATCCACACCGCTATCTGTGCAAACATGCATACATCTTCACCGCTATCGGTATAAACATAGAAATATCTTCACCGCTATCTCTATGAACATGGAAATATCTACACCGCCATCTGTTTGAAGATGGAAATATATACACCGCTATCTGCATGAAAATGGAAATATCTACAAAGCTATCTGCATATACATGGAAATATCTACACAGCTATCTCTTTACACATGGAAATAACTACACCGCTATATCTATAAACATGGAAATATCTACACCACCATCAGTATGAACATGGAAATATCTGCACCGCCATCTGTATGAACATATAAATATCTACACCGCCATCTGTATTAAGAAGGAAATATCTAAACCGCTATCTGTATAAACATGGAAATATCTACACCGCTGCCTGTATAAACATGGAAATATCAGCACCGCTCTCTGTATGAAAATGGAAATATCTACACCGTTATCTGTATGAACATGGAAATATCTACACTGCAATCTGTATGAACATGGAAATAGCTACACCGTTATCTGTATGAAAATGGAAATAGCTACACCGCTATCTGTATGAACATAGAAATATCTACACCGCTATCTGTATGAACATGGATATATCTACACAGCCATCTGTCTGAACATGGAAATATCTACACCGCTATCTGTATGAACATGGAAATATCTACACCGCTATCTGTATGAACATGGATATATCTACACAGCCATCTGGATGAACATGGAAATATCTACACCGCTATCTGTGTAAACATGCATACATCTTCACCACTATCTGAATAAACATGGAAATATCTGCACCGCTATCGGTATTAACATGGAAATATCTACACCGCTATCTGTATGAACATGGAAATACCTACACCTCTATCTGTTTGAAGATGGAAATATCTACACCGCTATCTGCATGAAAATGGAAATATCTACACTGCTATCTGCATATACATTTAAATATCTACACAGCTATCTCTTTACACATGGAAATAACTACACCACTATCTGTATGAACATGGAAATAACTACACCGCCATCACTATGAACATGGAAATATCTGCACCGCCATCTGTATGAACATATAAATATCTACACCGCCATCTGTATTAATATGGAGATATCTACACTGCTATCTGTATAAACATGGAAATATCTACACCGCCATCTGTATGAACATATAAATACACCGCCATCTGTATTTAGAAGGAAATATCTAAACCGCTTTCTGTATAAACATGGAAATATCTACACCGCTGCCTGTATAAACATGGAAATATCAGCACCGCTATCTGTATGAACATGGAAATATCTACACCGCTATCTGTAGGCACATGGAAATATCTACACCGCTGCCTGTATAAACATGGAAATATCAGCACCGCTATCTGTATGAACATGGAAATATCTACACCACTCTCTGTATGAACATGGATATATCTACACAGCCATCTGGATGAACATGGAAATATCTACACCACTATCTGTATGAACATGGAAATATCTACACCGCTATCTGTGTAAACATGCATACATCTTCACCGCTATCAGTATAAACATAGAAATATCTACACCGCTATCTGTATGAACATGGAAATAGCTACACTGCTATCTGTATGAACATAGAAATATCTACACCGCTATCTGTATGAACATGGATATATCTACACAGCCATCTGGATGAACATGGAAATATCTACACCGCTATCTGTGTAAACATGCATACATCTTCACCGCTATCTGTATAAACATGGAAATATCTACACCGCTATCTGTATGAACATGGAAATATCTACACCGCTATCTGTATGAACATGGAAATATCTACACCGCTATCTGTTTGAACATGGAAATATCTAATCCGCTATCTGCATGAAAATGGAAATATCTACACTGCTATCTGCATATACATGGAAATATCTACACAGCTATCTCTTTACACATGGAAATAACTACACCGCTATCTGTATGAACATGGGAATATCTACACCGCCATCAGTATGAACAAGGAAATATCTGCACCGCCATCTGTATGAACATATAAATATCTACACCGCCATCTGTATTAAGATGGAGATATCTACACCGCTATCTGAATAAACATGGAAATATCTACACCGCTATCTGTATAAACATGGAAATATCTACACCGCTATCTGTATACCCATGGAAATATCTACACCGCTACCTGCATAAACATGGAAATATCAGCACCGCTATCTGTATGAACATGGAAATATCTACACCGCTATCTGTATGAACATGGAAATATCTACACCGCTATCTGTATGAACATGGAAATATCTAAAAAAGCTATCTGAATGAACATGGAAAAATCTACACTGCTATCTGTTTGAACATGTAAATATCTACACCGCTATCTGAATGAAAATGGAAATATCTACAAAGCTATCTGCATATACATGGAAATATCTACACAGCTATCTCTTTACACATGGAAATAACTACACCGTTATATCTATAAACATGGAAATATCTACACCGCCATATGTATGAACATGGAAATATCTGCACCGCCATCTGTATGAACATATAAATATCTACACCGCCATCTGTATTAAGAAGGAAATATCTAAACAGCTATCTGTATAAACCTGGAAATATCTACACCGCTGCCTGTATAAACATGGAAATATCAGCACCGCTATCTGTATGAACATGGAAATATCTACACCGCTACCTGTATAAACATGGAAATACCTGCACCGCTATCTGTATGAACATGGAAATATCTACACCGCTATCTGTATGAACACGGAAATATCTGCACCGCCATCTGTATGAACATATAAGTATCTTCACCGCCATCTGTATTAAGATGGAGATATCTACACTGCTATCTGTATAAACATGGAAATATCTACACCGCCATCTGTATGAACATATAAATATCTACACCACCATCTGTATTAAGAAGGAAATATCTAAAATGCTATCTGTATAAACATGGAAATACCTACACCGCTGCCTGTATAAACATGGAAATATCAGCACCACTATCTGTATGAACATGGAAATATCTACACCGCAATCTGTATGAACATGGATATACCTACAGAGCCATCTGGATGAAGATGGAAATATCTACACCTCTATCTGTATGAACATGGAAATATCTACACCGCTATCTGTGTAAACATGCATACATCTTCACCGCTATCAGTATAAACATGGAAATATCTACACCGCTATCTGTATGAACATGGAAATAGCTACACCGCTATCTGTATGAACATGGATATATCTACACAGCTATCTGTATGAACATGGATATATCTACACAGCCATCTGGATGAACATGGAAATATCTACACCGCTATCTGTGTAAACATGCATACATCTTCACCACTATCTGTATAAACATGGAAATAACTACACCGCTATCTGTATGAACATGGAAATATCTGCACCGCTATCTGTATGAACATGGAAATATCTACACCGCTATCTGTTTGAACATGGAAATATCTACACCGCTATCTGCATGAAAATGGAAATATCTACAAAGCTACCTGCATATTCATGGAAATATCTACACAGCTATCTCTTTACACATGGAAATAACTACACCGCTATATCTATAAACATGGAAATATCTACACCGCCATATGTATGAACATGGAAATATCTGCACCGCCATCTGTATGAACATATAAATATCTACACCGCCATCTGTATTAAGAAGGACATATCTAAACAGCTATCTGTACAAACCTGGAAATATCTACACCGCTGCCTGTATAAACATGGAAATATCAGCACCGCTATCTTTATGAACATGGAAATATCTACACCGCTGCCTGTATAAACATGGAAATATCTACACCGCCATCTGTATGAACATATAAGTATCTTCACCGCCATCTGTATTAAGATGGAGATATCTACACTGCTATCTGTATAAACATGGAAATATCTACACCGCCATCTGTATGAACATGGAAATATCTACACCGCTATCTGTTTGAACATGGAAATATCTAATCCGCTATCTGCATGAAAATGGAAATATCTACACTGCTATCTGCATATACATGGAAATATCTAAACAGCTATCTCTTTACACATGGAAATAACTACACCGCTATCTGTATGAACATGGGAATATCTACACCGCCATCTGTATGAACATGGAAATATCTGCACCGCCATCTGTATGAACATATAAATATCTACACCGCCATCTGTATTAAGATGGAGATATCTACACCGCTATCTGAATAAACATGGAAATATCTACACCGCTATCTGTATAAACATGGAAATATCTACACCGCTATCTGTATACCCATGGAAATATCTACACCGCTACCTGCATAAACATGGAAATATCAGCACCGCTATCTGTATGAACATGGAAATATCTACACCGCTATCTGTATGAACATGGAAATATCTACACCGCTATCTGTATGAACATGGAAATATCTACAAAGCTATCTGAATGAACATGGAAAAATCTACACTGCTATCTGTTTGAACATGTAAATATCTACACCGCTATCTGAATGAAAATGGAAATATCTACAAAGCTATCTGCATATACATGGAAATATCTACACAGCTATCTCTTTACACATGGAAATAACTACACCGTTATATCTATAAACATGGAAATATCTACACCGCCATATGTATGAACATGGAAATATCTGCACCGCCATCTGTATGAACATATAAATATCTACACCGCCATCTGTATTAAGAAGGAAATATCTAAACAGCTATCTGTATAAACCTGGAAATATCTACACCGCTGCCTGTATAAACATGGAAATATCAGCACCGCTATCTGTATGAACATGGAAATATCTACACCGCTACCTGTATAAACATGGAAATACCTGCACCGCTATCTGTATGAACATGGAAATATCTACACCGCTATCTGTATGAACACGGAAATATCTGCACCGCCATCTGTATGAACATATAAGTATCTTCACCGCCATCTGTATTAAGATGGAGATATCTACACTGCTATCTGTATAAACATGGAAATATCTACACCGCCATCTGTATGAACATATAAATATCTACACCACCATCTGTATTAAGAAGGAAATATCTAAAATGCTATCTGTATAAACATGGAAATACCTACACCGCTGCCTGTATAAACATGGAAATATCAGCACCACTATCTGTATGAACATGGAAATATCTACACCGCAATCTGTATGAACATGGATATACCTACAGAGCCATCTGGATGAAGATGGAAATATCTACACCTCTATCTGTATGAACATGGAAATATCTACACCGCTATCTGTGTAAACATGCATACATCTTCACCGCTATCAGTATAAACATGGAAATATCTACACCGCTATCTGTATGAACATGGAAATAGCTACACCGCTATCTGTATGAACATGGATATATCTACACAGCTATCTGTATGAACATGGATATATCTACACAGCCATCTGGATGAACATGGAAATATCTACACCGCTATCTGTGTAAACATGCATACATCTTCACCACTATCTGTATAAACATGGAAATAACTACACCGCTATCTGTATGAACATGGAAATATCTGCACCGCTATCTGTATGAACATGGAAATATCTACACCGCTATCTGTTTGAACATGGAAATATCTACACCGCTATCTGCATGAAAATGGAAATATCTACAAAGCTATCTGCATATTCATGGAAATATCTACACAGCTATCTCTTTACACATGGAAATAACTACACCGCTATATCTATAAACATGGAAATATCTACACCGCCATATGTATGAACATGGAAATATCTGCACCGCCATCTGTATGAACAGATAAATAACTACACCGCCATCTGTATTAAGAAGGACATATCTAAACAGCTATCTGTACAAACCTGGAAATATCTACACCGCTGCCTGTATAAACATGGAAATATCAGCACCGCTGTCTTTATGAACATGGAAATATCTACACCGCTGCCTGTATAAACATGGAAATACCTGCACCGCTATCTGTATGAACATGGAAATATCTACACCGCTATCTGTATGAACATAGAAATATCTACACCGCTATCTGTATGAACATGGATATATCTACACAGCCCTCTGGATGAACATGGAAATATCCACACCGCTATCTGTGCAAACATGCATACATCTTCACCGCTATCGGTATAAACATAGAAATATCTACACCGCTATCTCTATGAACATGGAAATATCTACACCGCCATCTGTTTGAAGATGGAAATATATACACCGCTATCTGCATGAAAATGGAAATATCTACACAGCTATCTGCATATAGATGGAAATATCTACACAGCTATCTCTTTACACATGGAAATAACTACACCGCTATCTGTATGAACATGGAAATATCTACACCGCCATCTATATGAACATGGAAATATCTGCACCGCCATCTGTATGAACATATAAATATCTACTCCGCCATCTGTATTAAGATGGAGATATCTACACCGCTATCTGAAAAACATGGAAATATCTACACCGCTATCTGTATAAACATGGAAAAATCTACACCGCTATCTGTATAAACATGGAAATATCTACACCACAACCTGTATAAACATGGAAATATCAGCACCGCTATCTGTATGAACCTGGAAATATCTACACAGCTATCTGTATGAACATGGAAATATCTACACCGCTATCTGTATGAACATGGAAATATCTACAAAGCTATTTGAATGAACATGGAAATATCTACACCGCTATCTGTTTGAACATGTAAATATCTACACCGCTATCTGCATGAAAATGGAAATATCTACAAAGCTATCTGCATATACATGGAAATATCTACACAGCTATCTCTTTACACATGGAAATAACTACACCGCTATATCTATAAACATGGAAATATCTACACCACCATCAGTATGAACATGGAAATATCTGCACCGCCATCTGTATGAACATATAAATATCTACACCGCCATCTGTATTAAGAAGGAAATATCTAAACCGCTATATGTATAAACATGGAAATATCTACACCGCTGCCTGTATAAACATGGAAATATCAGCACCGCTCTCTGTATGAAAATGGAAATATCTACACCGCTATCTGTATGAACATGGAAATATCTACACTGCAATCTGTATGAACATGGAAATAGCTACACCGTTATCTGTATGAACATGGAAATAGCTACACCGCTATCTGTATGAACATGGAAATATCTACACCGCTATCTGTATGAACATGGATATATCTACACAGCCATCTGTCTGAACATGGAAATATCTACACTGCTATCTGTATGAACATGGAAATATCTACACCGCTATCTGCATGAAAATGGAAATATCTACAAAGCTATCTGCATATTCATGGAAATATCTACACAGCTATCTCTTTACACATGGAAATAACTACACCGCTATATCTATAAACATGGAAATATCTACACCGCCATATGTATGAACATGGAAATATCTGCACCGCCATCTGTATGAACATATAAATATCTACACCGCCATCTGTATTAAGAAGGACATATCTAAACAGCTATCTGTACAAACCTGGAAATATCTACACCGCTGCCTGTATAAACATGGAAATATCAGCACCGCTATCTTTATGAACATGGAAATATCTACACCGCTACCTGTATAAACATGGAAATACCTGCACCGCTATCTGTATGAACATGGAAATATCTACACCGCTATCTGTATGAACATAGAAATATCTACACCGCTATCTGTATGAACATGGATATATCTACACAGCCCTCTGGATGAACATGGAAATATCCACAGCGCTATCTGTGCAAACATGCATACATCTTCACCGCTATCGGTATAAACATAGAAATATCTACACCGCTATCTCTATGAACATGGAAATATCTACACCGCCATCTGTTTGAAGATGGAAATATATACACCGCTATCTGCATGAAAATGGAAATATCTACAAAGCTATCTGCATATACATGGAAATATCTACACAGCTATCTCTTTACACATGGAAATAACTACACCGCTATATCTATAAACATGGAAATATCTACACCACCATCAGTATGAACATGGAAATATCTGCACCGCCATCTGTATGAACATATAAATATCTACACCGCCATCTGTATTAAGAAGGAAATATCTAAACCGCTATCTGTATAAACATGGAAATATCTACACCGCTGCCTGTATAAACATGGAAATATCAGCACCGCTCTCTGTATGAAAATGGAAATATCTACACCGTTATCTGTATGAACATGGAAATATCTACACTGCAATCTGTATGAACATGGAAATAGCTACACCGTTATCTGTATGAAAATGGAAATAGCTACACCGCTATCTGTATGAACATAGAAATATCTACACCGCTATCTGTATGAACATGGATATATCTACACAGCCATCTGTCTGAACATGGAAATATCTACACCGCTATCTGTATGAACATGGAAATATCTACACCGCTATCTGTATGAACATGGATATATCTACACAGCCATCTGGATGAACATGGAAATATCTACACCGCTATCTGTGTAAACATGCATACATCTTCACCACTATCTGAATAAACATGGAAATATCTGCACCGCTATCGGTATTAACATGGAAATATCTACACCGCTATCTGTATGAACATGGAAATACCTACACCTCTATCTGTTTGAAGATGGAAATATCTACACCGCTATCTGCATGAAAATGGAAATATCTACACTGCTATCTGCATATACATTTAAATATCTACACAGCTATCTCTTTACACATGGAAATAACTACACCACTATCTGTATGAACATGGAAATAACTACACCGCCATCACTATGAACATGGAAATATCTGCACCGCCATCTGTATGAACATATAAATATCTACACCGCCATCTGTATTAATATGGAGATATCTACACTGCTATCTGTATAAACATGGAAATATCTACACCGCCATCTGTATGAACATATAAATACACCGCCATCTGTATTTAGAAGGAAATATCTAAACCGCTTTCTGTATAAACATGGAAATATCTACACCGCTGCCTGTATAAACATGGAAATATCAGCACCGCTATCTGTATGAACATGGAAATATCTACACCGTTATCTGTATGAACATGGAAATATCTACACTGCAATCTGTATGAACATGGAAATAGCTACACCGTTATCTGTATGAAAATGGAAATAGCTACACCGCTATCTGTATGAACATAGAAATATCTACACCGCTATCTGTATGAACATGGATATATCTACACAGCCATCTGTCTGAACATGGAAATATCTACACCGCTATCTGTATGAAGATGGAAATATCTACACCGCTATCTGTATGAACATGGATATATCTACACAGCCATCTGGATGAACATGGAAATATCTACACTGCTATCTGTGTAAACATGCATACATCTTCACCACTATCTGAATAAACATGGAAATATCTGCACCGCTATCGGTATTAACATGGAAATATCTACACCGCTATCTGTATGAACATGGAAATACCTACACCTCTATCTGTTTGAAGATGGAAATATCTACACCGCTATCTGCATGAAAATGGAAATATCTACACTGCTATCTGCATATACATTTAAATATCTACACAGCTATCTCTTTACACATGGAAATAACTACACCACTATCTGTATGAACATGGAAATAACTACACCGCCATCACTATGAACATGGAAATATCTGCACCGCCATCTGTATGAACATATAAATATCTACACCGCCATCTGTATTAATATGGAGATATCTACACTGCTATCTGTATAAACATGGAAATATCTACACCGCCATCTGTATGAACATATAAATACACCGCCATCTGTATTTAGAAGGAAATATCTAAACCGCTTTCTGTATAAACATGGAAATATCTACAACGCTGCCTGTATAAACATGGAAATATCAGCACCGCTATCTGTATGAACATGGAAATATCTACACCGCTATCTGTAGGCACATGGAAATATCTACACCGCTGCCTGTATAAACATGGAAATATCAGCACCGCTATCTGTATGAACATGGAAATATCTACACCACTCTCTGTATGAACATGGATATATCTACACAGCCATCTGGATGAACATGGAAATATCTACACCACTATCTGTATGAACATGGAAATATCTACACCGCTATCTGTGTAAACATGCATACATCTTCACCGCTATCAGTATAAACATGGAAATATCTACACCGCTATCTGTATGAACATGGAAATAGCTACACCGCTATCTGTATGAACATAGAAATATCTACACCGCTATCTGTATGAACATGGATATATCTACACAGCCATCTGGATGAACATGGAAATATCTACACCGCTATCTGTGTATACATGCATACATCTTCACCGCTATCTGTATAAACATGGAAATATCTACACCGCTATCTGTATGAACATGGAAATATCTACACCGCTATCTGTATGAACATGGAAATATCTACACCGCTATCTGTTTGAACATGGAAATATCTAATCCGCTATCTGCATGAAAATGGAAATATCTACACTGCTATCTGCATATACATGGAAATATCTACACAGCTATCTCTTTACACATGGAAATAACTACACCGCTATCTGTATGAACATGGGAATATCTACACCGCCATCTGTATGAACATGGAAATATCTGCACCGCCATCTGTATGAACATATAAATATCTACACCGCCATCTGTATTAAGATGGAGATATCTACACCGCTATCTGAATAAACATGGAAATATCTACACCGCTATCTGTATAAACATGGAAATATCTACACCGCTATCTGTATACCCATGGAAATATCTACACCGCTACCTGCATAAACATGGAAATATCAGCACCGCTATCTGTATGAACATGGAAATATCTACACCGCTATCTGTATGAACATGGAAATATCTACACCGCTATCTGTATGAACATGGAAATATCTACAAAGCTATCTGAATGAACATGGAAAAATCTACACTGCTATCTGTTTGAACATGTAAATATCTACACCGCTATCTGAATGAAAATGGAAATATCTACAAAGCTATCTGCATATACATGGAAATATCTACACAGCTATCTCTTTACACATGGAAATAACTACACCATTATATCTATAAACATGGAAATATCTACACCGCCATATGTATGAACATGGAAATATCTGCACCGCCATCTGTATGAACATATAAATATCTACACCGCCATCTGTATTAAGAAGGAAATATCTAAACAGCTATCTGTATAAACCTGGAAATATCTACACCGCTGCCTGTATAAACATGGAAATATCAGCACCGCTATCTGTATGAACATGGAAATATCTACACCGCTACCTGTATAAACATGGAAATAGCTACACCGCTATCTGTATGAACATGGAAATATCTACACCGCTATCTGTATGAACACGGAAATATCTGCACCGCCATCTGTATGAACATATAAGTATCTTCACCGCCATCTGTATTAAGATGGAGATATCTACACTGCTATCTGTATAAACATGGAAATATCTACACCGCCATCTGTATGAACATATAAATATCTACACCACCATCTGTATTAAGAAGGAAATATCTAAAATGCTATCTGTATAAACATGGAAATACCTACACCGCTGCCTGTATAAACATGGAAATATCAGCACCACTATCTGTATGAACATGGAAATATCTACACCGCAATCTGTATGAACATGGATATACCTACAGAGCCATCTGGATGAAGATGGAAATATCTACACCTCTATCTGTATGAACATGGAAATATCTACACCGCTATCTGTGTAAACATGCATACATCTTCACCGCTATCAGTATAAACATGGAAATATCTACACCGCTATCTGTATGAACATGGAAATAGCTACACCGCTATCTGTATGAACATGGATATATCTACACAGCTATCTGTATGAACATGGATATATCTACACAGCCATCTGGATGAACATGGAAATATCTACACCGCTATCTGTGTAAACATGCATACATCTTCACCACTATCTGTATAAACATGGAAATAACTACACCGCTATCTGTATGAACATGGAAATATCTGCACCGCTATCTGTATGAACATGGAAATATCTACACCGCTATCTGTTTGAACATGGAAATATCTACACCGCTATCTGTATGAACATGGAAATATCTACACCGCTATCTGTATGAACATGGATATATCTACACAGCCATCTGTCTGAACATGGAAATATCTACACTGCTATCTGTATGAACATGGAAATATCTACACCGCTATCTGCATGAAAATGGAAATATCTACAAAGCTATCTGCATATTCATGGAAATATCTACACAGCTATCTCTTTACACATGGAAATAACTACACCGCTATATCTATAAACATGGAAATATCTACACCGCCATATGTATGAACATGGAAATATCTGCACCGCCATCTGTATGAACATATAAATATCTACACCGCCATCTGTATTAAGAAGGACATATCTAAACAGCTATCTGTACAAACCTGGAAATATCTACACCGCTGCCTGTATAAACATGGAAATATCAGCACCGCTATCTTTATGAACATGGAAATATCTACACCGCTACCTGTATAAACATGGAAATACCTGCACCGCTATCTGTATGAACATGGATATATCTACACCGCTATCTGTATGAACATAGAAATATCTACACCGCTATCTGTATGAACATGGATATATCTACACAGCCCTCTGGATGAACATGGAAATATCCACAGCGCTATCTGTGCAAACATGCATACATCTTCACCGCTATCGGTATAAACATAGAAATATCTACACCGCTATCTCTATGAACATGGAAATATCTACACCGCCATCTGTTTGAAGATGGAAATATATACACCGCTATCTGCATGAAAATGGAAATATCTACAAAGCTATCTGCATATACATGGAAATATCTACACAGCTATCTCTTTACACATGGAAATAACTACACCGCTATATCTATAAACATGGAAATATCTACACCACCATCAGTATGAACATGGAAATATCTGCACCGCCATCTGTAAGAACATATAAATATCTACACCGCCATCTGTATTAAGAAGGAAATACCTAAAACGCCATATGTATAAACATGGAAATATCTACACCGCTGCCTGTATAAACATGGAAATATCAGCACCGCTCTCTGTATGAAAATGGAAATATCTACACCGTTATCTGTATGAACATGGAAATATCTACACTGCAATCTGTATGAACATGGAAATAGCTACACCGTTATCTGTATGAAAATGGAAATAGCTACACCGCTATCTGTATGAACATAGAAATATCTACACCGCTATCTGTATGAACATGGATATATCTACACAGCCATCTGTCTGAACATGGAAATATCTACACCGCTATCTGTATGAACATGGAAATATCTACACCGCTATCTGTATGAACATGGATATATCTACACAGCCATCTGGATGAACATGGAAATATCTACACCGCTATCTGTGTAAACATGCATACATCTTCACCACTATCTGAATAAACATGGAAATATCTGCACCGCTATCGGTATTAACATGGAAATATCTACACCGCTATCTGTATGAACATGGAAATACCTACACCTCTATCTGTTTGAAGATGGAAATATCTACACCGCTATCTGTATGAAAATGGAAATATCTACACTGCTATCTGCATATACATTTAAATATCTACACAGCTATCTCTTTACACATGGAAATAACTACACCACTATCTGTATGAACATGGAAATAACTACACCGCCATCACTATGAACATGGAAATATCTGCACCGCCATCTGTATGAACATATAAATATCTACACCGCCATCTGTATTAATATGGAGATATCTACACTGCTATCTGTATAAACATGGAAATATCTACACCGCCATCTGTATGAACATATAAATACACCGCCATCTGTATTTAGAAGGAAATATCTAAACCGCTTTCTGTATAAACATGGAAATATCTACACCGCTGCCTGTATAAACATGGAAATATCAGCACCGCTATCTGTATGAACATGGAAATATCTACACCGCTATCTGTAGGCACATGGAAATATCTACACCGCTGCCTGTATAAACATGGAAATATCAGCACCGCTATCTGTATGAACATGGAAATATCTACACCACTCTCTGTATGAACATGGATATATCTACACAGCCATCTGGATGAACATGGAAATATCTACACCACTATCTGTATGAACATGGAAATATCTACACCGCTATCTGTGTAAACATGCATACATCTTCACCGCTATCAGTATAAACATAGAAATATCTACACCGCTATCTGTATGAACATGGAAATAGCTACACTGCTATCTGTATGAACATAGAAATATCTACACCGCTATCTGTATGAACATGGATATATCTAAACAGCCATCTGGATGAACATGGAAATATCTACACCGCTATCTGTGTAAACATGCATACATCTTCACCGCTATCTGTATAAACATGGAAATATCTACACCGCTATCTGTATGAACATGGAAATATCTACACCGCTATCTGTATGAACATGGAAATATCTACACTGCTATCTGTTTGAACATGGAAATATCTAATCCGCTATCTGCATGAAAATGGAAATATCTACACTGCTATCTGCATATACATGGAAATATCTACACAGCTATCTCTTTACACATGGAAATAACTACACCGCTATCTGTATGAACATGGGAATATCTACACCGCCATCTGTATGAACATGGAAATATCTGCACCGCCATCTGTATGAACATATAAATATCTACACCGCCATCTGTATTAAGATGGAGATATCTACACCGCTATCTGAATAAACATGGAAATATCTACACCGCTATCTGTATAAACATGGAAATATCTACACCGCTATCTGTATACCCATGGAAATATCTACACCGCTACCTGCATAAACATGGAAATATCAGCACCGCTATCTGTATGAACATGGAAATACCTACACTGCTATCTGTATGAACATGGAAATATCTACACCGCTATCTGTATGAACATCGAAATATCTACACCGCTATCTGTATAAACATGGAAATATCTACACCGCTATCTGTATAAACATGGAAATATCTGCACCGCTATCTGTATGAACATGGATATGTCTACGCAGCCATCTAGGTGAACATGGAATTATCTACACCGCGATCTGTATGAACATGGAAATATCTACACCGCTATCTGTGTAAACATGCATACATCTTCACCGCTATCTGTATAAACCTGGAAATATCTACACCGCTATCATTATAAACATGGAAGTATCTACACTGCTATCTGTATAAACATGGAAATATCTACACCGCAACCTGTATAAACATGGAAATATCAGCACCGCTATCTGTATGAACATGGAAATATCTACACCGCTATCTGCATGAAAATGGAAATATCTACACTGCTATCTGCATATACATTTAAATATCTACACAGCTATCTCTTTACACATGGAAATAACTACACCGCTATCTGTATGAACATGGAAATATCTGCACTGCCATCTGTATGAACATATAAATATCTACACCGCCATCTGTATATAGATGGAGATATCTTCACCGCTATCTGTATAAACTTGGAAATATCTACACCGCTATCTCTATAAACATGGAAGCATCTACACCGCTATCTGTATAAACATGGAAATATCTACACCGCTACCTGTATAAACATGGAAATATCAGCACCGCTATCTGTATGAACATGGAAATATCTACACCACTATCTCTATGAACATGGAAATATCTACACCGCTATCTGTATGAACATGAAAATAGCTACACCGCTATCTGTATGAGCATGGAAATATCTACATCACTATCTGTATGAACATGGAAATATCTACACCGCTATCTATATGAACATGGATATATCTACACAGCCATCTGGATGAACATGGAAATATCTACACCGCTATCTGCATGAACTTGGAAATATCTACACCGCTATCTGTGTAAACATGCATACATCTTCACTGCAATCTCTATAAGCATGGAAATATCTACACCGCTATCTGTATGAACATGTAAATATCTACACCGCTATCTCTTTGAACATGGAAATATCTACACCGCTATCTGCATGAAAATGGAAATATCTACACAGCTATCTGCCTATTCATTGAAATATCTACACAGCTATCTCTTTACACATGGAAATAACTACTCCGCTATCTGTATGAACATGGAAATATCAGCACCGCTATCTGTATGAACATGGAATTATCTACACCGCTATCTGTATGAACATGGAAATATCTACACCGCTATCTGTATGAACATGGAAATAGCTACAAAGCTATGTGAATGAACATGGAAATATCTACACCGCTATCTGTTTAAACATGGAAATATCTACACCGCTATCTGCATGAAAATGGAAATATCTACAAAGCTATCTGCATATACATGGAAATATCTACACAGCTATCTCTTTACACATGGAAATAACTACACCGCTATATCTATAAACATGGAAATATGTACACCGCCATCTGTATGAACATGGAAATATCTGCACCGCCATCTGTATGAACATATAAATATCTACACCGCCATCTGTATTAAGAAGGAAATATCTAAACCGCTATCTGTATAAACATGGAAATATCTACACCGCTGCCTGTATAAACATGGAAATATCAGCACCGCTATCTGTATGAACGAGGAAATATCTACACCGCTATCTGTATGAACATGGAAATATATACACCGCTATCTGTGTGAACATGCATATATCTTCACCGCTATCTGTATAAACATGGGAATATCTACACCGCTATCTGTATGAACATGGAAATATCTACACCGCTATCTGTATGAACATGGAAATATCTACACCGCTATCTGTTTGAACATGGAAATATCTACACCGCTATCTGTATGAAAATGAAAATATCTACACTGCTATCTGCATATACATTTAAATATCTACACAGCTATCCCTTTACACATGGAAATAACTACACCGCTATCTGTATGAACATGGAAATATCTACACCGCCATCTGTATGAACATGGAAATATCTGCACCTCCATCTGTATGAACATATAAATATCTACACCGCCATCTGCATTAAGATGGAGATATCTACACTGCTATCTGTATAAACATGGAAATATCTACACCGCTATCTGTATAAACATGGAAATATCTACACCGCTATCTGTATAAACATGGAAATATCTACACCGCTACCTGTATAAACATGAAAATATCAGCACCGCAATCTGTATGAACATGGAAATATCTACACCGCTATCTGTATGAACATGGAAATTTCTACACCGCTGTCTGCATGAAAATGGAAATATCTACACAGCTATCTGCATATACATGGAAATATCTACACAGCTATCTCTTTACACATGGAAATAACTACACCGCTATCTCTATAAACATGGAAATACCTACACCGCCATCTGTATGAACATGGAAATATCTGCACCGCCATCTGTATGAACATATAAATATGTACACCGCCATCTGTATTAAGAAGGAGATATCTACACCGCTATCTGTATAAACATGGAAATATCTACACCGCTATCTGTATAAACATGGAAATATCTACACCGCTATCTGTATAAACATGGAAATATCTACACCGCTACCTGTATAAACATGGAAATATCAGCACCGCTATCGGTATGAACATGGAAATATCTACACCGCTATCTGTATGAACATGGAAATATCTTCACCGTCATCTGTATGAACATGGATATACCTATACAGCCATCTGGATGAACATGGAAATATCTACACCGCTATCAGCATGAACATGGAAATATCTACACCGCTATCTGTGTAAACATGCATACATCTTCACTGCAATCTGTATAAGCATGGAAATATCTACAGCGCTATCTGTATGAACATGAATATTTCTACACAGCCATCTGGATGAACATGGAAATATCTACACCGCAATCTGTATGAACATGGAAATATCTACACCGCTATGTGTTTAAACATGCATACATCTTCACCGCTATCTGTATAAACATGGAAATATCTACATCGCTATATGTATGAACATGGAAATATCAACACCGCTATCTGTATGAACATGGAAATATCTACACCGCTATCTGTTTGAACATGGAAATATCTACACCGCTATCTGCATGAAAATGGAAATATCTACACTGCTATCTGCATATACATTTAAATATCTACACAGCTATCTCTTAACACATGGAAATAACTACACCGCTATCTGTATGAACATGGAAATATCTACACCACCATCTGTATGAACATGGAAATATCTGCACCGCCATCTGTATGAACATGGAAATATCTAAACCGCTATCTGTATGAACATGGAAATATCTACACCGCTATCTGTATGAACATGGAAATATCTACACCGCTATCAGTTTGAACATGGAAATATCTACACCGCTATCTGCATGAACATGGAAATATCTTCACCGCCATCTGCATGAACATGGATATGTCTACGCAGCCATCTAGATGAACATGGAATTATCTACACCGCGATCTGTATGAACATGGAAATATCTACACCGCTATCTGTGTAAACATGCATACATCTTCACCGCTATCTGTATAAACCTGGAAATATCTACACCGCTATCATTATAAACATGGAAGTATCTACACTGCTATCTGTATAAACATGGAAATATCTACACCGCAACCTGTATAAACATGGAAATATCAGCACCGCTATCTGTATGAACATGGAAATATCTACACCGCTATCTGCATGAAAATGGAAATATCTACACTGCTATCTGCATATACATTTAAATATCTACACAGCTATCTCTTTACACATGGAAATAACTACACCGCTATCTGTATGAACATGGAAATATCTGCACTGCCATCTGTATGAACATATAAATATCTACACCGCCATCTGTATATAGATGGAGATATCTTCACCGTTATCTGTATAAACTTGGAAATATCTACACCGCTATCTCTATAAACATGGAAGCATCTACACCGCTATCTGTATAAACATGGAAATATCTACACCGCTACCTGTATAAACATGGAAATATCAGCACCGCTATCTGTATGAACATGGAAATATCTACACCACTATCTCTATGAACATGGAAATATCTACACCGCTATCTGTATGAACATGGAAATAGCTACACCGCTATCTGTATGAGCATGGAAATATCTACATCACTATCTGTATGAACATGGAAATATCTACACCGCTATCTATATGAACATGGAAATATCTACACAGCCATCTGGATGAACATGGAAATATCTACACCGCTATCTGCATGAACTTGGAAATATCTACACCGCTATCTGTGTAAACATGCATACATCTTCACTGCAATCTCTATAAGCATGGAAATATCTACACCGCTATCTGTATGAACATGTAAATATCTACACCGCTATCTCTTTGAACATGGAAATATCTACACCGCTATCTGCATGAAAATGGAAATATCTACACAGCTATCTGCCTATTCATTGAAATATCTACACAGCTATCTCTTTACACATGGAAATAACTACTCCGCTATCTGTATGAACATGGAAATATCAGCACCGCTATCTGTATGAACATGGAAATATCTACACCGCTATCTGTATGAACATGGAAATATCTACACCGCTATCTGTATGAACATGGAAATAGCTACAAAGCTATGTGAATGAACATGGAAATATCTACACCGCTATCTGTTTAAACATGGAAATATCTACACCGCTATCTGCATGAAAATGGAAATATCTACAAAGCTATCTGCATATACATGGAAATATCTACACAGCTATCTCTTTACACATGGAAATAACCACAGCGCTATATCTATAAACATGGAAATATGTACACCGCCATCTGTATGAACATGGAAATATCTGCACCGCCATCTGTATGAACATATAAATATCTACAACGCCATCTGTATTAAGAAGGAAATATCTAAACCGCTATCTGTATAAACATGGAAATATCTACACCGCTGCCTGTATAAACATGGAAATATCAGCACCGCTATCTGTATGAACGAGGAAATATCTACACCGCTATCTGTATGAACATGGAAATATATACACCGCTATCTGTGTGAACATGCATATATCTTCACCGCTATCTGTATAAACATGGGAATATCTACACTGCTATCTGTATGAACATGGAAATATCTACACCGCTATCTGTATGAACATGGAAATATCTACACCGCTATCTGTTTGAACATGGAAATATCTACACCGCTATCTGCATGAAAATGGAAATATCTACACTGCTATCTGCATATACATTTAAATATCTACACAGCTATCCCTTTACACATGGAAATAACTACACCGCTATCTGTATGAACATGGAAATATCTACACCGCCATCTGTATGAACATGGAAATATCTGCACCTCCATCTGTATGAACATATAAATATCTACACCGCCATCTGCATTAAGATGGAGATATCTACACTGCTATCTGTATAAACATGGAAATATCTACACCGCTATCTGTATAAACATGGAAATATCTACACCGCTATCTGTATAAACATGGAAATATCTACACCGCTACCTGTATAAACATGAAAATATCAGCACCGCAATCTGTATGAACATGGAAATATCTACACCGCTATCTGTATGAACATGGAAATATCTACACCGCTATCTGTATGACCATGGAACTATCTACACCGCTATCTGTATGAACATGGAAATATCTACTCCGCTATCTCTTTGAACATGGAAATTTCTACACCGCTGTCTGCATGAAAATGGAAATATCTACACAGCTATCTGCATATACATGGAAATATCTACACAGCTATCTCTTTACACATGGAAATAACTACACCGCTATCTCTATAAACATGGAAATACCTACACCGCCATCTGTATGAACATGGAAATATCTGCACCGCCATCTGTATGAACATATAAATATGTACACCGCCATCTGTATTAAGAAGGAGATATCTACACCGCTATCTGTATAAACATGGAAATATCTACACCGCTATCTGTATAAACATGGAAATATCTACACCGCTATCTGTATAAACATGGAAATATCTACACCGCTACCTGTATAAACATGGAAATATCAGCACCGCTATCGGTATGAACATGGAAATATCTACACCGCTATCTGTATGAACATGGAAATATCTTCACCGTCATCTGTATGAACATGGATATACCTACACAGCCATCTGGATGAACATGGAAATATCTACACCGCTATCAGCATGAACATGGAAATATCTACACCGCTATCTGTTTAAACATGCATACATCTTCACCGCTATCTGTATAAACATGGAAATATCTACATCGCTATATGTATGAACATGGAAATATCAACACCGCTATCTGTATGAACATGGAAATATCTACACCGCTATCTGTTGGACCATGGAAATATCTACACCGCTATCTGAATGAAAATGGAAATACCTACACTGCTATCTGCATATACATGGAAATATCCACACAGCTATCTCTTTACACATGGAAATAACTACACCGCTATCTGCACGAACATGGAAATATCTACACCGCCATATGTATGAACATGGAAATATCTGCACCGCTATCTGTATGAACATATAAATATCTACGCCGCCATCTGTATTAACATGGAGATATCTACACCGCTATCTGTATAAACATGGAAATGTCTACACCGCTATCTGTATAAACATGGAAATATCTACACCGCTATCTGTATAAACATGGAAATATCTACATCGCTACCTGTATAAGCATGGAAATATCAGCACCGCTATCTGTATGAACAGGGAAATATCTACACCGCTATCTCTATGAACATGGAAATATCTACAAAGCTATCTGAATGAACATGGAAATATCTACACCGCTATCTGTTTGAACATGGAAATATCTACACCGCTATCTGCATGAAAATGGAAATATCTATAAAGCTTTATGCATATACATGGAAATATCTACACAGCTATCTCTTTACACATGGAAATAACTACACCGCTATATCTATAAACATGGAAATATCTACACCGCCATCTGTATGATCGTGGAAATATCTGCACTGCCATCTTTATGAACATATACATATCTAAACCACCATCTGTATTAAGAAGGAAATATCTAAACCTCTATCTGTATAAACATGGAAATATCTGCACCACTGCCTGTATAAACATGGAAATATCAGCACCGCTATCTGTATGAACATGGAAATATCTACACCGCTATCCGTATGAACATGGAAATATGTACACCGCTCTCTGTATAAGCATGGAAATATCTACACAGCTATCTGTATGAACATGGAAATATCTACACCGCTATCTGTATGAACATGGAAATATCTACACCGCTGTCTGTTTGAACATGGAAATATCTACACCGCTATCTGCATGAAAATGGAAATATCTACACTGCTATCTGCATATACATTTAAATATCTACACAGCTATCTCTTTACACATGGAAATAACTACACCGCTATCTGTATGAACATGGAAATATCTGCACTGCCATCTGTATGAACATATAAATATCTACACCGCCATCTGTATATAGATGGAGATATCTTCACCGCTATCTGTATAAACTTGGAAATATCTACACCGCTATCTCTATAAACATGGAAGCATCTACACCGCTATCTGTATAAACATGGAAATATCTACACCGCTACCTGTATAAACATGGAAATATCAGCACCGCTATCTTTATGAACATGGAAATATCTACACCACTCTCTCTATGAACATGGAAATATCTACACCGCTATCTGTATGAACATGGAAATAGCTACACCGCTATCTGTATGAGCATGGAAATATCTACACCACTATCTGTATGAACATGGAAATATCTACACCGCTATCTATATGAACATGGATATATCTACACAGCCATCTGGATGAACAAGGAAATATCTACACCGCTATCTGCATGAACTTGGAAATATCTACACTGCTATCTGTGTAAACATGCATACATCTTCACTGCAATCTCTATAAGCATGGAAATATCTACACCGCTATCTGTATGAACATGTAAATATCTACACCGCTATCTCTTTGAACATGGAAATATCTACACCGCTATCTGCATGAAAATGGAAATATCTACACAGCTATCTGCCTATTCATTGAAATATCTACACAGCTATCTCTTTACACATGGAAATAACTACACCGCTATCTGTATGAACATGGAAATATCAGCACCGTTATCTGTATGAACATGGAAATATCTACACCGCTATCTGTATGAACATGGAAATATCTACACCGCTATCTGTATGAACATGGAAATAGCTACAAAGCTATGTGAATGAACATGGAAATATCTACACCGCTATCTGTTTAAACATGGAAATATCTACACCGCTATCTGCATGAAAATGGAAATATCTACAAAGCTATCTGCATATACATGGAAATATCTACACAGCTATCTCTTTACACATGGAAATAACTACACCGCTATATCTATAAACATGGAAATATGTACACCGCCATCTGTATTAACATGGAAATATCTGCACCGCCATCTGTATGAACATATAAATATCTACACCGCCATCTGTATTAAGAAGGAAATATCTAAACCGCTATCTGTATAAACATGGAAATATCTACACCGCTGCCTGTATAAACATGGAAATATCAGCACCGCTATCTGTATGAACAAGGAAATATCTACACCGCTATCTGTATGAACATGGAAATATATACACCGCTATCTGTGTGAACATGCATATATCTTCACCGCTATCTGTATAAACATGGGAATATCTACACCGCTATCTGTATGAACATGGAAATATCTACACCGCTATCTGTATGAACATGGAAATATCTACACCGCTATCTGTTTGAACATGGAAATATCTACACCGCTATCTGCATGAAAATGGAAATATCTACACTGCTATCTGCATATACATTTAAGTATCTACACAGCTATCTCTTTACACATGGAAATAACTACACCGCTATCTGTATCAACATGGAAATATCTACACCGCCATCTGTATGAACATGGAAATATCTGCACCGCCATCTGTATGAACATATAAATATCTACACCGCCATCTGTATTAAGATGGAGATATCTACACTGCTATCTGTATAAACATGGAAATATCTACACCACTATCTGTATAAACATGGAAATATCTACACCGCTATCTGTATAAACATGGAAATATCTACACCGCTACCTGTATAAAAATGAAAATATCAGCACCGCAATCTGTATGAACATGGAAATATATACACCGCTATCTGTATGAACATGGAAATATCTACACCGCTATCTGTATGACCATGGAACTATCTACACCGCTATCTGTATGAACATGGAAATATCTACTCCGCTATCTCTTTGAACATGGAAATTTCTACACCTCTGTCTGCATGAAAATGGAAATATCTACACAGCTATCTGCATATACATGTAAATATCTACAAAGCTATCTCTTTACACATGGAAATAACTACACCGCTATCTCTATAAACATGGAAATATCTACACCGCCATCTGTATGAACATGGAAATATCTGCACCGCCATCTGTATGAACATATAAATATGTACACCGCCATCTGTATTAAGAAGGAGATATCTACACCGCAATCTGTATAAACATGGAAATATCTACACCGCTATCTGTATAAACATGGAAATATCTACACCGCTATCTGTATAAACATAGAAATATCTACACCGCTACCTGTATAAACATGGAAATATCAGCACCGCTATCGGTATGAACATGGAAATATCTACACCGCTATCTGTATGAACATGGAAATATCTTCACCGTCATCTGTATGAACATGGATATACCTACACAGCCATCTGGATGAACATGGATATATCTACACCGCTATCAGCATGAACATGAAAATATCTACACCGCTATCTGTGTAAACATGCATACATCTTCACTGGAATCTGTATAAGCATGGAAATATCTACAACGCTATCTGTATGAACATGGATATTTCTACACAGCCATCTGGATGAACATGGAAATATCTACACCGCAATCTGTATGAACATGGAAATATCTACACCGCTATCTGTGTAAACATGCATACATCTTCACCGCTATCTGTATAAACATGGAAATATCTACATCGCTATCTGTATGAACATGGAAATATCTACACCGCTATCTGTATGAACATGGAAATATCTACACCGCTATCTGTAAGAACATTGATATATCTACACAGCCCTCTGGATGAACATGGAAATATCCACACCGCTATCTGTGTAAACATGCATACATCTTCACCGCTATTTGTATAAACATGGAAATATCTACACCGCTATCTGTATGAACACGGAAACATCTACACCACTTTCTGATTGAAGATAGAAATATATACACTGCTATCTGCATGAAAATGGAAATACCTACACAGCTATCTGAATATACATGGAAATATCTACACAGCTATCTCTTTACACATGGAAATATCTACACCGCTATCTGTATGAACATGGAAATATCTACACCGCCATCTGTATGAACATGGAAATATCTGCACCACCATCTGTATGAACATATAAATATCTACACCGCCATCTGTATTAAGATGCAGATATCTACACCGCAATCTGAATAAACATGGAAATATCTACACCGCTATCTGTATAAACATGGAAATATCTACACCGCTATCTGTATAAACATCGAAATATCTACACCGCTACCTGCATAAACATGGAAATATCAGCACCGCTATCTGAATGAACATGGATATATCTACACAGCCATCTGTATCAACATGGAAATATCTACACCACTATCTGTATGAACATGGAAATATCTACACCGCTATCTGTATGAACATGGAAATACCTACACCGCTATCTGTTTGAACATGGAAATATCTACACCGCTTTCTGCATGAAAATGGAAGTATCTACACTGCTATCTGCATATACATTTAAATATCTACACAGCTATCTCTTAACACATGGAAATAACTACACCGCTATCTGTATGAACATGGAAACATCTACACCGCTATCTGTTTGAAGATGGAAATATATACACCGCTATCTGCATGAAAATGGAAATATCTACACAGCTATCTGCATATAGATGGAAATATCTACACAGCTATCTCTTTACGCATGGAAATAACTACACCGCCATCTGCATGACCATGGAAATATCTACACCGCCATCTGTATGAACATGGAAATATCTGCACCGCCATCTTTATGAACATATAAATATCTACACCGCCATCTGTATTAAGATGGAGATATCTAAACCGCTATCTGAATAAACATGGAAATATCTACACCGTTATCTGTATAAACATGGAAATATCTACACCGCTATCTGTATAAACATGGAAATACCTACACCGCTACCTGTATAAACATGGAAATATCAGCACCGCTATCTGTATGAACATGGAAATATCTACACCGCTATCTGTATGAACATGCAAATATCTACACCACTATCTGTATGAACATGGGAATATCTACAAAGCTATCTGAATGAACATGGAAATATCTACACCGCTATCTGTTTGAACATGGAAATATCTACACCGCTATCTGTATAAACATGGAAATATCTACACCGCTACCTGTATAAACATGAAAATATCAGCACCGCAATCTGTATGAACATGGAAATATATACACCGCTATCTGTATGAACATGGAAATATCTACACCGCTATCTGTATGACCATGGAACTATCTACACCGCTATCTGTATGTAAATGGAAATATCTACTCCGCTATCTCTTTGAACATGGAAATTTCTACACCGCAGTCTGCATGAAAATGGAAATATCTACACAGCTATCTGCATATACATGAAAATATCTACACAGCTATCTCTTTACACATGGAAATAACTACACCGCTATCTGTATGAACATGGAAATATCTGCACAGCCATGGGTATGAACATGGAAATATCTGCACCGCCATCTGTATGAACATATAAATATCTACACCGCCATGTGTATTAAGATGGAGATATCTACACTGCTATCTGTATAAACATGGAAATATCTACACCGCTATCTGTATAAACATGGAAATATCTACACCGCTATCTGTATAAACATGGAAATATCTACATCACTACCAGTATAAACATGGAAATATCAGCACTGCTATGTGTATGAACATGGAAATATCTACACCGCTATCTGAATGAACATGGAAACATCTACACCGCTATCTGTATGAACATGGATATATCTACACAGCCATCTGGATGAACATGGAAATATCTACACCGCTATTTGCATGAACATGGAAATATCTACACCGCTATCTGTGAAAACATGCATACATCTTCACCGCTATCTGTATAAACATGGAAATATGTACACCGCTATCTGTATGAACATGGAAATATCTACACCGCTATCTGTATGAACATGGAAATATCTACACCGCTATCTGTTTGAATATGGAAATATCTACACCGCTATCTGCATGAAAATGGAAATATCTACACTGCTATCTGCATATACATGGAAATATCTACACAGCTATCTCTTTACACATGGAAATAACTACACCGCTATCTGTATGAACATGGAAATATCTACACCGCCATCTGTATGAACACGGATATATCTGCACCGCTATCTGTATGAACATATTAATATCTACACTGCCATCTGTATTCAGATGGAGATATCTACACCGCTATCTGTATAAACATGGAAATATCTACACCGCTATCTGTATAAACATGGAAATATCTACACCGCTATCTGTATAAACATGGAAATATCTACACCGCTACCTGTATCAACATGGAAATATCAGCACCGCCATCTGTATGAACATGGATATGTCTACGCACCCATCTAGATGAACATGGAAATATCTACACCGCGATCTGTATGAACATGGAAATATCTACACCGCTACCTGCATAAACATGGAAATATCAGCACCGCTATCTGAATGAACATGGATATATCTACACAGCCATTTGTATCAACATGGAAATATCTACACCACTATCTGTATGAACATGGAAATATCTACACCGCTATCTGTATGAAGATGGAAATACATACACCGCTATCTGTTTGAACATGGAAATATGTACACCGCTATCTGCATGAAAATGGAAATATCTACACTGCTATCTGCATATACATTTAAATATCTACGCAGCTATCTCTTAACACATGGAAATAACTACAACGCTATCTGTATGAACATGGAAATATCTACACCACCATCTGTATGAACATGGAAATATCTGCACGGCCATCTGTATGAACAGGGAAATATCTACACCGCAATCTGTATGAACATGGAAATATCTACACCGCTATCTGTATGAACATGGAAATATCTACTCCGCTATCTGTATGAACATGGAAATATCTACACCGCTATCTGTTTGAACATGGAAATATCTACACCGCTATCTGCATGAACATGGAAATATCTTCACCGCCATCTGTATGAACATGGATATGTCTACGCAGCCATCTAGATGAACATGGAATTATCTACACCGCGATCTGTATGAACATGGAAATATCTACACCGCTATCTGTGAAAACATGCATACATCTTCACCGCTATCAGTATAAACATGGAAATATCTACACCGCTATCTGTATGAACATGGAAATATCTACACCGCTATCTGTTTGAACATGGAAATATCTAAACCGCTATCTGCATAAAAATAGAAATATCTACACAGCTATCTGCATATACATGGAAATATCTACAAAGCTATCTCTTTACACATGGAAATAACTACACCGCTATATCTATAAACATGGAAATATCTACACCGCCATCTGTATGAACATGGAAATATCTGCACCGCCATCTGTATGAACATATAAATATCTACACCGCCATCTGTATTAAGATGGAGATATCTTCACCGCTATGTGTATAAACTTGGAAATATCTACACCGCTATCTGTATATAGATGGAGATATCTTCACCGCTATCTGTATGAGCATGGAAATATCTACACCACTATCTGTATGAACATGGAAATATCTACACCGCTATCAGTATGAACATGGATATATCTACACAGCCATCTGGATGAACATGGAAATAACTACACCGCTATCTGCATGAACTTGGAAATATCTACACCGCTATCTGTGTAAACATGCATACATCTTCACTGCAATCTCTATAAGCATGGAAATATCTACACCGCTATCTGTATGAACATGGAAATATCTACACCGCTATCTCTTTGAACATGGAAATATCTACACCGCTATCTGCATGAAAATGGAAATATCTACACAGCTATCTGCATATACATTTAAATATCTACACAGCTATCTCTTTACACATGGAAATAACTACAGCGCTATCTGTATGAACATGGAAATATCTACACCGCCATCTGTATGAACATGGAAATATCTGCACCGCCATCTGTATGAACATATAAATATCTACACCGCCATCTGTATTAAGACGGCGATATCTACACTGCTATCTGTATAAACATGGAAATATCTACACCGCTATCTGTATAAACATGGAAATATCTACACCGCTATCTGTATAAACATGGAAATATCTACACCGCTACCTGTATAAACATGAAAATACCAGCACCGCAATCTGTATGAACATGGAAATATCTACACCACTATCTCTATGAACATGGAAATATCTACACCGCTATCTGTATGAACATGGAAATAGCTACACCGCTATCTGTATGAGCATGGAAATATCTACACCACTATCTGTATAAACATGGAAATATCTACACCGCTATCTGCATAAACATAGAAATATCTACACCGCTACCTGTATAAACATGGAAATATCAGCACCGCTATCGGTATGAACATGGAAATATCTACACCGCTATCTGTATGAACATGGAAATATCTTCACCGTCATCTGTATGAACATGGATATACCTACACAGCCATCTGGATGAACATGGAAATATCTACACCGCTATCAGCATGAACATGAAAATATCTACACCGCTATCTGTGTAAACATGCATACATCTTCACTGGAATCTGTATAAGCATGGAAATATCTACAACGCTATCTGTATGAACATGGATATTTCTACACAGCCATCTGGATGAACATGGAAATATCTACACCGCAATCTGTATGAACATGGAAATATCTACACCGCTATCTGTGTAAACATGCATACATCTTCACCGCTATCTGTATAAACATGGAAATATCTACATCGCTATCTGTATGAACATGGAAATATCTACACCGCTATCTGTATGAACATGGAAATATCTACACCGCTATCTGTACGAACATTGATATATCTACACAGCACTCTGGATGAACATGGAAATATCCACACCGCTATCTGTGTAAACAGGCATACATCTTCACCGCTATTTGTATAAACATGGAAATATCTACACCGCTATCTGTATGAACATGGAAACATCTACACCGCTATCTGTTTGAAGATGGAAATATATACACCGCTATCTGCATGAAAATGGAAATATCTACACAGCTATCTGCATATAGATGGAAATATCTACACAGCTATCTCTTTACGCATGGAAATAACTACACCGCCATCTGCATGACCATGGAATTATCTACACCGCCATCTGTATGAACATGGAAATATCTGCACCGCCATCTTTATGAACATATAAATATCTACACCGCCATCTGTATTAAGATGGAGATATCTAAACCGCTATCTGAATAAACATGGAAATATCTACACCGTTATCTGTATAAACATGGAAATACGTACACCGCTACCTGTATAAAAATGGAAATATCAGCACCGCTATCTGTATGAACATGGAAATATCTACACCGCTATCTGTATGAACATGCAAATATCTACACCGCTATCTGTATGAACATGGAAATATCTACAAAGCTATCTGAATGAACATGGAAATATCTACACCGCTATCTGTTTGAACATGGAAATATCTACACCGCTATCTGTATAAACATGAAAATATCTACACCGCTACCTGTATAAACATGGAAATATCAGCACCGCTATCTGTATGAACATGGAAATATCTACACCACTATCTCTAAGAACATGGAAATATCTACACCGCTATCTGTATGAACATGGAAATAGCTACAATGCTATCTGTATGAACATGGAAATATCTACACCACTATCTGTATGAACATGGAAATATCTACACCGCCATCTGTATGAACATGGATATATCTACACAGCCATCTGGATGAACATGGAAATATCTACACCGCTATCTGCATGAACATGGAAATATCTACACCGATATCTGTGTAAACATGCATACATCTTCACCGCAATCTGTATAAGCATGGAAATATCTACACCGCTATCTGTATGAACATGGAAATATCTACACCGTTATCTGTTTGAACATGGAAATATCTAAACCGCTATCAGCATGAAAATGGAAATATCTACACAGCTATCTGCATATACATGGAAATATCTACACAGCTATCTCTTTACACATGGAAATATCTACACCGCTATCTGCATGAACATGGAAATATCTACACCGCGATCTGTATGAACATGGAAATATCTACACCGCTAGCAGTATGAACATGGATATATCTACAAAGCCCTCTGGATGAACATGGAAATATCCACACTGCTATCTGTGTAAACATTCATACATCTTCACCGCTAGCTGTATAAACATGGAAATATCTACACCGCTATCTGTATGAACACGGAAACATCTACACCACTATCTGTTTGAAGATAGAAATGTATACACTGCTATCTGCATGAAAATGGAAATATCTACACAGCTATCTGCATATACATGGAAATATCTACACAGCTATCTCTTTACACATGGAAATAACTACACCGCTACCTGTATGAACATGGAAATATCTACACCACCATCTGTATGAACATGGAAATATCTGCACCGCCATCTGTATGAACATGGAAATATCTACACCGCAATCTGTATGAACATGGAAATATCTACACCGCTATCTGTATGAACATGGAAATATCTACACCGCCATCTGTATGAACATGGAAATATCTACACCGCTATCTGTTTGAACATGGAAATATCTACACCACTATCTGCATGAACAAGGAAATATCTTCACCGCCATCTGTATGAACATGGATATGTCTACGCAGCCATCTAGATGAACATGGAATTATCTACACCGCGATCTGTATGAACATGGAAATATCTACACCGCTATCTGTGTAAACATGCATACATCTTAACCGCTATCTGTATAAACATGGAAATATCTACACCGCTATCTGTATGAACATGGAAATATCTACACCGCTATCTGTTTGAACATGGAAATATCTAAACCGCTATCTGCATAAAAATAGAAATATCTACACAGCTATCTGCATATAAATGGAAATATCTACAAAGCTATCTCTTTACACATGGAAATAACTACACCGCTATCTGTATGAACATGGACATATCTACACCGACATCTGTATGAACATGGAAATATCTGCACCGCCATCTGTATGAACATATAATTATCTACACCGCCATCTGTATTAAGATGGAGATATCTACACTGCTATCTGCATAAACATGGAAATATCTACACCGCTATCTGTATAAACATGGAAATATCTACACCTCTATCTGTATAAACATGGAAATATCTACACCACTACCTGTATAAACATGGAAATATCAGCACCGCTATCTGTATGAACATGGAAATATCTACACCGCTATCTGTATGAACATGGAAATATCTACACCGGTATCTGTATGAACATGGAAATATCTACACCGCTATATGTTTGAACATGGAAATATCTACACCGCTATCTGTATGAACGTGGAAATATCTTCACCGCCATGTGTATGAACATGGATATGTCTACAAAGCCATCTAGATGAACATGGAAATATCTACACCGCAATCTGTATGAACATGGAAATATCTACACCGCGATCTGTATGAACATGGAAATATATATACCGCTATCTGTGTAAACATGCATACATCTTCACCACTATCTGTATAAACATGGAAATATCCACACCGCTATCTGTATGAACATGGAAATATCTACACCGCTATCTGTTTGAACATGGAAATATCTAAACTGCTATCTGCATAAAAATAGAAATATCTACACAGCTATCTGCATATACATGCAAATATCTACAAAGCTATCTCTTTACACATGGAAATAACTACACCGCTATCTCTATAAACATGGAAATATCTACACCACCATCTGTATGAACATGGAAATATCTGCACCGCCATCTGTATGAACATATAAATATCTACACCGCCATCTGTATTAAGATGGAGATATCTTCACCGCTATGTGTATAAACTTGGAAATATCTACACCGCTATCTGTATAAACATGGTAATATCTACACCGCTATCTGTATAAAAATGGAAATATCTACACCGCTACCTGTATAAACATGGAAATATCAGCACCGCTATCTGTATGAACATGGAAATATCTACACCACTATCTCTAAGAACATGGAAATATCTACACCGCTATCTGTATGAACATGGAAATAGCTACAATGCTATCTGTATGGACATGGAAATATCTACACCACTATCTGTATGAACATGGAAATATCTAAACCGCCATCTGTATGGACATGGATATATCTACACAGCCATCTGGATGAACATGGAAATATCTACACCGTTATCTGCATGAACATGGAAATATCTACACCGCTTTCTGTGTAAACATGCATACATCTTCACCGCAATCTGTATAAGCATGGAAATATCTACACCGCCATCTGGATGAACATGGAAATATCTACACCGCTATCTGTTAGAACATGGAAATATCTACACCGCTATCTGTATAAACATGGAAATATCTACACTGCTACCTGTATAAACATGGAAATATCAGCACCGCTCTCTGTATGAACATGGAAATATCAGCCCCTCTATCTGTATGAACATGGAAATATCTACACCGCTATCTGTATGAACATGGAAATATCTACAAAGCTATCCGTATGAAAATGGAAATATCTTCACTGCCATCTGTATGAACATGGATATATCTACACAGCCATCTGGATGAACATGGAAATATCTACACCGCTATCTGTATGAACATGGAAATATCTACACCGCTATCTGTGTAAACATGCATACATCTTCACCGCTATCTGTATAAACATGGAAATATCTACACTGCTATCTGTATGAACATGGAAATATCTACACCGCTATCTGTTTGAACATGGAAATATCTACACCGCTATCTGCATGAAAATGGAAATATCTACACAGCTATCTGCATATACAGGGAAATGTCTACAATGCTATCTCTTTACACATGGATATAACTACTCCGCTATCTCTATAAACATGGAAATATCTACAGCGCCATCTGTATGAACATGGAAATATCTACACCGCTATCTGTGTAAACATGGAAATATCTACACCGATATCTTTGTAAACATGGAAATATCTACAATGCTATCTCTGTAAACATGGAAATATCTACACAGCCATCTGTAGGAACATGTAAATATCTACACCAGTATCTCTATAAACATGGAAATATCTACACTGCTATCTGTATAAACATGGAGATATCTACACCGCTATCTGTGTAAACATGGAAAGATCTACACCGCTATCACTGAAAACATGGAAAGATCTACACCATTATGTTTATAAAGACGTAAATATCTACACCGCTATCTGTATAAACATGGAAATATCTACACAGCCATCTGTAGGAGCATGTAAATATCTACACAGTTATCTGTATACACATGGAAATATCTACACCGCTATCTGTATAAACATGGAACTATCTACACCGTTATCTGTGTAAACATGGAAATATCTACACCGCCATCTCTTAAATCTTGGAAATATCTTCACCGTTATGTGCATAAACATGGAAATATCTTCACCGTCATCTGTATGAACATGGAAATATCTACACTGCCATCTGTATAAACATGGAAATATCTACACCGCCATCTGTTTGAACATGAAAATATCTACACAGCCAACTCTATTAACATTGAAATATCTCCACCGCTATCTGTATAAACATGGAAATATCTACACCGCTATCTGTGTAAAAATGGAAATATCTACACCGCTATCTGTGTAAACATGGAAGTATCTACAGGGCTATCTCTATAAACATGGAAATATCTTCACCGCCATCTGTATGAAGATGGAAATATCTACATCGTGATCTGTATAAACATGGAAATATCTACACCGCTATCTGTATAAACATGGAAATATCTACACCGCTATCTCTATAACCATGGAAATATCTACACCGCTATCTGTATAAACATGGAAATATCCACACTGCTATCTGTATAGACATGGAAATATCTACACCGCTATCTGTATAAACATGTAAATATCTACACCGCTATCTGTGTAAACATGGAAATATCTACAAAACTATCTGTGTAAACATGGAAATATCTACACCGCTATCTATACAAACATGGAAATATCTACACAGCCATCTGTAGGAATATGTAAATATCTACACCGTTATCTGTATACACATGGAATTATCTACACCGCTATCTGTATGAACATGGAAATGTCTACACCGCTATCTGTGTAAACATGGAAATAACTACACCGCTATCTGTGTAAACATGGAGATATCTACACCGCTATCTCTATAAACATGGAAATATCCACACAGCCATCTATATAAACATGGAAATATCTACACTATGCTCTGTATAAACCTGGAAATATCTACACTTATATCTCTATAAACATGGAAATAACTACACCGCTATCTCTATAAAAATGGAAATATCTACACCGCTATCTGTGTAAACATGGAAATATCTACACCGCTGTCTGTGTAAACATGGAAATACCTACACCGCTATATCTATTAACATGGAAATATCTACACCGCCATCTGTATGGGTATGGAAATATCTACACCGCCATCTGTATAAACATGGAAATATCTACACCGTTATGTGTATAAAGATGGAAATATCTTCACTGCTATCTGTAAAAACATGGAAATATCTACACCGCCATCTGTATGAGCATGGAAATGTCTAAACCGCCAACTCTATAAACATGGAAATATCTACAGCGCCATGCGTTGGAACATAGAAATATCTACACCGCTTTCTGTATAAACATGGAAATATCTACACCGCTATCTGCATAAAAGTGGAAATATCTTCACCGCTATCTGCATAAACTTGGAAATATCTACACCACTATCTTGTAAACATGGAAATATCTAAAAAAACAACTGTGGGAACATGGAAATATCTACACCGCTATCTCTATAAACATGGAAATATCTACACCGCTATCTGTATAAACATGGAAATATCTACACAGCCATCTGTAGGAACATGTAAATATCTACACAGTTATCTGTATACACATGGAAATATCTACACCGCTATCTGTATTAACATGGAAATATCGACACCTCTATCTGTGTAAACTTGGAAATATCTACACCGCTATCTGTGTAAACATGGAAATATCTACACCGCTATCTCTAAAAACATGGAAAGATCTACACCATTATGTGTATAAAGATGGAAATATCTACACCGCTGTCTGTATAAACATGGAAATATCTACACCGCCATCTGTATGAACGTGGAAATGTCTAAACCGCCATCTCTATAAACATGTAAATATCTACATCGCCCTCTGTAGGAACATGGAAATATCTACAACGCTATCTGTTTAAACATTGAAATATCTACACCGCTATCTGCCTAAAAGTGGAAATATCTACACCGCTATCTGCATAAACTTGGAAATATCTACACCGCTATCTGTGTAAACATGGAAATATCTAAACCACCAACTGTAGGAACATGGAAATATCTACACCACTATCTCCATAAACATTGACATATCTACACCACTATCTGTAAAAACATGGAAATATCTACACAGCCATGTGTAGGAACATGTAAATATCTACACCACTATCCCTATAAACATGGAAATATCTACACTGCTATCTGTATAAACATGGAAATATCTACACCGCTATCTGTGTAAACATGGAAAGATCTACACCGCTATCTCTGAAAACATGGAAAGATCTACACCATTATGTGTATAAAGACGTAAATATCTACACCGCTATCTGTATAAACATGGAAATATCTACGCAGCCATCTGTAGGAACATGTAAATATCTACACAGTTATCTGTATACACATGGAAATATCTACACCACTATCTGTATAAACACGGAAATATCTACACCGCTATCTGTGTAAACATGGAAATATCTACACTGCTATCTGTATGAACATGGAAATATCTTCTCCGCCATCTGTATGAACATGGATATATCTACACCGCCATCTCTTAAAACTTGGAAATATCTTCACCGTTATTTGTATAAACATGGAAATATCTTCACCGTCATCTGTATGAACATGGAAATATCTACACTGCCATTGATATAAACATGGAAATATCTACACCGCCATCTGTTTGAACATGAAAATATCTACACCTCCAACTCTATAAACATTGAAATATCTACACCGCTATCTGTATAAACATGGAAATATCTACACCGCTATCTGTGTAAACCTGGAAATATCTACACCGCTATCTGTGTAAACATGGAAGTAACTACACCGCTATCTCTATTAACATGGAAATATCTTCACCACCATCTGTATGAACATGGAAATATCTACACTGCTGTCTCTATAAACATGGAAATATCAACAACGCTATCTGTATAAACATGGAAAATCTTCACCGCTATCTGTATAAACATGGAAATATCTACACCGCTATCTCTATAAACATGGAAATATCTACACCGCTATCTGTATAAACATGGAAATATCCACACCGCTATCTGTATAGACATGGCAATATCTACACCGCTATCTGTGTAAACATGGAAATACCTACACCACTATCTGTGTAAACATGGAAATATCTACACCGCTATCTGTACAAACATGGAAATATCTGCACAACCATCTGTAGGAATATGTAAATATCTACACCGTTATCTGTATACACATGGAATTATCTACACCGCTATCTGTATGAACATGGAAATATCTACACCGCTATCTGTGTAAACATGGAAATATCTACACCGCTATCTGTGTAAACATGGAGATATCTACACCGCTATCTCTATAAACATGGAAATATCCACACAGCCATCTATATAAACATGGAAATATCATCACTACGCTCTGTATAAACCTGGAAATATCTACACTGATATCTCTATAAACCTGGAAACATCTACATCGCTTTCTCTATAAACATGGAAATATCTACACCGCTATCTGTGTAAACATGGAAATATCTACACCGCTGTCTGTGCAAACATGGAAATACCTACACTGCTATATCTATAATCATGGAAATATCTACACCGCCATCTGTATGGGTATGGAAATATCTACACCGCCATCTGTATAAACATGGAAATATCTACACCGTTATCTGGGTACACATGGAATTATCTACACCGCTATCTGTATAAACATGGAAATATCTACAATGCTATCTGCGTAAACATGGAAATATCCACACCGCTATCTCTATATAGATGCAAATATCTACAACGCTATCTGTGTAAACATGGAAATATCTACACCGATATCTCTGTAAACATGGAAATATCTACACCGTTATCTCTGTAAACATGGAAATATCTACAGAGTCATCTGTATAAACATAGAAATATCTACACCGCTATCTGTGTAAACATGGAAATATCTACACCGCTATCTCTAAAAACATGGAAAGATCTACACCATTATGTTTATAAAGACGGAAATATCTACACCGCTATCTGTATAAACATGGAAATATCTACACCGCCATCTGTATGAACGTGGAAATGTCTAAACCGCCATCTCTATAAACATGTAAATATCTACACCGCCCTCTGTAGGAACATGGAAATATCTACAACGCTATCTGTTTAAACATTGAAATATCTACACCGCTATCTGCCTAAAAGTGGAAATATCTACACCGCTATCTGCATAAACTTGGAAATACCTACACCGCTATCTGTGTACACATGGAAATATCTACACCACCAACTGTAGGAACATGAAAATATCTACACCGCCAACTCTATAAACATTGAAATATCTACACCGCTATCTGTATAACCATGGAAATATCTACACCGCTATCTGTGTAAACATATAAATATCTACACCGCCTTCTGTGTAAACATGGAAATATCTACACCGCCATATCTATAAACATGGAAATATCTTCAACTCCATCTGTATGAACATGGAATTATCTACCCTGCCATCTGTATGAACATGGATACATCTACACCGCTATCTGTATAAACATGGAAATATCTACACCGCCATCGGTAGGAAAATGAAAATATCTACACCGCCATCTGTATGAACAGGGAACTATGTACACCACCATCTGTATCAAGATGAAAATACCTACACCGCCATCTGTATCATAATGGAAATATCTGCACCGCCATCTCTATAACAATGGAAATATCTAAACCGCCGTCTGTATGGAAATGGAAAAATCTACACCACCATCTGTATAAAGGTTGAAATATCTACACTGCTATCTGTGTGAACATGGAAATATCTACAACGCTATCTGTAAAAACATGGAAATATCTACCCCTCCATCTGTATAAACATGGAAATATCTACACCGCCATCTGTAGAAACATGGAAATATCTACACCGCCATCTCTATAAACATGGAAATATCTACATAGCTATCTGTATAAACATTTAAATATCTACACCGCCATCTCTATAAACATAGAAATATCTACACCGCCATCTGTATGAACATGGAAATATGTACACCGCCATCTGTATAAATGTGGAAATATCTACACCGCTATCTGTATGAACATGGCAATATGTACACCGCTACCTGTATTAACATGGAAATATCTACACTGCTATCTGTATAAACATGGAAATATCTACACCGCTGTCTCTATAAACATGGAAATATGTGCGCCGCTATCTCTCTAAATATAGAAATATATACACCTCTGTCTCTATAAACATGGAAATATCTACAATGCTATCTGTATAAACATGGAAATATCTACACCGCTATCTGTATAAACATGGAAATATCTACACCGCTATCTCTATAAACATGGATATATCTACACCGCTATCTCTATGAACATGGAAATATCTACACCACTATCTGTATGAACATGGAAATATCCACACTGCTATCTGTATAGACATGGAAGTATCTACACCGGTAACTGTATAAACATGGAAATATCTACACCGCTATCGGTATAAATGTCTGTATTTGCTCTTAATTTATACCCAAGGCTGGGATGTTTCATATGATAAAAAGACCTAATACAGAAATAGACTATATTTGGTCTGGCAATTGATCTCTGCAATAATCAAACCTCAAAGACAATCAAACCTGAAATCTAAGCTACATATTAAATAGCTTGGTTTTTAGGTTGCACGTTGCTGTGTATGCTGGCTTCATAGAAAATGCAAGTAGCAATGGCCATTTTTTAATAGTCATTAGCCTTGAAGCTCTCCTACTTTTGAATCACATAGAAATAGAAATCAAATCTCACTAGATTTTTTTTTTGAAACAGGGTCTGGCTTGGTTGCCCAGGCTGAAGAGCAGGGCATGATCTTGGCTCACACCTCTGCCTCTCGGACTCAAGCCATCCTCCCACCTCAGCCTTGGAGTAGCTGGGACCACAGGCATGTGCCACCATACCCAGCTAATATTTTTGTTTTTGTACCAATGGGGTTTGTCATCTTTCCCAGGCAGGCCTCAAACTCCAAGACTCAAGCAATACACCTGCCTTGAATTCCCAAAGTACTGGGATTACAGGCGACAGCCACTACGCCCAGCAACTAAACTTCTAAAAATCAGTTTTACATAAAATTATCTAAGCGTGCAAGGAAAGATAAGAAGCCTAAGGAACCAGTGAGTTGAAGAATAAATGCAGTTTAAATCATACATGTAAACAACATGATGTGATGTGGTAGGAATCATCTAACATGCTTTAAAGCATGAGTAAAAGGTCTTTACTTAGAAAACTGGATCTTAGTTTAGGATATCTTTAGATAAGAGTATGAAAAGTCATATCATATTGATAAGTAAAGTGCTTCCTTTGGCTAATTTTAAGGATAGGACATTTACTTTCATATAATTCATAGGAATCTTAGACTTAAAAATAAAATTTCCCTTCTCAAATCCTTACTTTTATACTTTTTTGCATTTCTTTCACTTTTGTGTTAATGGCCTATGTCTCAACATATTCTATTAAGCCTTCTGGAAACACATACTTTGTTTCCAGCCTCTTCAGAGAACCATCATTCCACTTCCTAGGCTTCTGAAGAAGCAGACCCAAGCTTATAATTATTACATATTTCCAAATCTAGGTTACCAACAAAAATTGATACTTTTCCCATCATACCTTTAAGTTAATAATCAGGTGTATGCTGAGAGGTAAAGACCCAAGAGTGTTGGTTGTCTAATTCTGCAGCTGTATAAACAAATCTTAATGCTTGAAAATATTCAAAGGTTATTCTCACGTTGATTGTTGGTAACTATGTGTAACAACATGAAAAGAAAAAAAAATCAAAGAATTACGTCTGAGGATAATACACAATCTCTAAGGGTAAGAAGAGCAACAAAAATTCTGCTTCAATTACCACTGAAATAATATATTTATCCTGTAAAATCTATGGTGGCTGGTTGTAAAAATTAGGCATTAGCAAACTGATAAAGATTTTTTAATGAAAACATTATGAAACATAGTTTTTAAAAAGTTAAATACACCCACACCAGTTTTTCACATTCTTTGGGCTGCTTTAATGCTGCCATTAAATAATTGATTTAGTTGTGACATAGATCCTATGTTCCATGGAGTCTACCATTCATAAAGATGCAATGTAAGGTAACAAAAATATAAATTGTGTGTGTGGGGAGGAGAAGTCAAGAGTATTTTTATGTGACAGAAGTTAAGTTGTTATCAGTGTAAAATAGTCTGTTACAAATACAGGACTCTGTATGTTAGTTTCACTAACCAGAAAGAAAGAAATTACAGCAGATACACACACACACACCAAAAAAGGGAAAAGAAACAAAGCTTAGCACCACAGAAAACCACCAAACTAGAGGGATAAACAATAAGAAAGGAAGAAGTGAACAAGTAATCTAAAAAACAACTAATGAAATGGTAGAAGGAAGTCCTAATTTATCAATAATAAACTTGAATAGAAGTGGATTAAACTCTACTTAAAAGATATAAAGTGGATGAATGGATTCGGATAGCAAAACCCACCTATATGCTGCCTACATGATACTTACCTCACTATTAAAGACAAATAGACTGAAAGTGAAGAGATGGAAAAATATATTTTATGCAAACAAATGAAAAGCAAGCAGGAGTAGCCACAGTCATGTCATATTTTAAAAGGCTTTAAATAAAAAAAACTATATAAAAAAAGAATGTCACTGTATAATGAAATGATAAAAGGCCCAATTCAATAAGAGGACATAACATATATATTACTTAGGTGTAACTATATATGTACCCAACACCAGAACAACCAGATATATAAAGCAAATATTAGATTTAAAGGTAGAGATAGACTGCAATACAATATTAGTAGGAAATTTCAACACTCCACTTTAAAAATGGACAGATTCTATGAAGAGAAAATCAACCAAAAAATGACAGACTCAAACTATCCCATAGACCAAATGGACCTAGCAGGTAAAGAAGATCTCACCTGATATGGTTTGGCTGTATATCTCCACCCAAATCTCATCTTGATTATAGCTCCCATAATTCATACATGTTGTGGGAGGGAACCAGTGGGAGATAATTGAATCATGGGGGCGGTTCCCCCATACTGTTCTTGTGGTAGTGAATACGTCTAACAAGATCTGATGGTTTTATAAGGGGGAACCCTTTCACTTGGTTCTCAATTCTATTTTGTTTGCTACCATGTAAGATGTGTCTTTCGCCTTCCATCATGATTGGGAGACCTCCCCAGCCACGTGGAACTATGAGTCCACTAAACCTCTTTTTCTCTGTAAATTACCCAGTCTCGGGTATGTCTTTATCAGCAGTATGAAAACAGACTAATACATCATCCAACAGCTGCAGAATACAAATTATTCTCAACTGTACACCAAACATTCTCTAGGACCAATCATACATTATGACACATAATAAGTCTTAACAAACTTAAGAAGACAGATATCATATGAAGTATCTTTTCTGATTCCAGGGATATAAAGCCAGAAATCAACAACAGGAAAGCCCTTGGAAATTTTATAAAAACATGGAAATTAAATAGCACGCACCCAAGAAATCAATAGGTCTCATTAAGACATTAATAGGAAAATTTCAAAAGTCACTGAGACAAGTAAGAATGAAAATCCAACATACCCAAACCTATGGAACGTAGCAAAAGCAGTTCTAAGAGGGAAATTTATAGCAATAAAAGCCTACACCAAAAAAGAAGAAAGATTTTCAAATCACAAAGCAAAATTATACACTTCAAGTAACTAGAACATCAAAAACAAACTAAACCCAAAATTGGTAGAAGGAAGGAAATAATAAAGCTCACAGCAGATATAAATGAAACAGACACTAAAAAATATTTCAAAAGATAAATAAGACAAAGTGTAAAGGTAAAACTGACAAACCTTTAGCTAAACTAAGACAAAAGGAGAGAAAATTCAAATAAATAAAAGATGAAAAAGGAGACATTACAACTGATACACCACAGAAATAGAAGGGATTGTAAGACATTACTCATAACTATATGCCAACAAATTTGATAGTGTAGAATAAAATGAATAAATTTCTGCACACATACAACTACCCAGATTAAATTGTGAGGAAATATAACATCTGAACACATCAATAATGAGTTTGGAAATTGAATCAATAATAAAACATCTTCCATCAAAACAACAACAACAACAACCAACACCCAGGACCTGATGTCTTCACTGCTGAATTCTACCAAACAGTTAAAGAATAACTACCAATTCTCCACAAACTTTTCCACAAAAGTAATGAGGAAGGAATACTTCCATACTCATCTTATGAGGCTCGCAATATCCTGATTCTAAAACCAGACAAAGACACGCACAAAATGAAAATAACAGGCCAATATTCCTGAAGAACATAGATACAAAAATTCTCAACAAGATACAAGTGAACTGACTTCGACAGCACACTAAAAAGAGTATTCACTATAATCAAGTGGGGTTCATCCCAGGGATGAAAGGATGGCTTAACATGCACAAATCAGTAAATATGATACACCACCACAATAGAAAGAAGAACAAAAACCATGTGATCATTTCAACAGATGCAAAAAGAACACTTGACAAAAGTCAACATTCCTTTATGATAAAAACTGTCAAGAAAGTAGGTATAGGAGTGTACCTCAACGCAGTAAAGGCCATAGGTGACAAACCCACAGCTAACATCTTATTTATGGTGAATAGTTAAATGCTTTTCCTCTTTGATATGGAGGAAGACAAGGATGTCAACTTCTACCACTTCTATTTAGCATAGTACTGGAGGTCAGAGCCAGAGCAATTAGACAAAAGAAATAAATAAGAGGGATCCAAACTGGAAAGAAGGAAGTCAGATTGTTTCTGTTTGTAGAAAATGTGATCTCACATACATATGTATACATCTATATATATGATCATATAGATATATATGATCTCTCTCTCTTTAGGGTTCTTTCTATATATACTTATATAGAGTGAGAACCCTAAAGACTTGACCAAAAACTACTAGAAATCATAAATAAATTCAGTAAAGTTGTAGTATACAAAATCAACACAGAAAATTCAGTGATGTTTCTATACACTAATAGTGAACTATCTGAAAAAGTCATCAAGAAAGGAATTCCATTTACAATAGCTACCAAGAAATCTGCAGATAAATTTAATCAAGGTCGTGAAAGATCTCTACAATGAAAACTATAACACACTGATGGAAAAATTTACGATCCACAAAAAATGGACACTATATACTCATGGAATGGAAGAACTGATACTATTGAAATGACCATACTAACAAAATGTCCTACAGATTCAATGCAATCCCTATCAAAATACCAATGAAATTCTTCACAGAAATAGAAAAAAATACCCTAAAATTTGTATGAAACCAGAAAAGACCCCAAATAACCAAAGCAATCCTGTGCAAAAATAACAAAGCTGGAGGCACCACACTACCTGACTTCAAAATATACTACAAAGCCATAGTAAGCAAAACAGCATGGCACTGCCATAAAGCAAACACATAGACCAATGGAAGAGAATATACAGCTCAGAAATAAATTCTCATACCTAAAGTCAACTGATTTTCCAAAAAGGAGTCAAGAGCACACACAGGGGTAAAGACAGTCTCTTCATTAAATGGTACTGAGAAGATTGGATATCTACATGTGGGATAATGAAATTAGACCCCTATCTTTTACCTTATACAAAAATCAACTCAAATGCGATTAAAGACCTAAAGGTAAGATTGAAAACTATGAAAAACTACTAGAAGATAACATGTGGGAAATTCTCTATAACTTTGGGTTCTACAAGGATTTTTTAAATGAGACGTCAAAAGCACAGGCAACAAAAGCAAAAATAGATAAATGGGGTTTCATCAAACTAAAATGCTTTTGCACAGCAAAGGAAACTTAACAGAGTGAAAAAACAACTTACAGAATGGGATACAATATTTGCAAACTATACATCTGCTAAGGAGTTAATGCCCAGATTATATAACAAACTTAAACAACTCAACAGCAAAAACATAAATAACTTATTTAAAAATGGGCAAAACTGGGAGGCTGAGGCAGGCGGATTGCCTGAGGTCAGGAGTTTGAGACCAGCCTGACCAATATGGTGAAATCATTTCTCTACTAAAAATACAAAAATTTAGCCAAACATGATGGCGTGTGCCTGTAACCCCAGCTACTCAGCAGGCTGAGGCAGGGGAATTGCTTGAACCAGGGAGATGGAGGTTGCCGTGAGCCCCGATTGCACCACTGCACTCCAGCTTGGGCAACAGAGCAAGACTCCTTCGCAAAAAAAAAAAAAAAAGGACAAAATAAACTAAAAGAAATGCCACAAGAGAAAATATAGAAAGGGTCAAGACGAATATATAATAAAATCATGTTCAACATCACTAACCATCAGGGAAATGCAAATCAAAACCGCAATGAGATACCAGTTCACCCATTAGAATGGCTATTAGCAAAAAGGTAAAAGATAACAAGAGTTGGCAAGGAAGTGGAGAAAACGGAACACTTACGCACTGTTGATGGGGTTGTAAACTAGTACAACCATTAAGCAAAACTTTATGGAAGTTCGCTAAAAAATAAAAAATAAAAAAAAAAACAATCATTCGATCACATAACCCAGCAATCCCACTACTGGGTATATATCCATAGGAAATGAAATCATTGTGTTTGAAAAATATCTGCACTCTTATGTTTACTGTAGCACTATTTCTAATAATCAGATATGGAATCAACCTATGTGTATAAAAACAAACAAGTGAATTATATATATATAATATATATTATGTATATTATATATAATACATATTATGTATATTATATATAATATATTATGTATAATATTTAATATATAATATATTAATATTAATAATATATTAATATATAATATATTATATATTAATATATTAATATTAATAATATATTAATATATAATATATTATATATTAATAATATATTAATATATAATATATTATATATTAATAATATCAATAATAAATAATAATTATTAGTAATTAATAATAATTAATATTAATATTAATATATTATTAATATATAATATATATTGTATGTATAATATACATTATATATTATGTATATTTTATATATAATACATATTATGTATATTATATACATAATATATATTATGTATATTATAATATACATAATGTATAATGTATATAATATACGTTATGTATATTATATATAATATACATTATGTATGTTATGTATATTATATATTACATATAATATATATTATTATTATATATAATTATAATTATAATTATATATAATTTTATGTGTAATTATAATTACACATAAAATTAATTATAATTATATATAATTTTATGTGTAATTATAATTATACATAAAATTATATATGTATATATATATATATATATATATGGACACACACACAATGAAATACTATTCAGCCATAAAAAAAGAATGAAATTCTGCCAGTTGCAACAACATGGATGACCCTGTAGGATACAATGTTAAGTGAAATAAGCCAGACACAGAAAGCAAATACCGCATGATCTCGCTCATATGTGGAATCTTAAAAAAAAAAATGTTAATAGAGAAGTAGAGTAGAATAGTGGTTACCAAACAGTGAGGAAGAAGTGGGGAGGGCAAAATGGAGATAGATTGGTTAACAGTTATGAAATCACAATTATATAGGAAGAATAAGTTGTAGTGTTCTTTGCAAAGCAGGGTGACTATAGTTAAAAGTAAAGTATTGTATATTACAAAGTATCTAGAAGAAAGGATTTTGAAATTTCTTATTAAAAAGAAATGATGAATGCATGAGGTAATTAACACACTAACTATCCTTATTGGATCATTAGACAACATACATATTCATTGAAACATCAAATTGTATCCTATAAATCTATATAATTACAATGTGAAAATTTTTTAAAAATAAATTAATGAATTAAATAACAATTTTAAAATGTTCTCAATCACCAATGCAAAGTTTAGGAGCTTTGTTCTTGACTCAGCCTTAAGACTGAAAACTAATGTGTTAGAAATATTTGTAGATCCTCTCAATTTTGAAAGAATCCTAGCTAAACTACTGAAATATAAAATATATTCTATGTAATATGCTCTTAGGTATATTCTTAGGTGAACTCTGCTTTTAGATGAAGCTTATAAAAATGAAAAACCTATCTGAAATAAAATTTTAAAGTATTTGGAAAATTACAGCTTAATCTCTTAAAGACAAATTTTCTATACAGTAACCTTTTTATGTGCTTTTGAAATGGGGTATACAATTATTTTCCCTGATGTGAGACAAAATATAGAAAGTTGGCATTTTATCTAAGAAGTTAACTTAGGAAGAAAGAGTGAGAGGCAGAGGAATGAGGGAAGAAAGGAAGGCTGATGATGGGATACCTTATCAAGTTGCCTAATGCTGTATTGGAACCTAATAGGCCTTCTAAGGAGTTTTATTACATAATGCAAGACTCCTCAATCTGGGAGGAGGAAAGGGCTTTATTTTTGAGTGGTCACAGGTTGCCCCATGGGCATAAACTCTACCAAGCTGCTAGGTTACACCTACATGAGCATCCCACCTGCTTAAGTAAGAGCAGCCACAAACTGTGGGCCATTCCAGGTAAGTGTCATATCACACCTGCACCAACTAGTCAAAGCCTGGGTCAAAGCCTGTGCAGAACTGATCGCTACAGCAGAGGCTAAAATAAGAAATGGGGCTAAGAGAGTGAAAAGCAGTGCCCATATGTATCCAAAAACAGGTTGAAGATATCTTTAGGAAGGAACAGATAATTTTTCTTATTCATACAATAACAGATGCATATGAACTCCTCGACTAGTCACCCATTCCTGTCAGCCCTTGGGCTTCATAACTAAATCATTCTTCCTTTGTAATCCAGTCCCACATTTTCAGCTATCTCTATATGTTTATTATCTTAAATATTTCTTTGCTCTATACTCTTCCCCTAGTCTTCAACAAATTTCTTTCTTTATTGTCCCAACCCACAGACTGTTATTTCCACTTCGATGTCCCATAGAAGCTTCAAGGGTTTGAAATACCTAAAAAAACAACTCATCTTTCTCCCTAAAACTCCCTCTCCTTCTCCCACTTCAAAATTTCAACTAATGGCTCCCCCTGTTATTCCCACCAGAATCCTGAATGATCCCTGTTTCCCCTCATTCACTCCATACATGTAAATCTCATTAACGTTACTTTCCAGATATTTCATGAATCCTTTCCATTCATTCTGTACTAGAAAGTGTTCCCAGTTTAGACCCTGGTGGTTGGTGGCCTCTTACCTAGGCGCTCTCTCTCTCTCTCTCTCTCTCTCTCTCTCTCTGGGTGTGGGTGTGGGTGTGTGTGTCCTGAGAATTTATTTACTTCTGGTTTTTGTTTGTTTTTTAGTATCCAGAATCTACAGGGAACTTAAATCAATTAGAAAAAAAAATAACCCAATTAAAAAATGGGCAAAGGACATGAACAAACCCTTCTCAAAAGAACACATACAAATGGCCAACAAATACACGAAAAAAATGCTTAGAATCACTAATCATCAGAAAAATGCAAATCAAAACACAATGAGATACCATTTCATACCGGTTGGAATGGCTATTATTAAAAAGTCAAAATACAACAGATGCCAGCAGGGCTGTAGACAAGAGGAAGTGTCTGTATATTTTTAGCTATAGCCCTACTTCAAACGTGTCCCCATTACAGCCAAAAGAGCGGCCTATCTAAAGGACTGTTCTGATGAGCTCACTTACCTGACTGAAACCTTCAGTGACTCCCATGGCCTGCAGGTCAATGCACTAATTCATGACTATAACATCTGAGATATCCTTGATCTGGCTACTGGTCTAGCCCTCTCTGACTCACGCTTTATAAACCATGCATTCTGGAACTTTTTAGTTGTTTCCCACATCAGCATGCTACTTCCCATCCATGTAGATTTGCAGAGACCTCCTCATCTTTTTAATTCCCAGTTCCCACTCTCAACATGGGCCATCTCCTACCCACACTTCAAAACCTAAGCAAAACAACACCTTCCGTGACACCTCCATGCTGAGTCAGATGCCATCCCCTTTGTATTGTAGTTCTTTGCTTGTGTGCCTTTGTCTCACTTTGTTCTCTTTAAAATAAACTCCATGAGGACAATGATCACCTGCTATTTGTGTTAATATCTGCACCTAGTGGCATAGTGTCTGGAGTATAGTAGGATCTATTTTCAAGGAAAAAAAGATTATATCTATACCAATAGACATGAATTAGCGCTTTTTTTTTTTAAAGATAAGCTCCCTTTGAACTAAGTCAATGTTTACAAGAAGAGTTATACTAAAAAGTTCACTTTTGCTGCTTATGTTTCATTTATTTCAGGCAATTAATTCATTGTTATTGGTAAATCGATACTTTTTATTGATACTGAAAAGAGAGAAATAAACTAATGACTATCTCTGTTAGAGTAGATTTGTTCATATCTATCAGTAAAATGTTAATTATCTGAAAGTCAATAATAAAACATAAACTGTGATCTTAAATGTTTTTTAGGGGCTCAAAAATAACTAGAATTCATGTCAGCATATAAAAAAAGATCAGAGTATTTTTAAGATATGATAAAATTTTATTTTAGTTTCTTAATAGGGATTTTTGTGACCTTATAGAGTTCAACTAATTATAATTTTAAAAATAGGATTGATAGAGTTTTAGAATTAGAAACAATTTATAGATTATTTTATTTTTCTTTTGAGGAATCAGGTCATCAGAAGATCAAGGAACACCTATAATGTCACTAGATCCTAATTTAATTTAAATTTTAGAATCCAGGTATTCTAACTCCTGTCTTGATACTATTTCTACTTTATTATGTTGCTTCCCAGGGCTTTAAAAAATAAAAGCTGGGAAATTACATTTGCTTTGCATATACAGCACCAATTATCAAATTCAGCATAAAAGCATAACATGTATACATCAAAAAGAAAACATAAAAACTTCAAATTAAAAGCATCTCAAAACAATTGAATATAATAGGGAAACCTTATACAAATGCAACACTCCCCCATTAATAAAAAGAAACCAATTGGAGAAAAAAGAAATTCAATATAAACATGTTGGAATATAACCTAATTCATTTTAATCCAATGCTTCAAATTGAAAAAAATTAGCACTAGTGTTATTTTCCTTTATCATTACAATCTTGCTTTTCATTACATTATGCTATGTTTTGTATTAAACATAAAATCAATTTTTCACCTTAACACATGCTAGAAATACAGAGTCACCATATTGGAAATCAGTAGAAAGTGTCTTTGTTTCTACTTTTTTTTCTTTGAAAAAGCTTTGGGAAAAAAAATCATTTACAATGTTTAATTTTAATAACTTAAAGAATGTAATTGATTTTTGTTTGTTTTTGACATGGAGTTTCACTCTTGTCACTCAGGCTGGAGTACAATGGCATGATCTCGGCTCACTGTAACCTCCACCTCCCAGGTTCAGATGATTCTCCTGTCTCAGCCTCCCGAGTAGCTGGGATGACAGGCACTCGCCACCACACCCGGCTAATTTTTGTATTTTTAGTAGAGATGGGGTTTCATCATGTTGGCCAGGCTGGTCTCAAACTCCTGACCTCAGGCGATCTGCCAACCTCGCCCTCCCAAAGAGCTGGGACTACAGGCGTGAGCCACCATGCCCAGCCAATTGAATAGTTTTTAACTCAGAGGATAAATGCTTGAGGGGATGGAAAGCCCATTCCTCATGACGTGATTATTTCACACTGCATGCCTGTATCAAAACATCTCATGTACCCCACAAATATATAAACCTCCTATGTACCCACAAAAATTTTATAAAATAATGAAAATATTTTAAAACTAAAAAAATTGTTTTTTAATTAAGCAACTTTATTTAAATAAAATCATTCTTCCTCATCCTCAGTCCTGGGATCTACCAGAAAGAATTAGCAACATCTTAAAGATGACAAAGTGTTAAAGATAAACTGCTATTAAGTAAAAGTGTGAAGTGTGGAGGGGACAAGCTGGATGCCTGAACCATTTTGTTCTATCTTTAGGACAGTGAAAGAGCAAGAAGCAGGGTTGGGTGGGGGACACATATTCTGTTGAGCATTGTCACCACTATATTCACTGAAATTCATCTGCATGCTTGTATGTATACTTTTGATTCGCCTGATACACTGAAAATTATATGAAATTGTTCTCTATTCTTTAGATAATTATAATCTAAGTGCTAATATGAAGCTTAGAATTTATATGAAATATGTATGCCCACAACAAGACATTTCAGCTATTTCCTAGATAATAATCTCACTTCACCCTGCACAAAACAGGCACATGATCATGTCACTCTGACCTGGTTTGAGTCCAAGGAGGCTTTTGTTTTTAAAATAATTTAGGTTAGTAGTTAAAATATGAACTTTGGGCCAGGAGTGGGAGCTCATGCCTATAATCCCAGCACTTCGGGAGGCTGAGGCGGGCGGATGACTTGAAGTCAGGAGTAGGAGACTGGACTGGCCAACATGCTGAAACCCCATCTCTACTAAAAAAAAAAATAGAAAACTTAGCTGGGTGTGGTGGCGGGCACCTATAATCCCAGCTACTTGGGAGACTGAGGCAGGAGAATTGCTTGAGCCTGGGAAGTGGAGGTTGCAGTGAGCAGAGATCTTACCACTACACTCCAAAACAAACAACAAACAAAAAAATTCTAGAGTCACACTGAAAATCTTAACAACCTGCTTCTACTACCCATTTTTTTAATTTTTATTTTGACCTGATTTTAGATTGATAGCAAAATGCACAAATAACACAAAGTGCCCCCTATGTCCCTCACCCTACTTCCCCTAATGCTAACATTTTCAGAGCCATCCTTATTTTCTCTATAAAAGAGCAGAGTTCTCCTTTTAGAGATTTGGAAAGATTATTAAAAGATAAGTTACAAAATACAGTACCTGACACGTATAAAATATTAAATAAATACTAGCCATGCTTAATTATTTTGTTTTAAGTCTATATGAGTCAAGTTTTAGTAGAAATATGGGCTAGAAAAAAAAAACAGAAAGCGGGACTCTGTGATCCGACTTGGGCTTATAGAACAGACTGCACTAGTTTGTTCTCATGCTGCTAATAAAGTCATACCCAAGACCGGGTAATTTAGAAAGGAAAGAGGTTTAAGGAACTCACAATTCCACATGGCTGGGGAGGCCTCACAGTCACGGCAGAAGGCAAAAAAGAAGCAAAGGCACATCTTAAATGGTAGCAGAGAAGAAAGCTTGTGTAGGGAAGCTCCCATTTTAAAAGCATCAGATCTCGTGAGACTTATTCGCTACCAGGAGAACAGTAGGGGGAACCCGCCCCTATGATTCAATGATCTCCACCTGACTCCATCCTTGACATGCGGGGATAATTACAATCAAGGTGAGATTCGGATGGAGACACAGCCGAATCATATCAATGACTAATGAGAGTTAAGTCCAGAACCTAATGAAAACCTGTCTGAGGCCACATTCCCTGTAAAGCAGATTTGAGATAGAGATTTGTGTAGAGAATATTTAACTGGATAAAATCCTAGGAACCAACAACTGTGGCGAAAAAGCTGAATTGGATAAAGGGAGTTGAGATGTGAGGCAGTCACAACAAATACCTCAGCTAATCTCAAGGGGGAGCTGAGAAGCTGGGACGACCCTTCAGAGTTGCCCTAAATTGAGGCAGGAGTATGGAGTTTTAATACCTTTCACTGGCCATTCTTCAGATACGAGTTGTCCCCAAGGATGGACATCAGCTTGACAAGTTATTAATTAGATCTCCTGAGAATAAATTCTAGAGAGAATCAGCTGAGAGGCATGATTTGCCAACACTCCCAATAGCTGGGCAAACTTCAGTTTTGAGGGAGGATTTGGGTCACACACAAAAGTCTCCACAACCAATTATTCATGGGAAATTCTATGTAGGCAGAGCTATTTCATGGCCAGTTAATCAAAACTACATAATCTATTTGGTTAAGCAAAAGAAATTAAAAAGATAAAATAAAATCTATGTATTAACACTCAAAAGTTTTTTAATGCATTTGCCTTGCATTTCGTATGTTTTGCCTTGCCTTTTATATGTTTTGCCTTGCATTTGCTTATTTGCTTTTAAGAACCTTTAGAGAACAATAATTACTAATATAATATGGAGTAGCACAGCATAGACGAGGGAAGCTAACTCTCTCCCTTTTCCCAGAACCTGGAACAGCTAAAGATCCTAAGCATTGTCAGCTTTGGTATCTGACATAGTTTGGATGTTTGTCCCCTTCAAATCTCACGTTAAAATGTGATCCCCAATGTTGGAGAGAGATGCCTCCTGAATGGCTTGGTGCTGTCCTCTTGGTAATGAATGAGTTCTTACCCTGTGAGTTCATGCGATATCTGGTTGTTTAAAAGAGACTGACACCTCCTCCCTGTCTCTCTTGCTTCCTCTCTCACCATGTGATATGCTGGTTTCCCTTCACCTTCCACCATGATTGGAAGGTTCCTGAGGCCCTCCCTGGAAGCAGGTGCCAGTACTATGCTTCATGTACAGCCTTCACAACAAGGAGCCAAATAAACCGCATTTCTTTATAAATTACCCAGCCTCAGGTATTTCTTTATAACAATGCAAATGGGCTAACAGAGTATCATTCATGGACAGTGAGTGTATTAGTCAATTTTCATGCTGCTGATAAAGACATACCCAAGACTGGGTCATTTATAAAGAAAAAGAGGTTTAATGAATTCACAGTTCCACATGGCTGAGGAGGCCTCACAGTTATGGCAGAAGGTGAAAGGCGCATCTTACATGGCAGCAGGCAAACAGCAAATGAGAACCAAGTGAAAGGCGAAAGGGGTTTCCCCTTATAAAACCATCAGATCTCATGAGACTTATTCACTACCACTAGGACAGTGTGGGGAAAACTGCCCCCATGATCCACTTACCTCTCACTGGGTCCCTCCCACAACATGTGAATTATGGGAGCTACAGTGCAAGATGAGATTTCAGTGGGGACACAGCCAAACCATATCAGACAGTAATAACTTTCAATTAAATATAGCTAGACTTTCTGTCAGTGGGTCACAGCAGTCTAGAGAACACATTGAAAAACTCTGGGAACAGCAGATATAGAGGTCAGATCTAGAGATTTTGAACAAAGTTTAGTGCTACAATGCATTGGTGACCACAGACAAAAGGTGTCTGTTGTTGTTATAGTTTGTTTTCTGTCTTGTTTTTCATCATGGGAGGACAAAAAGAAAAAATGGGGGCAATGGTGAAGGAGAAATGAAAAAGACCTGCTTTTCTATGGGTGGAAGCGACTAAACGAGAGAATAAATTTGGATCACACAACAAATGCAAATCAAGTTAGAAGCATGAAAGGCATGATTAAGGCCATGGTTCTAATAGAGATCAGCCAGCGGAACCAGGATCATGCCACACCAAGAGAGGCTGCAGAGCCATTGCCTTCTCTCCTGTCAAAGCTAAATTAATGAAATGGAACTCACAGAAGCACTATGTAATCAAATATTGGTGGGACACAAGCAAATTCTTAAAAAGTTTCATTGATCAGTGATAATATCTTTTGGTGTAAATATCTCCTCAAAACATTTCAGGAAAAAAAAATAAAGCTATAATTTTACTTTAGAAATATTTAACTTTGTTATACTAGTTTACTTATTTTTTACCTAATACTTCTGATATATTGTTATGTAGGTTAAAGATGCTCGATTCATGCCACTGTGGAAACCACACATAATTTAGGCAATAATGCAAATTCTTTTCAAATTCTTTTATCAGTGTATTCACTTTATTTTTATTTCAAACACAATACAAAATTACAGGATGCTATCAAAGTGATGCTACAAAACCCCACTAAAATTTTTTCAATTCTTCAAATCACACACTTACACACACACACACACACACACACCACATGCATTCCCCGTACAGACCTTTTTTTGGGGGGCCTGAGTAAATAATTGCATTTTATTTTCAATTTTTCATTTTGAAATAATTAAAGACTTACCAAAAATGTTGCAAAACTACGTGCCTTTTTGAGGTAAAGTCTTGAAAAAGTTGTTTGGTATATCCTTTATAGTAATAAAAGAAAACACGTGTATATTCTGTTGATTAAAGGCATGCTGAGATCGTCAGACATGTGATTTCATCAGAGACTCCAATATAGAGCGCAGCTGTAACGACATCCTAAGAGTGTTCTAACTGAAATGTGTTGGAAGAAGGTTCTAATTTTTTTCAACCCTTCTCAAGTTGGCACTCAGCAGATTTCCACTCTATAAAAGTAACTCCTGCTCTGCAACTAATGTTCACAGATAAGCTCCAAACATATTTACAGCTCCATTTAAGTATAATGTACACACAGTAAAATTCACCCTTTTCAATGTGCAATTTAATGGGTTATGGCAGATGAATATCATCATTTGACCACAATCATGATCAAGATACAGAAAATCTGCATCATCACAAACTGTTTTCTTTTGCTGTTTTGCATTTGATCTTTTCTCCATTCCTGAACACAGGCAACCACTAATCTGCTTCTGTTTCTACAGTTTGCATTTTCTAGAGTATCCTATTAGTGGAATGATACATTGGTGTCTTTCATGTCTAGCTTCTTTCACTGAGCATAATGCTTTTGATATTCATTTATATTGCTGTTGTATCAGTTTGCTCCTTTTTATTGTTGAGTGGTACTCCATCTACAACTGGTTTATCCATTTACAAGTTGATGGACACATCTGCTATGAACTTCAAGGATGAGGCTTGGTACGGATATGTTTTTATTTATTTTGAGTCGCAGTGGGATTATTTGGCTATATGATCAGTACTAAGTTTAACATTAAAAGAAACTGCCAAACTGCTTTCCAAAATGTCTGTACCATTTTGAAGTCCCACTAGCCAGGTGTGAATAGCAATTCTTCACATCATGTGGTATGGTCAGTTCTGCTCGTGTCAGCCACTCCAGTGGGTGTACAGTGGTACCTCAATGTGGTTTTAACTTGCATTTCCCTGATGACGGGTAATGTTAAGTATCTTTTCATTTGTGTATTGGACATCATCTCTTTTTAAATTAAAATATCTGTGCAAATATTTGGCCCATTTAGGTCAAAATATTACGTTAAATGAGTTATTTGTGTTTTGTTATTTAGTTTTTTAGTTATGTGTACATTCTAGATGAAAGTTCTTTATCAGACATATTTAAAATTATTCTGTCCCAATCTGTGGTTTGCCTTTTCATTTTTTGATGCTATGTTTTAAGTTGCAAAAGTCTTAATTTCATGAAGTCCAACTTACTATTTTTTTCCATTTTCATCCATCCTTTTCTTATCTAAAAAGTTTTTAGCTATAGTAAGATTATTAAAAATTTTTCCTATTCAGTAAGCTTTATACATTTTATATTTACATTATGTATAAAATACATGTTGAGTTAATTTGAGGATATGGTGTGAGGTAATTCTGAAGTTCATATTCTCCATTTAATATCCAATTTTAATAGTACCATCTTTATAAAGACATTGATTTCCTTATTGAAATATTTTGGCAACTTTGGCCATGTAAGGCAGGATATATTTCTAAATTATTTATTCTGTTTCACTGATATATATGTCTTCTTCATGCCAGTAAGTTTACTGTACTGTTTAGTGTAGCTTTACAATATGTCTTGAAATTTGGAAAGTTTTCCAACTTTATTCTTCTTTCTAAAACATGCTCTGGCTATTCTAGGACTTCTGCATTTAAAAAGAAAATTAGAATCAGCTTTGTAATTTCTCCAAAAAGGCCTATAGGTTTGACTGGGATTGTGCCAAATCTGGAGATCAGTTTCAGAAGAATTATCATCTAATAAGTATGGCATGTATATTTACCAATGAACTTGATACATATTTCTACCTATTCAATCTCTCGTATTAGTGATTTAGAAATTTTGGATCAGCATACCTTTTATTAAATTTATTCTGAATTATTTTATTATTTTTGAGGCTATTATAAGTTAAATTGCTTACATAATTTTATTTTCTAATTGGTGTTGATTGTGTATAGAAACACAATTGATTTTATTTATTGATCTTTCATCCTACAACTTTGTTAAATTCACTTCATACCTCTAGCACACTTCTGCAGATGCCTAAGGATTTTCTATGTATATGTTTACATCACGTGAGAATAGTATTTTTCTTTCTTCCCAACTTGGGTGTCACTTATTTCTTATTTTCTTTTCTTTTCTCTTTATTTCTTTCTTCTTTCTGTCCATTCCTCCTTCCTTCCCTTCTTTCTTTCTCCCTGTTTTAGAATCAGTTTTGTAATTTATCCAAAAGGACCTATAAGGTTTCATGGGAATTCCACTGAATCTAGAGATCAATTTCAGGAGAATTATCATCTCATAAGTATTAAATATTTATCAATGAACTTGGTATATATTTCCACTTATTTAATATTGAATGCAATACTTTAAAGAACTAGGGAGAGAGGACATCATTGCATTTTTCATAATCTTATGTAGAAAGTATTAAGGCTTTCACCATTTTAAGTAAGATGTTTGCTATAGATTTTTTGTAAACACATAATCAGTTTGAAAATGTACTTTTCTATCCTTAGTTTGCTGGGAGTTTTTAATTTAAAAAATGTGTTACATTTTGTAAATTCCTTTTTTGCATCTATTGAGAGTGTCACGTGATTTTTCTTTTTTCTGTCAGCATGGTAGATTTTCAGTTGTTGAAACCAACTTGAGATAAACCCCACTTGGTTAAAACACATTATCATTTTTAAATATTCCTAGACTCAATTTGCTAATATTGTATTAAGAATGTTGCATCTAAGTTCATAATGGTTATCAGTCTGTCATTTTTGAGTTGTGATATCTGTATTTGTTTCTGATATCGAGAGAATCCACGTAAAACATCTACTTCTGTCATCAGTAATAATCTGACCAGGGATAACACCAACAGTTAGAGAGGAACCTGTCATTACCTGTGGCAGCAGAGATATCAGAGATTCCAAAAAGAAAAGCAAGGTTAAAATTTCAAATATAATCACATGAAATATCAGAAAGCCAGGGGATAGAAATATAGGAGAGCAAAATCTTAGAGGTCAAAACAAGTAGTTAAGTACTGCACATGATAATAAAAAGTAAAATCTTTTCCTAAGGCAGAGCCTGGCTGCTGCCTAGCTTCTTTGACAATTCTTGGTAGGCTTTCATGGCTTTATAAGGGCTTATACTTTAGGTAAAGTTATAGTCAGGGAAACGGTGGGTGTAGGTTGGCTCTGTAGAAATGAAGCATTACAGGAGCACTGCAGTGAGAAAGAAACTGATACTGATGATACTTCGGTCACACTAATAATACATGCTAATGATAATCATAGCAATCATGGTAATGACAGACAATATATATATAATATTAGCATGCTTCTATTTGCACATATACATATGTGAATAGAAACATTGATTTAAAGACATGAAAGTATAGAAATAGCCTACACCTGATAAAGATATGCTCATACACAATAACAAACCTCAGCATAAACAGAGATTTTGATGTATCACAGAATTCTCCAATAGATCACAATTTTGACACTATGGGAAGTGTCATTTTCAGAACTTTTCTTTATCTCCATTATCTCTATTCTCTATTTCCAACATTCCTGGAGACTGAACTCAAGGATCAGTAAATATTCTCAACCTTAACCATAGCAGACTTCATTCATCCCATATATGCTTGTTACTTTTCCCCATTGACAGAAGGCATTGTACCATGAAATATACAACATATCTCTGACACACCTGACGAAAACAAACAATGGGGAAAGATTGACTATTTAATAAATGGTGATGGGAAAACTGGCTAGCCATATGAAGAAAGCTGAAAGTGGACCCCTTCCTTACACCTTATAAAATAATTAACTCAAGATGGATTAAAGACTTAAACATAAGATCTAAAACCATAAAAACTCTAGAAGACAACCTAGCCAATACCATTCAGAACATAGGCATAGGCAAAGACTTCACGACTAAAACACCAAAAGCAGTGGCAACAAAAGCCAAAATTGAGAAATGGGATCTAATTAAACTAAAGATAGCTTCTGCACAGCAAAAGACACTATCATCGGAGTGAACACACAACCTACAGAGTGGGAGAAAATTTTTGCAATCTATCCATCTAACAAAGGGCTAATATCCAGAATCTACAAGGAACTTAAACAAATTTACAAGAAAAAAACAACCCCATCAAAAAGTGGGAAAAGGATATGAACAGACACTTCTCAAAAGAAGACATTTATGCGGCCAATAAACACATGAGAAAAAGCTCATCATAGGCTGGGCGTGGTGGCTCACGCCTGTAATCCCATCACTTTGGGAGGCCAAGGCGAGTGGATCACAAGGTCAGGAGTTTGAGACTTGCCTGGCCACTATGGTGAAACTCTGTCTCTACCAAAAACACACAAAAAAACTTTAGCCAGGCGTGGTGGTGTATATCTGTAATCCCAGCTACTCAAGAGGCTAAGGCAGGAGAATTGCTTGAACCCATTAGGTGGAGGTTGCAGTGAGCCGAAATTGTGCCACTGCACTCCACCCTGGGTGACAGAGTGAGGCTGTCTCGAAGAAAAAAAAAAAAAAGGCTCATCACCCCTGGTCCAATGAGATACCATCTCGCACCAGTTAGAATGGCAATCATTAAAAAGTCAGGAAACAACAGGTGCTAGAGAGGATATGGAGAAATAGGAATGCTTTTACACTGTTGGTGGGAGTGTAAATTAGTTCAACCATTGTGGAAGACAGTGTAGCAATTCCTCAAGGATCCAGAACTAGAAATATCATTTGACCTAACAGTCTCATTACTAGGTACACATCCAAAGGATTATAAATCATTCTACTATAAAGACACATTCACACATATGTTTATTGCAGCACTATTCACAAGAGCAAAGACTAGGAACCAACCCAAATGCCCATCAATGATAGACTGGATAAAGAATATGTGGCACATATACACCATGGAATACCATGCAGCTATAAAAAAGGATGGATTAATGTCTTTTGCAGAGACATGGATGAAGCTGGAAACCATCATTCTCAGCAAACTATCACAAGAACAGAAAACCAAACACCACATGTTCTCACTCATAAGTGGGAGTTGAACAATGAGAACACATAGACACAGGGAGGGGAACATCACACACTGGGGCCTGTCAGTGGGTAGGAAGGAAAGAGGAGGGATAGCATTAGGAGAAATACTTAATGTAGATGACGAGTTGATGGGTGCAGCAAACCACGACAGCACATGTATACCTATTTCACAAAACTGCAAGTTCTGCAAATGTATCCCAGAACTTAAAGTGTATGTATGTGTGTATATATATATACACACAAATGTAAATGTAAATGTAAATAAATTGAAAATGGTAAAAATAGAAATATGTTTCCTACACAAATAGTGACATAATAAAGCAAGATAGAATGTATGTTTGAGTTAAAAAAAATTGCTTAGAAGACAACTTGAATTCCATTCCAAGGAACTAGTTTTCAAAAGTTTACAACCAGATTTCAGTTTGGCAAAAGGCAACAATGCTGTTTTGAAAATAATTTCTGAAAAGAGCTTCCCCAGCAGTTCCAAATGGCAGTCCTGATACAAGGAAGTAGGGGCAATTTTGTTACCACCAGGAACACTGAATTTATTTTCAGACCTTGAAATTCTGGGAGGCCCTCGAATAATAATCAACTACAATATTTTACTTTACATAGAAATATTGTTTTAATGTTAATATAAAAGCTTGTATATGAACTAAAATTGTCAATCTGCCACTTTTAAGAAAGAAGAATCCATTATGTCCCTAATCTATAGTGAGTTGATATGTTCCATAAGCAGTTCTGGAAGGAGGCTACACTTAGAGCATAAATTGGTATAGATCGCTTTGCTCTCACAGATAGCGACACAATATTTTCTGCTGAATGGGAAAAAGTTTGAAGGCATAAATCAAGATAAAGCAATCATCTGACAAAGAATTACAAAGAGGCCCCATACCTTTTTCTCAGTGAACTCCATGTGACACATTGATTTTCCACTGAAGATAAAAGCCAAAATCATGTGTCATCAATAGAAAGCAAGCAAAACTATTTGGTTCAATAGGTTATGGTACTTAACAAAAAAAACCTGCAGAGAAAAGACAAATCTAAAATGTTGCACATGATTCAAACAAGTCTGGATCAGAAGAGACATTTCAGAGGTCACTGCTAGAGAGTCAAGGATACATTAGAGAGAAATAAACTCCTGCTTTTTTGTTTATCTACTTACATACACAGATACTGTCTGATGAAGATGATTGATATCAGGTATGGTATTTGATGGTATAGTCATTTACAAAATAATTCATCCCTTATGATCTAATGCAATTTTCTTCATATTACACGTGTATATTTAAATACTTCCTTGTGAAGTGGAGGCTAGCCAGGCTGCTGTTAGCATATCCAGTACATTTCTGCAAATTCCAAAATGGCAAATCCCACAGTTGAAATTTCAACCTCTCTAGCGTCCCTCGGCTGGAGTGCATAATCACGGCAAAAGTCTGCAACATCAGAGGTGGCCGCCACAGACACAAAGTCTATGTTTCTCATTCCATTCTACCAAATCTATTCAGCAGTCTGGGTGAGGGGGCTTGGCAGTATCTATGAGCAGAAAGCATTCAAATGGCTGGTATATGTGCTTCCGGGGAAACTAAGGGGAAAAAAGAGAGAGGGAGGGAGGGAGGGAACAAGAAAGAAGAAGGAAACTCAAGGAGAGAGGAAGGGAAGGAGGCTGGCAAGAAGGGATGGAGGGAGCAAGGGAGGGAGGAATAAAGGAAGGAAGTTACACCAAGTTTCAAAACTGGCCACGGACTGAGAAGGATTAAGAGACAAACGGAATTGAAAGCATTTATGTTCATACTCGGTATTTTTCTTACCCATTCTTGCAAATTAGTAATTTAAAAATTTTCATTTCCACAAATCCACGTGTTTTCTTGTTCCTCTCTCTCCGCTCTTTTCCTTCTTTCCTTCCTGCCTTTCTTCTTTCTTTTCAACATAGGTTATATAAATGTGTGAGAGCTATCACTAGTCTACATTAATCATCAGGATTTTCCTGTATATTTCCAATTAAGATGACCCATAATAATATTCTACTGTAATTTTGGAGGGTCCAAAATACTAGATGGCATTTAGTGTTTTGGAAATCATGACAAGTCTAACAGGACTTTAAAAAACCTATCAAGACATCTGATGTGTTTTCTTGCCCATACACTCTTTAATGAGGTCTGCTTGACCCTTTCTTCTTCCCTTCTCTAGTCATGGGTTCTTCACACTGAAAACTAAGCTTTGCATCAGTGTTTGACGAACAGGTGACATAATAAACTGCAGTTACATTTTAAATTCAGCTCAAGATGGTAGATGAGAAATCTAAGATTGTGAAGTGAGATTTAGCATGCTGTTCAGTATGCAACAAATCTGAGTGTTGCTCACACAGGATTCATACCAACAGGCTCCTTCCAAAACCTTTCAATGCAAATTCTAGCAAATGCACACTTGGAAGAAAAATGTTCCATGAAGTTGTATATGTAAATTTATACTTTCAGCATTTATGTATATAATTTCAGGGGAAGTGGGATCAACTTAACATTATTAAACATAGTCCAATGATATTTACAACATAACTTCAGAAACATTTTATTACTAGAAGTATTTTAAAAAGGATGTACCATTTAGGATTTAAGACACACCCCACAAATGAAAAAACAAATGAGATTATAAACAACATTTTTAAAAAAATTATGCCATCTTTTCACTACAAAATCCTCCTGGGGGAAAAATATCTTTTCCTTCATTATTAAAGGATGTTATCAGAGCACAGTGGAATTCTTTCAGATTTAGTCAGAAGGTTCTCTGGAGTTGAGAGATCTATTGGAGAATATTTTCTTTGAAAGTCCATGTCCTTTCCCCAGGCCTACATCATATATAAATAAACATTTCAGAAAAGGGGCCATGTTAAGAAAAAGTGGGTTGAAGATTGTAAGACCTGGTTCCTGGGTGCCAAATAATTCACAAGTTGGAATAAGCTGGGTTTCTGTAACACTTCTCTATGACTGCCATTGATACTGAACTATGCCAAGGAACTAAGTCCTACCAAGGAAAAGCAGGAGGAAAACAGGTGTAAGAAAACATTTCCTGTCAGTGTGTCCAGAGATAGCATGAGTCAACAGCGGCTCCTCATGAAGCCATCGATTCGTAACACTGGAGTATCTAGAATGCATCTGGGTCGAATTATTAAAAAGAAAGTTCTTCTCAAGCTAGTTGTAATGGTAGCTAATTTAAAAAATTAATGTTCTGCGATTCTGATAAAAACCTATGTGGTGAACCAACAATAAAGGCGGCTGGAGATATTGGTATGAAATAGTTATTTTTCCTTATATACCTGGACGTTCATGTAAGAAATTATACTTTTGGAAGGTCTGTCATATTCTCAGTGTATAAGAGTTGAATCATTTTTAGAAGTTATTGTCAGAATTTTGCTTTAATAGTGCAGTAAAGTGTGCATTCTCTCTCCCTCATTTTCATTCAACAGCCTCTACAAATTGAGCCTGGCTCAAAGGTCTTTCCCTCTTGGAATATGACTCCTCCCCTGTCCCTCTACATAGGCTGTTCTATAACAAATTATTTTGCTGTCTTGATTTTTCAGAGACCTCATGCTAGTAGTAGAGAGTCAGGAGAAAGTGAGATGTCCTATATAAAAGGCCTGCTAGAAAAAGAAATCAGCACTGAGTTCTAAGGATACTGAACAACTTTTTAAAAAACAAGCAAGCCATATTAAACACATTAGTTACAACCAAATTAGATAAAACCATGAAAATTATCCAAGAAGAAAAAGTACATCACCTGTCTAGGTTTAAAATTGCTTAAGGCTGCCGTCCAAGGACCATCTATGATAACAAATACAGTAGTCTGTATTGACACAAAGTTTTAGTGATAGACGTAATTACATTCTTCTGCTGGTGGTGTTCTAGAATAAATGGAATATCTGCTGATCAAATCTGAATGCATCCCATAATATTAGCATGTAGGATCCCAGATCTGCAGGCACTATCTCTTTCTCAGATCTACACTTTGAATATTATGTTAGTTAAAATGAGAAGTATGTTAGAAAATGTCTTTTACAAAAGAAATATTGGCTGAGTATGGTGGCTCATGCCTGTAATCCCAACACTCTGGGAGGCCAAGGTGAGAAGATCTCTTGAGCTCAAGAATTTGAGACCAGCTTGGGCAACATATCTATAAAAAATTTTAAAACTTAGCCGGTGTGGTGGTGCACACCTATAGGCACAGCTACTTCAGAGGCTGAATCAAGAGGATCACTTGAGCTTGGGAGTTTGAGGTTGCAGTGAACTATGAACATGGCACTGAACTCCAGTCTGGGCAACAGAGTGAGAACTTGTCTTCAAAAAAATAAAAAAGAAGAAAAAAATAGGAAATATTGTGTTCACATCTGCTATGGTACTCTTTCTTATATAAACTATTTCTTTGCAGTATTCTAGAGGATTTAAGACAAATTTACCACTGAATAATTTCATATGGTATATTATTGCATTAGTATAGTATGTTATTATATAATTAGTATAAGTGACCAGTGCTGCAACAACCACATTCCAAAAAGTATTGTGATCCTCCAAAATTACAATGTCTAAATGACATTATTCTCCTTCATGAGACCATTATACCTTAATTTTTCAGCACCATGAAAATCTACAAATGCCCTCTAAAATATATTTAGAAAACGTGGGGAAAAAATAGATACAGTTTCAGAAGATACATATATTTTGAAAATTAGCCTTTTTGGAATAAATTATTCTTTATGACATATAAATAAACACATTTTTCAGACTGGCGGGGTAACATTTGCATCAGTCAAAATAATTAGATTACTAAAACCTGTAATCTTATTAGAAAAATGGTTTATTCAGAGAATCATTGGAATTATTAGCCTTCAAGCTGCTATAGATTGAATCTGATCAAAATAATTAAGATAATATTATTTCATTTTTCAGTATAATATCTCCTTAGTATTTTTGTTTCTTATTTAATATGTGATTATATTTACTTCTGTGAATAATATGGATGAAGATCATTACAGTGTCAAGATCACTGGGTTCAGAGCACAGAAACCTCAAGTCTATTCTTTTTTCTTAAATACCTGTAAGACTTTAAAGAAGACAGAGTTTCTGGACTCTAATTTCTCTATCTGTAGAATAAATGGGTTAGACCAAATAACTCCTTTCTGCTTATAAATTTTCTAATTATATGACTGAGCTTACACCTGGAAAACAGTCTATCTCCTGTATAAATTAATGATAGAAATGAAAACCACCACGTTTCATGAAATTAACCACATAAATATCAACATCAACTGCTCAGAAGGACTTAAGTGCAAGTATCACAGGAATTCTGAAGCACAGAGAACTAAATATAAGAAATGTAACACTCTTCGTATTTTCAAAGAAGATTTTAATAATATATGTAAACACAGTAACCTGTTCATAAGAAAAAAGAAAAGGGACGTCTTAGTATATTCAGGGTTCAACCAAAACTACTACTGGAATGTAAATCAAAGTAATATTCACCTAACTGTCATAATTGGCATGAATAATTTTAAGTAAAACACTTTTATTTGATATTAAATGTGAACAATAAGCCAAAACAGAGAAAATTAATCAATTGATCATTTATTGAAACTGAAATAAAAATATATAATTATTGAAGCCTCTTATATACATAAACCAATCATTGCTTAAATGAGCTGACATACTAGCTCCATAGTTTTATGTCACTAAGGAACTCTTTTGAACACAATAAAGAAACCAGAATTGAGCACAAAGAATGATGAACTGGGAAGTTCATGGCTTTCTATCTACTAATTAGGAGTACAATCATTCAGTCAAACAGCCACTCAACAAACATTTAGCATACAGCTTCTGGATACCAGGTACTGGTGTAGGTGCTAGAGCAACAAGGAAATAGTCCCTGCATTCAGTGAGCTCACAGGCAAGTAAACAAGTAAGTATAAAGACTGCATGACTGATTGGGAGTGGTGGTTCATGCCTGTAATCCCAGCACTTTGGGAGGCCAACGTGGGCAGATCACGAGGTCAAGAGATCGAGACCATCCTGGCCAACATAGTGAAACCCCGTCTCTACTAAAAATACAAAAATTAGCTGGGCACGGTGGTGCACGCCTGTAGTTACTTGGGAGGCTGAGGCAAGAGAATCAGTTGAACCTGGAAGGTAAAGGTTGCAGTGAGCTGAGATCACACCACTGCACTCCAGCCTGGTGACAGAGTGAGACTCTGTCTCAAAAAAAAAAAAAAAAAAAGACTCCATGATAAATGTGTATCTACAAAGGGCACAAAGGAATGAGTAGCTAATCCCCAAAGCCATATGGAGCAGTCAGTATAAGCTTCAGGAAAAGAAACTGAAGTAAAAAGCTAACCTGAATCTGAAAAAAATGAGTAGGTATTTTCCAAGCACGTTTCAGGGGAAAAGTTGCAGGATGCAGAAGTCCTCCCAAGTACAAAAAGAGAATGAACTCTGGACAACTGGCAATTTATGGCACACAGGAATCAGTAAATGTAGGGATGAGAGGCACACAGAAACATGGGCAAAAACAGGAATTTTGACTTTATTCCATAAATCATGGAAAGCCACCAATGGGTTTTAAGTAATAAAATACTAAGACCAGGTTTGCATTTTAGAAAGATCAATTTGATTTCAGTGAGGAGGTCCAAAAATGAGAGCAGCAAGGCCAGATAGAAGTCCTACTGCAACTAGCTATGGTTAGAGATGCAGACCAAAACTAAGGTGAAATCATTTAGAAGAAAGAACGTGGATATAAGAGCCATTGGTTTGGCCTCTCCACATCATTTTTTTATTTTATTTTCATTTATTTATTTATTTATTTTTTGAGACAGAGTCTCGCTCTGTCACCCAGGCTGGAGTGCAGTGGCGTGATCTTGGCTCACTGCAAGTTCTGCCTCCCGGGTTCACACTATTCTCCTGCCTCAGCCTCCCGAGTAGCTGGGACTACAGGCACGCGCCACCACGCCCAGCTAATTTTTTCTATTTTTTAGTAGAGATGGGGTTTCACCGTGTTAGCCAGGATGGTCTCGATCTCCTGACCTCGTGATCCACCCACCTCGGCCTCCCAATGTGCTGGGATTACAGGCTTGAGCCACCATGCCCAGCTGGCCTCTCCACATCTTTACTGTTATACTGATAACATGGGGATGAAAATAAATATTATTTGTATTTAAACTATTATTGTTATGTGAAAATTAAACAAATAACATACTATGATAACATCTGAGGTTCAAGAAATATTAAGTCTTGAAAATAGGAAAGATGAAAGGAAGGAAACAGGGAGTGGGGAGGAAAGTAGGAGAAAGGAGAGAATATAGGAATGAGAGAGGAGGAAAATAATAAGAAAGAAGTAGAAAGCTAGGTACGGTGGCTCATGACTGTAATCCCAGCGCTTTGGGAGGCCGAGTCAGGCAGATCACAAGGTCAGGAGTTCAAGACCAGCCTGGCCAATATGGTGAAACCTTGTCTCCACTAAAAATACAAAAATTAGCTGGGTGTGGTGGCAGGCACCTATAGTCCCAGCTACTCGGGAGGCTGAGGCAGGAGAATCACTTGACCCTGGGAGGCAGAGGTTGCAGTGAGCTGAGATCACACCACTGCACTCCAGCCTGGGTGACAGAGAAAGATGCTGTCTCAAAAAAAAAAAAAAAAGAAAAAAAAAAAAGAAAGAAGTAGAAAAAGATATAGTATTTCTTAATCAGCAGAAGCTACTCTTATTTTTCAATACTCTACCTTTCTAATGTATCACTGACAAGGAAAGGTCTTGAATAATTGACTGAAGTCAGAATAGGTAAGGCACTCTACCTGTGGATACATGAGAGGCCTTAAAAAGTTCATGGAAAATGTATATTATGAAAAAAACTATGCAAAGGTTTCAATTTTGGCAGCAAAATAAACTCATACTAATTTATTATAGCATGTTTGAACAGGATCTAGTTTGAGACAGTAAGAAGGAGTAGACATTAGTTTGAAAAGAGCCCCTAGCAGAGCAATGTAAATTCTGCTAAAATTGAAGCAAGAACAAACATTAGATTATGATGAAGCTTGAGTGAAAGAATGGTGAAATCACTGATGCTTTACAAGAAGCTTGAGGGGACAATGCACCAAAGAAATCAGTAGTTCACAAGCGGACAGCTTTTTTAAAGAAGAAACGAGATGATGTGGAAGATGAAGTCCACAGGGACAGATCATCCATATCAATTTGCAAGGAAAAAAATTAATCTTGTTTGTGCCCTAATTGAAGAGGACTGATAATCAACAGCACAAACAATAGCCAACATCATAGACATCTTAATTGGTTCAGCTTACACAGTTCTGACTAAAAAATTAAAGTTGAACCAACTTTCCACTGCATGGGTGCCAAAAGTGTTGTGCTCAGATCAGCTGCAGACAAGAGGAGAGCTCTCAATGGAAATTTTAAAGAACTAGGGTCAAGATCCTGAAGGATTTCTTTGAAGAATTGTAACAGAAGATAAAACATGGCTTTCCCAGTATGATCCTGAGGGCAAAACACAATCAAAGCAATGGCTACCAAAGGTGGAAGTGGTCCAGTCAAAGCTAAAGGGGATCACTCAAGAGCAAAGGTCACGGCAACAGTTTTTTGGGGACATTCCAGGCATTTTGCTTGTTGACTTTGTGGAAGGTCAAAGAACAATAATATCTGCATATCATGAGAGTGTTTTGAATAAGTTAGCCAAAGTTTTAGGGCAAAATACCTGGGAAAGCTTTAGCAGACAGTCCTCTAACACCACAATGTTTCTGCTCATTCCTGTCATCAAGCAAAGGCAATTTTGTGAGAGTCTCAATGGGAAATTGTCAGGCATCCACCTTACAGCTCTGATTTGGCTCCTTCTGACTTCTTTTTGTTTCCCAATCTCAACAAATGTGGAAAGGGCACCCATTTTTCTTAAGTTAATAATGTATAAGAGACTGCATTGACATTGTTAAGTTCCCAGGACCATCAGTTCTTTAGGGATGAAAACCGAAGATCACATTTTCAATGTTTATCTTGTAACTTCATTTTTCCACAAACTTTTTGAAGTTTCTCCATACAAATGTCTCCATACAAATGAGCACTTGCAAAATAAGCAGAGAGTCTCATTCAATGGACAGAAAGTTCTGTGCCATCTAAAAATTATCTTAAGCAAGTTCAATGTGTAGCAACAGACTGTATTGATAAATATCAGTTAGTTTGACTTCTGCAATGACCATGATGGAGTAACAAGAACTAGACTTTCTCTCCCTCCTGAAACAACCAAAAAAATGGCCAAAATGTATGCCACAAAAGTTTGCAAGACCCTGTAAAGTCAGTCTCAAACAAGGTGAGCCTATCAACGGCCCTAATTTATGCCTGGAGAAAGTTTTCCAGCCCACTACTCCAGGAGAAAAGCCCAAGAGGAGCCCATTGTTCTCCCTGAGCTGAGGGGACAGAGCTGAGAGTCCACAGAAACCATGTTGACATGAGCTCTCAGGACAAGGTTTCCGAGAAGAAGGGGCTGCACAGAAAGAGAACTCCAGAGCTCTGCAAAGGGTCCCCCTAAAGTACATAGCTAAGTAATTGTTAGGACAGGCCTAGAGAAAAGTACCTACGGTTGGGGAAACAACACCCAGATAAGATGAAAAGTAACAGTACACATGCTCACCAAGGTCCAGTAATAGTGCTTATTTTATCAGCCAAACCAGAAACACCTCAAGATTCCCAGGGATACCCAGAAGGATCTTGCCTCACTAGTTGGGAGTGATTAGCTCTAAAATGAGAACTGGTCTGATCCCACCTAATGAATTTTTAAAGCAAGACCAAAAAGAGTCAAACTCTTTCCAACTAAACTTAAATACATACCAATACAAAGATCAAGAATATTTATATATACTTCCAGCACTCAATAAGATAAAAGTCACCATATCTGACATCCAGACACAGTTTAGCAGAGACACAACAGTAACAACAAAAGACAGAAGAACGTGGCTCATAAGAAGGAGAAAAATCACTGAGTCAGAACTGATCCAGAGTAAATCAAGGTGCCAGAGTTATCAGTTAAGAACATTCAAATGCTTATTGAAACAGTATTCTATATGTTCTAAAATAGAGACATGCAAGATACACTAAAGGAGGCTGGGCGCAGTGGCTCACGCCTGTAATCTCAGCATTTTGCGAGGCCGAGGCAGGTGGATCACGAAGTCAGGAGTTCAGGACCAGCCTGACCAATATGGTGAAATCCCATCTCTACTAAAAATACAAAAATTAGCGGGGCATAGTAGCATGCGGCTGTAGTCCCAGCTACATGGTAGGCTGATAGCACATTAGTCATTACAGAAGAAAAGATAGACACCTCTCAAAATAAAATAGAGAGAGAAAATAAATTTTTAAAAAACATGAACAGAGCAATAGTAGACAGTAAATTTCAAGTAACTGAATTTACGTGTAATCTCAGTTCCCAAAGGAGAGGAGAGGGAAGATGTGAAAACATTTGGGACTTTGAGTCAGGCAAAGCTTTCTTTGATATGACCCCACAGCATGATTTATATAATAATATATTGATAAGAAGAACTCATCCAATTTAAAAAAAAGAATCTGCTCTTCAAAAGAATCTATTAAGAGACTGAAAAGACAAGCTGCAGGCTGGGAGAAAATATTTGCAATTCATATATCTGATGAAAGGCTTGCATCAAAAATATATTTTAAAAGCTCAAAATTTAATAATGAAAAACAAACAACCCCATTTAAAACTTGGGTGAAAGACTGGAACAGACATTACAAAGTAGACACTTGTTTGGTAAATAAGCACATATGCTCAACATAATTAATGCTTAGGGCAATGCAAATTAAAACCAAAATGAGACGCCACTATCTATTTTTAAATAGCTAAGATTAGCATGACTGATAACAGCCAAGCACTGGCTTGGATGTGGAGAAGCTGAAACTCTCATACACTGCTGATGGGAATACAAAAAAGTGTAACCTTTGAAAAACAGTTTAAGAGTCCCTTAAAAAGTTAAACATACTTCTGCCGTAAGACTCAGCCATTGCACTCCTGGGTATTTACCCAAGAGAGATAAAAGTAGGTGTTCATATAATGATATCAACACAAATGTTCATAGCACATGTATTCATAATAGCCCAAACTAGAAACAGTCTAAATATCAATCAATACATTAATGAATTAACTTGCTTTATCCGAATTAATTATGGATACATACTATAACATGAATGAATCTCAAAATAACTATACTAAGTGAAACAAGGCAGACTCTAGAGGTAAAACATGCAGAGAAAAAAACATAAAATGTCAGACAAAAAAGTGCATAGTGTAAAATTTTATTTATATACATTTTTTGACTGTATAAATTACTGTCCAGTGACAGAAAGCAGTTTGGTGGTTTTTAAGGGCCAGGAATGAGGGGCCAGAGAAATGTATTATAAAGAGGCATCAGGAAACTGGAGGTGAAGTATATTTCCATCACCTCGATTGCGTGCTGATGGTTTCTAAACTTTCAATATTTTTAGTTTATTATATGTTATACAAAATAAAGCTTGTAATAAAAATCAAAAGATTGAGCCATCCTTATTTTCTCTATAAAAGAGCAGAATTATCCTTTTAGAGATTTGGAAAGATTATTAAAAGATAAGTTACAAAATACAGTACCTGACACGTATAAAATATTAAATAAATACTAGCCATGCTTAATTATTTTGTTTTAAGTCTATATGAGTCAAGTTTTAGTAGAAATATGGGCTAGAAAAAAAAAACAGAAAGCGGGACTCTGTGATCCGACTTGGGCTTATAGAACAGACTGCACTAGTTTGTTCTCATGCTGCTAATAAAGTCATACCCAAGACCGGGTAATTTAGAAAGGAAAGAGGTTTAAGGAACTCACAATTCCACATGGCTGGGGAGGCCTCACAGTCACGGCAGAAGGCAAAAAAGAAGCAAAGGCACATCTTAAATGGTAGCAGAGAAGAAAGCTTGTGTAGGGAAGCTCCCATTTTAAAAGCATCAGATCTCGTGAGACTTATTCGCTACCAGGAGAACAGTAGGGGGAACCCGCCCCTATGATTCAATGATCTCCACCTGACTCCATCCTTGACATGCGGATATAATTACAATCAAGGTGAGATTCCGGTGGAGACACAGCCGAATCATATCAATGACTAATGAGAGTTACGTCCAGAACCTAATGAAAACCTGTCTGAGGCCACATTCCCTGTAAAGCAGATTTCAGATAGAGATTTGTGTAGAGAACATTTAACTGGGTAAAATCCTAGGAGCCAACAACTGTGGCGAAAAAGCTGAATTGGACAAAGGGATTTGAGATGTGAGGCAGTCACAACAAATACCTCAGCTAATCTCAAGGGGGAGCTGAGAAGCAGGGGTGACCCTTCAGAGTTGCCCTAAATTGAGGCAGGAGTATGGAGTTTTAATACCTTTCACTGGCCATTCTTCAGATACGAGTTGTCCCCAAGGATGGACATCAGCTTGACAAGTTATTAATTAGATCTCCTGAGAATAAATTCTAGAGAGAATCAGCTGAGAGGCATGATTTGCCAACACTCCCAATAGCTGGGCAAACTTCAGTTTTGAGGGAGGATTTGGGTCACACACAAAAGTCTCCACAACCAATTATTCATGGGAAATTCTATGTAGGCAGAGCTATTTCATGGCCAGTTAATCAAAACTACATAATCTATTTGGTTAAGCAAAAGAAATTAAAAAGATAAAATAAAATCTATATATTAACACTCAAAAGTTTTTAATGCATTTGCCTTGCATTTCATATGTTTTGCCTTGCATTTCATATGCTTTGCCTTGCATTTGTTTATTTGCTTTCAAGAACCTTTAGAGAACAATAATTACTAATATAATATGGAGTAGCACAGCATAGATGAGGGAAGCTAACTCTCTCCCTTTTCCCAGAACCTGGAACAGCTAAAGATCCTAAGCATTGTCAGCTTTGGTATCTGACATAGTTTGGATGTTTGTCCCCTTCAAATCTCACGTTAAAATGTGATCCCCAATGTTGGAGAGAGATGCCTCCTGAATGGCTTGGTGCTGTCCTCTTGGTAATGAATGAGTTCTTACCCTGTGAGTTCATGCGATATCTGGTTGTTTAAAAGAGACTGACACCTCCTCCCTGTCTCTCTTGCTTCCTCTCTCACCATGTGATATGCTGGTTTCCCTTCACCTTCCACCATGATTGGAAGGTTCCTGAGGCCCTCCCTGGAAGCAGGTGCCAGTACTATGCTTCATGTACAGCCTTCAGAACAAGAAGCCAAATAAACCTCATTTCTTTATTAATTACCCAACCTCAGGTATTTCTTTATAACAATGCAAATGGGCTAACAGAGTATCATTCATGGACAGTGAGTGTATTAGTCAATTTTCATGCTGCTGATAAAGACATACCCAAGACTGGGTAATTTATAAAGAAAAAGAGGTTTAATGAATTCACATATCTGCACCGCTAGCTGTATAAATATGGAAATATCTTCACTGCTACCTGTAAAAATATGGAAATATCTACAGCGCTACCTGTATAAACATGGAAATATCTACACCGCTATCTGTATAAACATAGAAATATCTACACCGCTATCTCTATAAACATGGAAATATCTACAGCGCTATCCGTATGAACATGGAAATACCTACACCGCTATCTGTATAAACAAGGAAATAACCACACCGCCATCTCTATAAACATGGATATATTTACAGGGCCATCTGTATAAACACGGAAATAACTACACCGCTATCTGTATATACATGGAAATATATACACCGCTATCTCTATAAACATGGAAATATCTACACCATTATCTGTATAAACATGGAAATAACTACACCTCTATCTCTATAAACATGGAAATATCTACACTGCTATCTGCATAAACATCGAAATATCTAAACCGCTACCTGTAAAACAGGGAAATATCTACACTGCTATCTCTATAAACATTGAAACATCTACACTGCTATCTTTATTAACATTGAAATACCTACACTGCTATTTGTATAAACATGGAAATATCTACAACGCTATCTCTATAAACATGGAAATAACTACACCGCTATCTCTATAAACGTGGAAATATCTACACCACCATCTGTATGAACATGGAATTATCTACAACGCCATCTGTATGAACATTGAAATATCTTCACCGCTATCTGTATAAACATGGAAATATCTACACCGCTATCTGTATATACATGGAAATATCAACACCGCTATCTCTATCAACATGGAAACATCTACACCGCTATCTCTATAAACATGGAAATACCTACACCGCCATCTGTATCGACATGAAAATATCTACACCGCCATCTGTATAAACATGGAAATATCTACACTGCTATCTGTATTAAGATGGAAATATCTACACCGCCATCTATATAAACATGGAAATATCTACACCGCCATCTGTATGAACATGGAAATATCTACAGTGCAATTTCTATAAAGATGGAAATATCTACACCGCAATCTGTTTAAACATGGAAATATCTACACCTCTATCTGTATTAAGATGGAAATATCTACACTGCCATCTCTATAAAGATGGAAATATCTACACCGCCATCTGTATGAACATGGAAATATCTACACCGCTATCTGTATATACATGGAAATATCTACACCGCAATCTCTATAAAAATGGAAATATCTAAACTGATACCTGTAAAACAGGGAAATATCTACACCGCTATCTCAATAAACATTGAAATATCTACACTGCAATCTTTATAAACATTGAAATACCTGCACTGCTATTTGTATAAACATGGAAATATCTACAACGCTATCTCTATAAACATGGAAATAACTACACCGCTATCTCTATAAACGTGGAAATATCTACACTGCCAACTGTATGAACATGGAAATATCTACAACGACGTCTGTATGAACATTGAAATATCTACACCGCTATCTGTATAAACATGGAAATATCTACACCGCTACCTGTATAAACATGTAAATAACAGCACCGCTATCTGTATGAACATGGAAATATCTACACCGCTATCTGTATGAACATGGAAATATCTACACCGCTATCTGTATGAACATGGAAATATCTACAAAGCTATCTGAATGAACATGGAAATATCTACACCACTATCTGTTTGAACATGAAAATATCTACACCGCTACCTGCATGAAAATGGAAATATCTACAAAGCTATCTGCATATACATGGAAATATCTACACAGCTATCTCTTTACACATGGAAACAACCACACCGCTATATCTATAAACATGGAAATATCTACACCGCCATCTGTATGAACATGGAAATATCTGCACCGCCACCTGTATGGACATATAAATATCTACACCGCCATCTGTATAAAGAAGGAAATATCTAAACCGCTATCTGTATAAACATGGAAATATCTACACCGCTGCCTGTATAAACACGGAAATATCAGCACCGCTATCTGTATGAACATGGAAATATCTACACCGCTATCTGTATAAACATGGAAATATCTACACCGCTATCTGTATGAACAAGGAAATAGCTACACCGTTATCTGTATGAACATGGGAATAGCTACACCGCTATCTGTATGAACATGGAAATAACTACACCGCTATCTGTATGAACATGGAAATATCTACACCGCTATCTGTATGAACATGGAAATAGCTACACCGTTATCTGTATGAACATGGGAATAGCTACACCGCTATCTGTATGAACATGGAAATATCTACACCGCTATCTGTATGAACATGGATATATCTACACAGCCATCTGGATGAACATGGAAATATCTAAACCGCTATCTGTCTGAACATGGAAATATCTACACCGATATCTGTATGAACATGGATATACCTACACAGCCATCTGGATGAACATGGAAATAGCTACACCGCTATCTGAGTAAACATGCATAGATCTTCACAGCTATCTGAATAAACATGGAAATATCTACACCACTATCTGTATGAAGATGGAAATATCTACACCGCTATCTGTATGAACATGGAAATATCTACACCGCTATCTGTTTGAACATGTAAATACCTACACTGCTATCTGCATGAAAATGGAAATATCTACACTGCTATCTGCATATACATTTAAATATCTACACAGCTATCTCTTTACACATGGAAATAACTACACAGCTATCAGTATGAACATGGAAATATCTACACCGCCATCTGTATTAACATGGAAATATCTGCACCGCCATCTGTATGAACATATAAATATCTACACCACCATCTGTATGAAGATGGAGATATCTACACTGATATCTGTATAAACATGGAAATATCTACACCGCCCTCTGTACGAACATATAAATATCTACACCGCCATCTGTATTAAGAAGGAAATATCTAAACCGCTATCTGTATAAACATGGAAATATCTACACCGCTGACTGTATAAACATGCGTACATCTTCACCGATATCTGTATAAACATGGAAATATCTACACCGCTATCTGTATGAACATGGAAATATCTACACCGCTATCTGTATGAACATGGAAATATCTGCACCGCAATCTGTTTGAACATGGAAATATCTACACCGCTATCTGCATGGAAATGGAAAAATATACACTGCTATCTGCATATACATTTAAATATCTACACAGCTATCTCTTTACACATGGAAATAACTACACCGCTATCTGTATGAACATGGAAATATCTACACCGCCATCTGTATGAACATGGAAATATCTGCACCGCCATCTGTATGAACATATAAATATCTACACCGCCATCTGTATTAACATGGAGATATCTACACTGCTATCTGTATAAACATGGAAATATCTACACCGCTATCTGTATAAACATGGAAATATCTACACCGCTATCTGTATAAACATGGAAATGTCTACACCACTACCTGTATAAACATGGAAATATCAGCACCGCTATCTGTATGAACATGGAAATATCTACACCGCTATCTGTATGAACATGGAAATATCTACACCACTATCTGTATGAACATTTAAATATCTACACCGCTATCTGTATGAACATGGAAATATGTACACCGCTATCTGAACATGGAAATATCTACACCGCTGTCTGCATGAAAATGGAAAGATCTACACAGCTATCTGCATATACATGGAAATATTTACACACCTATCTCTTAACACATGGAAATAACTACACCGCTATCTCTATAAACATGGAAATATCTACACCGCCATCTGTATGAACATGGAAATATCTGCACCGCCATCTGTATGAACATATAAATATCTACACCGCCATCTGTATTAAGAAGGAGATATCTACACCGCTATCTGTATAAACATGGAAATATCTACCCCGCTACCTGTATAAACATGGAAATATCTACACCGCTATCTGTATAAACTTGGTAATATCTACACCGCTACCTGTATAAACATGGAAATATCAGCACCGCTATCTGTATGAACCTGGAAATATCTACACCACTATCTGTATTAACATGGAAATATCTACACTGCTATCTGTATGAAGATGGAAATATCTACAAAGCTATCTGAATGAACATGGAAATATCTACACCGCTATCTGTTTGAACATGTAAATATCTACACCGCTATCTGCATGAAAATGGAAATATCTACAAAGCTATCTGCATATACATGGAAATATCTACACAGCTATCTCTTTACACATGGAAATAACTACACCGCTATGTCTATAAACACGGAAATATCTACAGCGCCATCTGTATGAACGTGGAAATATCTGCGCCGCCATCTGTATTAAGATGGAGATATCTACATCGCTATCTGTATAAACTTGGAAATATCTAAACCGCTATCTGTATAAACATGGAAATATCTACACCGCTACCTGTATAAACATGGAAATATCAGCACCGCTATCTGTATGAACATGGAAATAACTACTCCGCTATCTCTATGAACATGGAAATATCTACACCGCTATCTGTATGAACATGTAAATAGCTACACCGCTATCTGTATGAACATGGAAATATCTACACCACTATCTGTATAAACATGGAAATATCAGCACCGCTATCTGTATAAACATGGAAATATCAGCACCGCTATCTGTATGAACATGGAAATATAAGCCCCTCTATCTGTATGAACATGGTAGTATCTACACCGCTATCTGTATGAACATGGAAATATATGCACCGCTATCTGTTTGAACATGGAAATATCTAAACCGCTATCTGCATGAAAATGGAAATAAATACACAGCTATGTGCATATACATGGAAATATCTACACAGCTATCTCTTTACACATGGAAATAACAACACAGCTATCTGTATGAACATGGAAATATCTTCACCGCCATCTGAATGAACATGGATATATCTACACAGCCATCTGGATGAACATGGAAATATCTACACCGCTATCTGTGTAAACATGCACAGATGTTCACCGCTATCTGTATAAACATGGAAATATCTACACCGCTATCTGTATGAACATGGAAATATCTACACCGCTATCTGTATGAACATGGAAATATCTACACCGCTATCTGTTTGAACATGGAAATATTTACACCGCTATCTGCATGAACATGGAAATATCTACACTGCTATCTGCATATACACTTAAATATCTACACAGCTATCTCTTTACACATGGAAATAACTACACCGCTATCTGTATGAACATGGAAATATCTGCTCCGCCACCTGTAAGAACATATAAATATCTACACCGCCATCTGTATTAAGAAGGAAATATCTAAACCGCTATCTGTATAAACATGGAAATATCTACACCGCTGCCTGTATAAACATGGAAATATCAGCACCGCTATCTGTATGAACATGGAAATATCTACACCGCTATCTGTATGAACATGGAAATATCTACACCGCTATCTGCATGAAAATGGAAATATCTACACTGCTATCTGCATATACATTTAAATATCTACACAGCTATCTCTTTACACATGGAAATAACTACACCGCTATCTGAATAAACATGGAAATATCTACATCGCTATCTGTATAAACATGGAAATATCAGCACAGCTATCTGTATGAACATGGAAATATCAGCCCCTCTATCTGTATGAAGATGGAGATATCTACACCGCCATCTGTATGAACATGGATATATCTACACAGCCATCTGGATGAACATGGAAATATCTACACCGCTAAGTGTATGAACATGGAAATAGCTACACCGCTATCTGTATGAACATGGAAATATCTACACCGCTATCTGTATGAAAATGGAAATATCTACACCGCTATCTGTATGAACATGGAAATATCTTCACCGCCATCTGTATGAACATGGATATAACTACAGAGCCATCTGGATGAACATGGAAATATCTACACAGCTATCTGTATGAACAGGGAAATATATACACCGCTATCTGTGTAAACATGCATACATCTTCACCGCTATCTATATAAACATGGAAATATCTACACCGCTATCTGTATGAACATGGAAATATCTACACTGCAATCTGCTTGAACATGGAAATATCTACACCGCTATCTGCATGAAAATGGAAATATCTACACAGCGATCTGCATATACATGGAAATATCTACAAAGCTATCTCTGTACACATGGAAATAACTACACCGCTATCTCTATAACCATGGAAATATCTACACCGCCATCTGTATGAACATGGAAATATCTGCACCGCCATCTGTATGAACATATAAATATCTACACCGCCATCTGTATTAAGATGGGGATGTCTAAACCGCTATATGTATAAACCTGGAAATATCTACATCGCTATCAGTATAAACATGGAAATATCTACAGCGCTATCTGTACAAACATGGAAATTTCTACACCGCTACCTGTATAAACATGGAAATATCAGCACCGCTATGTATAGGAACATGGAAATATCTACACCGCTATCTGTATGAACATGGAAATATCTTCACCGCTATCTGTATGAACATGGAAATAGCTACACCGCTATCTTTATGAACATGGAAATATCTACACCGCTATCTGTATGAACACGGAAATATCTACACCGCTATCTGTATGAACATGGATATATCTACACAGCCATCTGGATGAACATGGAAATATCTACACCGTTATCTGTATGAAAATGGAAATATCCTCACCGCTATCTGTGTATACATGCATTCATCTTCACTGCTATCTATATAAACATGGAAATATCTACACCGCTATCTGTTTGAAGATGGAAATATATACACTGCTATCTGCATGAAAATGGAAATATCTACACAGCTATCTGCATATACATGGAAATATCTACACAGCTATCTCTTTACACATGGAAATAACTACACCACTATCTGTATGAACATGGAAATATCTTCACCGCCATCAGTATGAACATGGAAATATCTGCACCGCCATCTGTATGAACATATAAATATCTACACCGCCATCTGTATTAAGATGGAGATATCTACATCGCTATCTGAATAAACATGGAAATATCTACACCGATATCTGTATAAACATGGAAATATCAGCACCGCTATCTGTGTGAACATTTAAATATCAGCCCCTCTATCTGTATGAACATGGAGATATCTACACCGCCATCTGTATGAACATGGATATATCTACACAGCCATCTGGATGATCATGGAAATATATACACCGCTATCTGTATGAACATGGAAATACCTACACCGCTATCTGTATGAACAGGGAAATATCTACACCGCTATCTGTATGAACATGGAAATATCTACAATGCTAACTGTATGAACATGGAAATGTCTTCACCACCATATGTATGAACATGGATATATCTACAGAGCCATCTGGATGAACATGGAAATATCTACACCGCTATCTGTATGAACATGGATATATCTACACAGCCCTCTGGATGAACATGGAAATATCCACACCGCTATCTGTGCAAACATGCATACATCTTCACCGCTATCTGAATAAACATGGAAATATCTGCACCGCTATCTGTATGAACATGGAAATATCTACACTGCTATCTGTTTGAACATGGAAATATCTACACCGCTATCTGCATGAAAATGGAAATATCTGCACTGCTATCTGCATATACATGGAAATATCTACACAGCTATCTCTTTACACATGGAAATAACTACACCGCTATCTGTATGAACATGGAAATATCTACACCGCCATATGTATGAACATGGAAATATCTGCACCGCCATCTGTAAGAACATGTAAATATCTACACCGCCATCTGTATTAAGATGGAGATATCTACACCGCTATCTGTATAAACATGGAAATATCTACACCGCTATCTGTATGAACATGGATATATCTACACAGCCCTCTGGATGAACATGGAAATATCCACACCGCTATCTGTGTAAACATGCATACATCTTCACCGCTCTCTGTATAAACATGGAAATATCTACACCGCAATCTGTAGGAACATGGAAACACCTACACCGCAATCTGTTTGAAGATGGAAATATATACACCGCTATCTGCATGAAAATGGAAATATCTACACAGCTATCTGCATATACATGGAAATATCTACACAGCTATCTCTTTACACATGGAAATAACTACACCGCTATCTGTATGAAAATGGATATATCTACACGGCCATCTGTATGAACATAGAAATATCTGCACCACCATCTGTATGAACATATAAATATCTACACCGCCATCTGTATTAAGATGGAGATACCTACACCGTTATCTGAATAAACATGGAAATATCTACACCGCTATCTGTATAAACATGGAAATATCTTCACCGCTATCTGTATAAACATGGAAATATCTACACCGCTACCTGTATAAACATGGAAATATCTGCACCGCTATCTGAATGAACATGGAAATATCTACACCGCTATCTGTATGAACAAGGAAATATATACACGGCAATCAGTATGAACATGGAAATATCTACAAAGGTATCTGAATGAACATGGAAATTTCTACACCGCTATCTGTTTGAACATGTAAATACCTACACCGCTATCTGCATGAAAATGGAAATATCTACACCGCTATCTGTATGAACATGGAAATATCTACTCTGCTATCTGTATGAACATGGAAATACCTACACCGTTATCTGTATGAACATGGAAATAGCTACACCGCTATCTGTATGAACATGGAAATAGCTACACCGTTATCTGTATCAACATGGAAATAGCTATACCGCTATCTGTATGAACATGGAAGTATCTACACCGCTATCTGTATGAACATGGATATATCTACACAGCCATCTGGATGAACATGGAAATATCTACACCGCTATCTGTATGAACATGGAAATATCTACACCGCTATCTGTGTGAACATGGATATATCTACACAGCCATCTGGATGAACATGGAAATATCTATACCGCTATCTGTGTAAACATGCATAGATCCTCACCGCTATCTGTATAAACATGGAAATATCTACACCGCTATCTGTATGAACATGGAAATATCTACACCGCTATCTGTATGAACATCTAAATATCTACACCGCTATCTGTTTGAAGATGGAAATATCTACACCGCTATCTGCATGAAAATGGAAATATCTGCACTGCTATATGCATATACATGGAAATATCTACACAGCTATCTCTTTACACATGGAAATAACTACACCGCTATCTGTATGAACATGGAAATATCTACACCGCCATCTGTATGGACATGGAAATATCTGCACCGCCATCTGTATGAACATATAAATATCTAAACCGCCATCTGTATTAAGATGGAGATATCTACACTGCTATCTCTATAAACATATAAATATCTACACCGCTATCTGTATAAACATGGAAATATCAGCACTGCTATCTTTATGAACATGGAAATATCAGCCCCTCTATCTGTATGAACATGGAAGTATCTACACCGCTATCTGTATGAACATGGAAATATCTACACCGCTATCTGTATGAACATGGAAATACCTTCAACGCCATCTGTATGAACATGGATATATCTACACAGCCATCTGGATGAACATGGAAATATCTACACCGCAATCTGTATGAACATGGAAATATCTACACCGCTATCTGTGTAAACATGCATACATCTTCACCGCTATCAGTATAAACATGGAAATATCTACACCGCTATCTGTATGAACATGGAAATAGCTACACCGCTATCTGTATGAACATGGAAATATCTACACCGCTATCTGTATGAACATGGATATATCTACACAGCCATCTGGATGAACATGGAAATATCTACACCGCTATCTGTGTAAACATTCATATATCTTCACCGCTATCTGTATAAATATGGAAATGTCTACACCACTATCTGTATGAACATGGAAATATCTACACCGCTATCTGCATGAACATGGAAATATCTACACCGCTATCTGTTTGAACATGGAAATATCTACACCACTATCTGCATGAAAATGGAAACATCTACACTGCTATCTGCAAATACATGGAAATATCTACACAGCTATCTCTTTACACATGGAAATAACTACACCGTTATCTGTATGAACATAGAAATATCCACACCGCCATCTGTATGAACATGGAAATATCTGCACCGCCATCTGTATGAACCTATAAATATCTACACCGCCATCTGTATTACGATGGAGATATCTACACCGCTATCTGTATAAACATGGAAATATTTACACCGCTATCTGTATAAACATGGAAATATCTACACCGCTATCTGTTTAAACATGGAAATATCAGCACCACTATCTGTATGAACATGGAAATATCTACAACGCTATCTGTATGAACATGGAAATATCTACACCGCTATCTGTATGAACATGGAAATATCTACACCGCTATCAGTATGAACATGGAAATATCTACACCGCTATCTGTATGAACATTGATATATCTACACAGCCCTCTGGATGAACATGGAAATATCCACACCGCCATCTGTGTAAACATGCGTACATCTTCACTGCTATCTGTATAAACCTGGAAATATCTACACCGCTATCTGTATGAACATGGAAATATCTACACCGCTATCTGTATGAACATGGAAATATCTACACCGCTATCTGTATGAACATGGAAATATCTTCACCGCTATCTGTATGAACATGGATATATCTACACAGCCATCTGGATAAACATGGAAATATCTACACCGCTATCTGTATGAACATGGAAATAGCTACACCGCTATCTGTATGAAAATGGAAATATCTACACCGCTATCTGTATGAACATGGAAATACCTACACCGCTATCTGTATGAACTTGGAAATATCTTCACCGCCATCTGTATGAACATGGATATATATACAGAGCCATCTGGATGAACATGGAAATATCTACATAGCTATCTGTATGAACATGGAAATATATACACCGCTATCTGTGTAAACATGCATACATCTTCACCGCTATCTGTATAAACACGGAAATATCTACACCGCTATCTGTATGAACATGGAAATATCTACACCGCTATCTGTTTGAACATGGAAATATCTACACCGCTATCTGCATGAAAATGGAAATATCTACACAGCTATCTGCATATACATGGAAATATCTACAAAGCTATCTCTTTACACATGGAAATAACTACACCGCTATCTCTATAAACATGGAAATATCTACACCGCCATCTGTATGAACATGGAAATATCTGCACCGCCATCTGTATGAACATATAAATATCTACACCGCCATCTGTATTAAGATGGAGATATCTACACCGCTATCTGTGTAAACATGCATATATTTTCACCGCTATCTGTATAAACATGGAAATATCTACACCGCTATCTGTATGAACATGGAAATAGCTACACCGCTATCTGTATGAACATGGAAATACCTACACCGCTATCTGTATGAACATGGATATATCTACACAGCCATCTGGATGAACATGGAAATATCTACACCGCTATCTGTGTAAACATGCATACATCTTCACCGCTATCTATATAAACATGGAAATATCTACACCACTATCAGTATCAACATGAAAATATCTACACCGCTACCTGTATAAACATGGAAATGTCAGCACAGCTATCTCTATTAACATGGAAATAGCTACACCGCTATCTGTATGAACATGCAAATATCTACACCACTATCTGTAAGAACATGGAAATATCTACACCACTATCTGTATGAACATGGATATATCTACACAGCCATCTGGATGAACATGGAAATATCTACACCACTATCTGTATTAACATGGAAATATCTACACCGCTATCTGTGTAAACATGCATACATCTTCACCGCTATCAGTATAAACATGGAAATATCTACACCGCTATCTGTATGAACATGGAAATAGCTACACCGCTATCTGTATGAACATGGAAATATCTACACCGCTATCTGTATGAACATGGATATATCTACACAGCCATCTGGATGAAAATGGAAATATCTACACCGCTATCTGTGTAAACATGCATATATCTTCACCGCTATCTGTATAAATATGGAAATGTCTACACCACTATCTGTATGAACATGGAAATATCTACACCGCTATCTGTATGAACATGGAAATATCTGCACCACTATCAGTATGAACATGGAAATATCTACACCGCTATCTGTATGAGCATTGATATATCTACACAGCCTCTGGATGAACATGGAAATATCCACACCGCTATCTGTGTAAACTTGCATACATCTTCACTGCTATCTGTATAAACATGGAAATATCTACACCGCTATCTGTATGAATATAGAAATATCTACACCGCTATCTGTTTGAAGATGGAAATATATACACCGCTATCTGCAAAAATGGAAATATCTACACAGCTATCTGCGTATACATGGAAATATCTACACAGCTATCTCTTTACACATGGAAATAACTACACCGCTATCGGTATGAACATGGAAATATCTACACCGCCATCTGTATGAACATGGAAATATCTGCATCGCCATCTGCATGAACATATAAATATCTACACCGCCATCTGTATTAAAATGGAGATATCTACACCGCTATCTGAATAAACATGGAAATATCTACACCGCTATCTGTATAAACATGGAAATATCTACACCGCTATCTGTATAAACATGGAAATATCTACACCGCTACCTGTTTAAACATGGAAATATCAGCACCGCTATCTGTATGAACATGGAAATATCTACACCGCTATCTGTATGAACATGGAAATATCTACACCGCTATCTGTATGAACATGGAAATATCTACAAAGCTATCTGAATGAACATGGAAATATCTACACCGCTATCTGTTTGAACATGTAAATATCTACTCCGCTATCTGCATGAAAATGGAAATATCTACAAAGCTATCTGCATTTACATGGAAATATCTACACAGCTATCTCTTTACACTTGGAAATAACTACACCGCTATATCTATAAACATGGAAATATCTACACCGCCATCTGTATGAACTTGGAAATATCTGCACCGCCATCTGTATGAACATATAAATATCTACACCGCCATCTGTATTAAGAAGGAAATATCTAAACCGCTATCTGTATAAACATGGAAATATCTACACCGCTGCCTGTATAAACATGGAAATATCAGAACCGCTATCTGTATGAACATGGAAATATCTACACCGCTATCTGTATGAACATGGAAATATCTAAACCGCTATCTGTATGAACATGGAAATATCTACACCGCTATCTGTTTGAACATGGAAATATCTACACCACTATCTGCATGAAAATGGAAATATCTACACTGCTATCTGCAAATACATGGAAATATCTACACAGCTATCTCTTTACACATGGAAATAACTACACCGCTCTCTGTATGAACATGGAAATATCCACACCGCCATCTGTATGAACATGGAAATATCTGCACCGCCATCTGTATGAACCTATAAATATCTACACCGCCATCTGTATTACGATGGAGATATCTACACCGCTATCTGTATAAACATGGAAATATCTACACCGCTATCTGTATAAACATGGAAATATCTACACCGCTATCTGTTTAAACATGGAAATATCAGCACCGCTATCTGTATGAACATGGAAATATCTACAACGCTATCTGTATGAACACGGAAATATCTACACCGCTATCTGTATGAACATGGAAATATCTACACCGCTATCAGTATGAACATGGAAATATCTACACCGCTATCTGTATGAACATTGATATATCTACACAGCCCTCTGGATGAACATGGAAATATCCACACCGCTATCTGTGTAAACATGCATATATCTTCACTGCTATCTGTATAAACATGGAAATATCTACACCGCTATCTGTATGAACATGGAAATATCTACACCGCTATCTGTATGAACATGGAAATAGCTACACCGCTATCTGTATGAACATGGAAATATCTTCACCGCTATCTGTATGAACATGGATATATCTACACAGCCATCTGGATAAACATGGAAATATCTACACCGCTATCTGTATGAACATGGAAATAGCTACACCGCTATCTGTATGAAAATGGAAATATGTACACCGCTATCTGTATGAACATGGAAATACCTACACCGCTATCTGTATGAACTTGGAAATAACTTCACCGACATCTGTATGAACATGGATACATATACAGAGCCACCAGGATGAACATGGAAATATCTACACAGCTATCTGTATGAACATGGAAATATCTACACCGCTATCTGTGTAAACATGCATACATCTTCACCGCTATCTGTATAAACACGGAAATATCTACACCGCTATCTGTATGAACATGGAAATATCTACACCGCTATCTGTTTGAACATGGAAATATCTACACCGCTATCTGCATGAAAATGGAAATATCTACACAGCTATCTGCATATACATGGAAATATCTACAAAGCTATCTCTTTACACATGGAAATAACTACACCGCTATCTCTATAAACATGGAAATATCTACACCGCCATCTGTATGAACATGGAAATATCTGCACCGCCATCTGTATGAACATATAAATATCTACACCGCCATCTGTATTAAGATGGAGATATCTACACCGCTATCTGTGTAAACATGCATATATTTTCACCGCTATCTGTATAAACATGGAAATATCTACACCGCTATCTGTATGAACATGGAAATAGCTACACCGCTATCTGTATGAACATGGAAATACCTACACCGCTATCTGTATGAACATGGATATATCTACACAGCCATCTGGATGAACATGGAAATATCTACACCGCTATCTGTGTAAACATGCATACATCTTCACCGCTATCTATATAAACATGGAAATATCTACAACACTATCTGTATCAACATGAAAATATCTACACCGCTACCTGTATAAACATGGAAATGTCAGCACCGCTATCTGTATGAACATGGAAATAGCTACACCGCTATCTGTATGAACATGCAAATATCTACACCACTATCTGTATGAACATGGAAATATCTACACCACTATCTGTATGAACATGGATATATCTACACAGCCATCTGGATGAACATGGAAATATCTACACCACTATCTGTATTAACATGGAAATATCTACACCGCTATCTGTGTAAACATGCATACATCTTCACCGCTATCAGTATAAACATGGAAATATCTACACCACTATCTGTATGAACTTGGAAATATCTACACCGCTATCTGTTTGAACATGGAAATATCTACAAAGCTATCTGCATGAAAATGGAAATATCTACACTGCTATCTGCATATTCATTTAAATATCTACACAGCTATCTCTTTACACATGGAAATAACAACACCGCTATCTGTATGAACGTGGAAATATCTACACCGCCATCTGTTTGAACATGGAAATATCTGCACCGCCATCTGTATGAACATATAAATATCTACACCGCCATATGTATTAAGATGGAGATATCTACACTGCTATCTGTATAAACATGGAAATAACTACACCGCCATCTGTATGAAAATATAAATATCTACACCGCCATCTGTATTAAGAAGGAAATATCTAAACCGCTATCTGTATAAACATGGAAATATCTACACCGCTGCCTGTATAAACATGGAAATATAAGCACCGCTATCTGTATGAACATGGAAATATCTACACCGCTATCTGTATGAACATGGAAATATCTACACCTCTATCTGTACGAACATGGAAATAGCTACAACGCTATCTGTGTGAACATGGATATATCTACACAGCCATCTGGATGAACATGGAAATATCTACACCGCTATCTGTGTAAACATGCATACATCTTCACCGCTATCTGTATAAACATGGAAATATCTACACCGATATCTGTATGAACATGGAAATATCTACACCAGTATCTGTATGAACATGGAAATATCTACACCGCTCTCTGTTTGAACATGGAAATATCTACACCGCTATCTGCATGAAAATGGAAATATCTACACTGCTATCTGCATATACATTTAAATATCTACACAGCTATCCCTTTACACATGGAAATAACTACACCGCTATCTGTATGAACATGGAAATATCTACACCGCCATCTGTATGAACATGGAAATATCTGCACCGCCATCTGTATGAACATATAAATATCTACACCGCCATCTTTATTAAGATGGAGATTTCTACACTGCTATCTGTATAAACATGGAAATATCTACACCGCTATCTGTATAAACATGGAAATATCTACACCGCTATCTGTATAAACATGGAAATATCTACACCGCTACCAATATAAACATGGAAATATCAGCACCGCTATCTGTATGAACATGGAAATATCTACACCGCTATCTGTATGAACATGGAAATATCTACACCGCTATCTGTATGAACATGGAAGTATCAACAAAGCTATCTGAATGAACATGGAAATATCTACACCGCTATCTGTTTGAACATGGAAATATCTACACCGCTATCGGCATGAAAATGGAAATACCTACAAAGCTATCTGCATATACATGGAAATATCTAAACAGTTCTCTCTTTACACATGGAAATAACTACACCGCTATATCTATAAACATGGAAATATCTACACCGCCATCTGTATGTACATGGAAATATCTGCACCGCCATCTGTATGAACATATAAATATCTACACCGCCATCTGTATTAAGAAGGAAATATCTAAACCGCTATCGGTATAAACATGGAAATATCTACACCGCTGCCTGTATAAACATGGAAATATCAGAACCGCTATCTGTATGAACATGGAAATATCTACACCGCTATCTGTATGAACATGGAAATATCTACACTGCTATCTGTATGAACATGGAAATAGCTACACCGCTATCTGTATGAACATGGAAATAGCTACACCGCTATCTGTATGAACATGGAAATATCTACACCGCTATCTGTATGAACATGGATATATCTACACAGCCATCTGGATGAACATGGAAATATCTACACCGCTATCTGTATGAACATGGAAATATCTACACTGCTATCTGTTTGAACATGGAAATATCTACACTGCTATCTGCATGAAAATGGAAATATCTACACTGCTATCTGCACATACATTTAAATATCTACACAGCTATCTCTTTACACGTGGAAATAACTACACCGCTATCTGTATGAACATGGAAATATCTACACCGCCATCTGTATGAACATGGAAATATCTGCACCACCATCTGTATGAACATATGAATATCTACACCGCCAATTGTATTAAGATGGAGATATCTACACTGCTATCTGTATAAACATGGAAATATCTACACCGCCATCTGTATGAACATATAAATATCTACACCGCCATCTCTATTAAGAAGGAAATATCTAAACCGCTATCTGTATAAACATGGAAATATCTACAACGCTGCCTGTATAAACAAGGAAATATCAGCACCGCTATCTGTATGAACGTGGAAATATCTACACCGCTATCTGTATGAACATGGAAATATCTACACCGCTATCTGTTTGAACATGGAAATATCTACACCGCTATGTGCATGAAAATGGAAACATCTACACTGATATCAGCATATACATTTAAATATCTACACAGCTATCTCTTTACACATGGAAATAACAACACTGCTATCTGTATGGACATGGAAATATCTACACCGCCATCTGTATGAACATGTAAATATCTGCACCGCCATCTCTATGAACATATAAATATCTACACCGCCATCTGTATTAAGATGGAGATATCTACACTGCTATCTGTATAAACATGGAAATATCTACACCGCCATCTGTATGAACATATAAATATCTACACCGCCATCTGTATTAAGAAGGAAATATGTAAACCGCTATCTGTATAAACATGGAAATAACTACACCGCTGCCTGTATAAACATGAAAATATCAGCACCGCTATCTGTATGAAAATGGAAATATCTACACCGCTATCTGTATAAACATGGAAATATCTACACCTCTATCTGTATGAACATGGAAATAGCTACACCGCTATCTGTGTGATCATGGATATATCTACACAGCCATCTGGATGAAGATGGAAATATCTACACTGCTATCTGTGTAAACATGCATACACCTTCACCGCTATCTGTATAAATATGGAAATATCTACACCGCTATCTGTATGAACATGGAAATATCTACACCGCTATCTGTTTGAACATGGAAATATCTACACCGCTATCTGCATGAAAATGGAAATATCTACACTGCTATCTGCATATACATTGAAATATCTACACAGCTATCTCTTTACACATGGAAATAACTACACCGCTATCTGTATGAACATGGAAATATCTACACCGCCATCTGTATGAACATGGAAATATCTGCACTGCCATCTGTATGAACATATAAATATCTACACCGCCATCTGTATTAAGATGGAGTTTTCTACACAGCTATCTGTATGAACATGGAAATATCTACACCGCTATCTGTATGAACATGGAAATATCTACACCGCTATCTGTATGAACATGGAAATATCTACACCGCTATCTGTATGAACATGGAAATATCTACACGGCTATCTGTTTGAACATGGAAATATCTACACCGCTGTCTGCATGAAAATGGAAATATCTACACAGCTATCTGCATACACATGGAAATATCTACACAGCTATCTCTTAACACATGGAAATAAATACACCGCTATATCTATAAACATGGAAATATCTACACCGCCATCTGTATGAACATGGAAATATCAGCACCGCTATCTGTATGAACAACGATATGTCTACACAGCCATCTGAATGAACATGGAAATATCTACACCGCTATATGTATGAACATGGAAATATCTACGCCGCTATCTGTGTAAACAAGCATACATCTTCACCGCTACCTGTATAAACATGGAAATATCTACACCGCTATCTGTATGAACATGGAATTATCTACACCGCTATCTGTTTGAGCATGGAAATATCTACACCGCTATCTGCATGAAAATGGAAATATCTACACAGCTATCTGCATATACATGGAAATATCTACAAAGCTATCTCTTTACACATGGAAATAACTACACCGATATCTCTATAAACATGGAAATATCTACACCACGATTTGTATGAACATGGAAATATCAGCACCGCTATCTGTATGAACATGGAAATATCTACACAGCCATCTGGATGAACATGGAAATAGCTACACCGCTATCTGTATGAACATGGAAATAGCTACACAGCTATCTGTATGAACACGGAAATATCTACACCTCTATCTGTATGAACATGGAAATATCTACACCGCTATCTGTATGAACATGGAAATATCTACACCGCTATCTGTATAAACATGGAAATATCTACACCGCTATCTGTATAAACATGGAAATATCTACACCGCTATCAGTGTGAACATGGAAATATCTACGCCGCTATCTGTTTGAGAATGGAAATATCTACACAGCTATCTGCATGAAAATGGAAATATCTACACAGCTATCTGCATATACATGGAAATATCTACAAAGCTATCTCTTTACACATGGAAATAACTACACCGATATCTCTATAAACATGGAAATGTCTACACCGCCATCTGTATGAACATGGAAATATCTGCACCGCCATCTGTATGAACATATAAATATCTGCACCGCCATCTGTATTAAGATGGAGATTTCTACACCGCTATCTGTATAAACATGGAAATATCTACACCGCTATCTGTATGAACATATAAATATCTACGCCGCCATCTGTATAAAGAAGGAAATATCTGAACCGCTATCTGTATAAACATGGAAATATCTACACCGCTATCTGTATGAGCATGGAAATATCTACACCGCTATCTCTATGAACATGGAAATTTCTACACCACTATCTATATGAACATGGAAATAGCTGCACCGCTATCTGTATGAACATGGAAATATCTACACCACTACCTGTATGAACATGGAAATATCTACACCGCTATCTGTATGAACATGGATATATCTACACAGCCATCTGGATGAACACGGAAATATCTAAACCGCTATCCGTATGAACATGGAAATATCTACACAGCTATCTGTGTAAATATGCATACATCTTCACCGCAATCTGTATAAACATGGAAATATCTACACCGCTATCCATATGAACATGGAAATATCTACACCGCTATCTGAACATGGAAATATCTACACCGCTATCTGTATGAAAATGGAAATATCTACACAGCTATCTGCATATACATGTAAATATCTACACAGCTATCTCTTTACACATGGAAATAACTACACCGCTATCTGTATGAACATGGAAATATCTACACCGCCATCTGTATGAACACGGAAATATCTGCACCGCCATCTGTATGAACATATAAATATCTACACCGCCATCTGTATTAAGATGGAGATATCTACACCGGTATCTGTATAAACATGGAAATATCTACACCGCTATCTGTATGAACATGGAAATATCTACACCGCTACCTGTATAAACATGGAAATATCTACACCGCTACCTGTATAAACATGGAAATATCAGCACCGCTATCTGTATGAACATGGAAATATCTACACAGCCATCTGGATGAATATTGAAATATCTACACCGCTATCTGTATGAACATGGAAATAGCTACACCGCTATCTGTATGAACATGGAAATATCTACACCACTAACTGTATGAACATGGAAATAACTTCACCGCCATCTGTATGAACATGGATATATCTACACAGCCATCTGGATGAACCTGAAAATATCTACATCGCTATCTGTATGAAAATGGAAATATCTACACCGCTATCTGTGTAAACATGCATACATCTTCACCGCTATCTGTATAAACATGGAAATATCAACACCGCTATCTGTATGAACATGGAAATATCTACACCGCTATCTGTTTCAGCATGGAAATATCTACACCGCTGTCTGCATGGAAATGGAAATATCTACACAGCTATCTGCATATACATGGAAATATCTACAAAGCTATCTCTTTACACATGGAAATAACTACACCGCTATCTCTATAAACATGGAAATATCTACACCGCCATCTGTATGAACTTGGAAATATCTGCACCGCCATCTGTATGAACATAAAAATATCTGCACCGCCATCTGTATTAAGATGGAGATATCTACACCGCTATCTGTATAAACATGGAAATATCTACACTGCTATCTGTATAAACATGGAGATATCTACACCGCTATCTGTATAAACATGGAAATATCTACACCGCTATCTGTATGAACATGGAAATATCTACACCGATATCTGTATGAACATGGAAACATCTTCACCGCCATCTGTATGAACATAGATATATCTACACAGCCATCTGGATGAACGTGGAAATATCAGCACCGCTGTCTGTATGAACATGGAAATATCTACACCGCTATCTGTATGAACATGGAAATATCTACACCGCTATCTGTATGAACATGGAAATATCTTCACCGCCATCTGTGAGAACATGGATATATCTACACAGCCATCTGTATGAACATGGAAATATCTACACCACTACCTGTATAAACATGGAAATATCAGCACCGCTATCTATATGAACATGGAAATATCTACACCGCTATCTGTATGAACATGGAAATATCTACACCGCTACCTGTATGAACATGGAAATATCTACACCGCTATCTGTATGAACATGGAAATATCTTCACCGCTATCTGTTTGAACATGGAAATATCTACACCGCTGTCTGCATGAAAATGGAAATATCTACACAGCTATCTGCATATACATGGAAATATCTACACAGCTATCTCTTTACACATGGAAATAACTGCACCGCTATCTCTATAAACATGGAAATATCTACACCGCCATCTGTATGAACATGGAAATATCTGCACCGCCATCTGTATGAACATATAAATATCTACACCGCCATCTGTATTAAGATGGAGATATCTACACCGCTATCTGTATAAACTTGGAAATATCTACACTGCTATCTGTACAAACATGGAAATATGTACACCGCAATCTGTATAAACATGGAAATATCTACACCGGTATCTGTATAAACATGGAAATATCTACACCGCTACCTGTATAAACAAGGAAATATCAGCACCGCTATCGGTATGAACATGGAAATATCTACACCGCTATCTGTATGAAGATGGATATATCTACACCGCTATCTGTATGAACATGGAAATATCATTACCGCCATATGTATTAACATGTATATATCTACACAGCCATCTGTATGAACATGGAAATATCTACACCGCTATCTGTATGAACATGGAAATATCTACACCGCTATCTGTATGAACATGGAAATATCTTCACAGCCATCTGTATGAACATGGATATGTCTACACATACATCTGGATGAACATGGAAAAATCTACACCGCGATCTGTATGAACATGGGAATATCTTCACCGCTATCTGTGTAAACATGCATACACCTTCACCGCTATCTGTATAAACATGGAAATATCTACACCGCTATCTGTATGAACATGGAAATATCTACACCGCTATCTGTTTGAACATGGAAATATCTAAACCGCTATCTGCATGAAAATGGAAATATATACACAGCTATCTGCATATACATGGAAATATCTACACAGCTATCTCTTTACACATGGAAATAACTACACCGCTATCTGTATGAACATGGAAATATCTTCACCGCCATCTGAATGAACATGGATATATCTACACAGCCATCTGGATGAACATGGAAATATCTACACCGCTATCTGTATGAAGATGGAAATATCTACACCGCTATCTGTGTAAACATGCATACATCTTCACCGCTATCTGTATAAACATGGAAATATCTACACTGCTATCTGTATGAAAATGGAAATATCTACACTGCTATCTGTTTGAACATGGAAATACCTCCACCGCTATCTGCATGAAAATGGAAATATCTACACAGCGATCTGCATATACATGGAAATATCTACAAAGCTATCTCTTTACACATGGAAATATCTACAGCGATATCTCTATAAACATACAAATATCTACACCGCCATCTGTATGAACATGGAAATATCTGCAATGCCAGCTGTATGAACATACAAATATCTACACCGCCATCTATATTAAGATGGAGATATCTACACCGCTATCTGCATGAAAATGGAAATATCTACACTGCTATCTCCATATACATTTAAATATCTACACAGCTATCTCTTTACACATGGAAATAACTACACCGTTATCTGTATGAACATTGAAATATCTACACCGCCATCAGTATGAACATGGAAATATCTTCACCGCCATCTGTATGAACATGGATATATCTACACAGCCATCTGTATGAACATGGAAATATCTTCATGGCCTTCTGTGTAAACATGCATACACCTTCACCGCTATCTGTATAACCATGGAAATATCTACACCGCTATCTGTATGAACATGGAAATATCTTAACCGCTATCTGCATGAAAATGGAAATATCTACACAGCTATCTGCATGTACATGGAAATATCTACACAGCTATCCCTTTACACGTGGAAATAATTACACCGCTATCTGTATGAACATGGAAATATCTTCACCGCCATCTGTATGAACATGGATATATCTACACAGCCATCTGGATGAACATGGAAATATCTACACCGCTATCTGTATGAAGATGGAAATATCTACAACGCTATCTGTGTAAACATGCATATAACTTCACCGCTATCTATATAAACATGGAAATATCTACACTGCTATCTGTATGAACTTGGAAATATCTACACCGCTATCTGTTTGAACAAGGAAATATCTACACCGCTATCTGCATGAAAATGGAAATATCTACACAGCGATCTGCATATACATGGAAAATCTACAAAGCTATCTCTTTACACATGGAAATAACTACAGCGATATCTCTATAAACATACAAATACCTACACCGCCATCGGTATGAACATGGAAATATCTGCACCGCCATCTGTATGAACATATAAATATCTACACCGCCATCTATATTAAGATGGAGATATCTACACCGCTATCTGTATAAACTTGGAAATATCTGCACCGCTATCTGTATAAACATGGAAATATCTAGACTGCAATCTGTATAAACATGGAAATATCTACACCGCTACCTGTATAAACATGGAAATATCAGCACCGCTGTCTGTATGAACATGGAAATATCTACACCGCTATCTCTATGAACATGGAAATTTCTACACCACTATCTATATGAACATGGAAATAGCTGCACCGCAATCTGTATGAACATGGAAATATCTACACCACTACCTGTATGAAAATGGAAATATCTACACCGCTATCTGTATGAACATGGATATATCTACACAGCCATCTGGATGAACACGGAAATATCTACACCGCTATCCGTATGAACATGGCAATATCAACACTGCTATCTGTGTAAATATGCATACATCTTCACCACAATCTGTATAAACATGGAAATATCTACACCGCTATCTGTATGAACATGGAAATATCTACACCGCTATCTGAACATGGAAATATCTACACCGCTTTCTGCATGAAAATGGAAATATCTACACAGCTATCTGCATATACATGGAAATATCTACACAGCTATCTCTTTACACATGGAAATAACTACACCGCTATGTGTATGAACATGGAAATATCTACACCGCCATCTGTATGAACACGGAAATATCTGCACCGCCAGCTGTATGAACATATAAATATCTACACGGCCATCTGTATTAAGATGGAGATATCTACACCGGTATCTGTATAAACATGGAAATATCTACATCGCTATCTGTATAAACATGGAAATATCTACACCGCTATCTGTATAAACATGGAAATATCTACACCGCTACCTGTATAAACATGGAAATATCTACACCGCTACCTGTATAAACATGGAAATATCAGCACCGATATCTGTATGAACATGGAAATATCTACACAGCCATCTGGATGAATATGGAAATATCTACACCGCTATCTGTATGAACATGGAAATAGCTACACCGCTATCTGTGTGAACATGGAAATATCTACACCACTATCTGTATGAACATGGAAATATCTTCACCGCCATCTGTATGAACATGGATATATCTACACAGCCATCTGGATGAACATGGAAATATCTACACCGCTATATGTATGAACATGGAAATAGCTACACCGCTATCTGTACGAACATGGAAATAGCTACACCGCTATCTGTACGAACATGGAAATAGCTACACCACTATCTGTATAAACATGGAAATATCTACACCGCTATCTGTATAAAGATGTAAATATCTACACCGCTACCTGTATAAACATGGAAATAGCACCGCTATCGGTATGAACATGGAAATACCTACACCGCTATCTGTATGAACATGGAAATAGCTACACCGCAATCTGTATGAACATGGAAATATCTTCAACGCCATCTGTATGAACATGGATATATCTACACAGCCATCTGTATGAACATGGAAATATCTACACCGCTATCTGTATGAACATGGAAATATCTACACCGCTATCTGTATAAACATGGAAATATCTTCACAGCCATCTGTATGAACATGGATATGTCTACACATCCATCTAGATGAACATGGAAAAATCTACACCGCGATCTGTATGAACATGGGAATATCTACACCACTATCTGTGTAAACATGCATACACCTTCACCGCTATCTGTATAAACATGGAAATATCTACACCGCTATCTGTATGAACATGGAAATATCTACACCGCTATCTGTTTGAACATGGAAATATCTAAACCGCTATCTGCATGAAAATGGAAATATATACACAGCTATCTGCATATACATGGAAATATCTACACAGCTATCTCTTTACACATGGAAATAATTACACCGCTATCTGTATGAACATGGAAATATCTTCACCGCCATCTGTATGAACATGGATATATCTACACAGCCATCTGGATGAACATGGAAATATCTACACCGCTATCTGTATGAAGATGGAAATATCTACACCGCTATCTGTGTAAACATGCATACATCTTCACCGCTATCTGTATAAACATGGAAATATCTACACTGCTATCTGTATGAAAATGGAAATATCTACACTGCTATCTGTTTGAAGATGGAAATACCTACACCGCTATCTGCATGGAAATGGAAATATCTACACAGCGATCTGCATATACATGGAAATATCTACAAAGCTATCTCTTTACACATGGAAATAACTACAGCGCTATCTCTATAAACATACAAATATCTACACCGCCATCTGTATGAACATGGAAATATCTGCAATGCCAGCTGTATGAACATATAAATATCTACACCGCCATCTATATTAAGATGGAGATATCTACACCGCTATCTGCATGAAAATGGAAATATCTACACTGCTATCTCCATATACATTTAAATATCTACACAGCTATCTCTTTACACATGGAAATAACTAAACCGTTATCTGTATGAACATTGAAATATCTACACCGCCATCAGTATGAACATGGAAATATCTTCACCGCCATCTGTATGAACATGGATATATCTACACAGCCATCTGTATGAACATGGAAATATCTACACCGCTATCTGTATGAACATGGAAATATCTACACCGCTATCTGTATGAACATGGAAATATCTTCATGGCCTTCTGTGTAAACATGCATACACCTTCACCGCTATCTGTATAACCATGGAAATATCTACACCGCTATCTGTATGAACATGGAAATATCTACACCGCTATCTGTTTGAACATGGAAATATCTTAACCGCTATCTGCATGAAAATGGAAATATCTACACAGCTATCTGCATGTACATGGAAATATCTACACAGCTATCTCTTTACCCGTGGAAATAATTACACCGCTATCTGAATGAACATGGAAATATCTTCACCGCCATCTGTATGAACATGGATATATCTACACAGCCATCTGGATGAACATGGAAATATCTACACCGCTATCTGTATGAAGATGGAAATATCTACAACGCTATCTGTGTAAACATGCATATATCTTCACCGCTATCTATATAAACATGGAAATATCTACACTGCTATCTGTATGAACTTGGAAATATCTACACCGCTATCTGTTTGAACAAGGAAATATCTACACCGCTATCTGCATGAAAATGGAAATATCTACACAGCGATCTGCATATACATGGAAAATCTACAAAGCTATCTCTTTACACATGGAAATAACTACAGCGATATCTCTATAAACATACAAATACCTACACCGCCATCGGTATGAACATGGAAATATCTGCACCGCCATCTGTATGAACATATAAATATCTACACCGCCATCTATATTAAGATGGAGATATCTACACCGCTATCTGTATAAACTTGGAAATATCTACACCGCTATCTGTATAAACATGGAAATATCTACACTGCAATCTGTATAAACATGGAAATATCTACACCGCTACCTGTATAAACATGGAAATATCAGCACCGCTGTCTGTATGAACATGGAAATATCTACACCGCTATCTCTATGAACATGGAAATTTCTACACCACTATCTATATGAACATGGAAATAGCTGCACCGCTATCTGTATGAACATGGAAATACCTACACCACTACCTGTATGAAAATGGAAATGTCTACACCGCTATCTGTATGAACATGGATATATCTACACAGCCATCTGGATGAACACGGAAATATCTACACCGCTATCCGTATGAACATGGCAATATCAACACTGCTATCTGTGTAAATATGCATACATCTTCACCACAATCTGTATAAACATGGAAATATCTACACCGCTATCTGTATGAACATGGAAATATCTACACCGCTATCTGAACATGGAAATATCTACACCGCTATCTGCATGAAAATGGAAATATCTACACAGGTATCTGCATATACATGGAAATATCTACACAGCTATCTCTTTACACATGGAAATAACTACACCGCTATCTGTATGAACATGGAAATATCTACACCGCCATCTGGATGAACACGGAAATATCTGCACCGCCATCTGTAAGAACATATAAATATCTACAAGGCCATCTGTATTAAGATGGAGATATCTACACCGGTATCTGTATAAACATGGAAATATCTACATCGCTATCTGTATAAACATGGAAATATCTACACCGCTATCTGTATAAACATGGAAATATCTACACCGCCACCTGTATAAACATGGAAATATCTACACCGCTACCTGTATAAACATGGAAATATCAGCACCGCTATCTGTATGAACATGGAAATATCTACACAGCCATCTGGATGAATATGGAAATATCTACACCGCTATCTGTATGAACATGGAAATAGCTACACCGCTATCTGTATGAACATGGAAATATCTACACCACTATCTGCATGAACATGGAAATATCTTCACCGCCATCTGTATGAACATGGATATACCTACACAGCCATCTGGATGAACATGGAAATATCTACACCGCTATATGTATGAACATGGAAATAGCTACAACGGTATCTGTACGAACATGGAAATAGCTACACCGCTATCTGTATGAACATGGAAATACCTACACCGCTATCTGTATGAACATGGAAATATCTTCACCGCCATCTGTACGAACATGGGTATGTCTACACAGCCATCTGGATAAACATGGAAATATCTACACCGCTATCTGTATGAACATGGAAATATCTGCACCGCTATCTGTATCAACATGGAAATATCTACACCGCTATCTGTATGAACATGGAAACATCTACACCGCTATCTGTATAAACATGGAAATATCTACACCACTATCTGTATAAACATGGAAATATCAGCACCGCTATCTGTATGAACATGGAAATATCTACACCGCTATCTTTATGAACATGGAAATATCTACACAGTTATCTGTATGAACATGGAAATATCTTCACCGCCATCTGTATGAACATGGATATATATACACAGCAATCTGGATGAACATGGAAATATCTACACCAATATCTGTATGAACATGGAAATATCTACACCGCTATCTGTGTAAACATGCATACATCTTCATCGCTATCTGTATAAACATGGAAATATCTACACCGCTATCTGTATAAGCATGGAAATATGTACACCACTACCTATATAAACATGGAAATATCAGCACCGCTATCTGTATGACCATGGAAATATCTACACAGCCATCTGGATGAATATGGAAATATCAGCACCGCTATCTGTATGAACATGGATATGTCTACACAGCCATCTGGATGAACATGGAAATATCTACACCGCTACCTGTATGAACATGGAAATATCTACACCGCTTTCTGTATGAACATGGAAATATCTACACCGCTATCTGTTTGAGCATGGAAATATCTACACAGCTATCTGCATGAAAATGGAAATACCTACACAGCTATCTGCATATACATGGAAATATCTACAAACATATCTCTATACACATGGAAATAACTACACCGATATCTCTATAAACATGGAAATATCTACACCGCCATCTGTATGAACATCAAATATCTGCACCGCCATCTGTATGAACATATAAATATCTGCACCGCCATCTGTATTAAGATGGAGATATCTACACCGCTATCTGTATAAACATGGAAATATCTACACCGCTATCTGTATGAGCATGGAAATATCTACACCGCCATCTGTATGAAGATATAAATATCTTCACCGACATCTGTATGAACATGGATATATCTACACAGCCATCTGGATGAACATGGAAATATCTACACCGCTATCTGTATGAACATGGAAATATCTACACCGCTATCCGTGTAAACATGAATACATCTTCACCGCTATCTGTATAAACATGGAAATATCTACACCGCTATCTGTATGAACATTGAAATATCTACACCGCTATCTGTTTGAACATGGAAGTGTCTACACCGCTATCTGCATGAAAATGGAAATATCTACACAGCTATCTGCATATACATGGAAATATCTACAAAGCTATCTCTTTACACATGGAAATAACTACACCGCTATCTCTATAAACATGGAAATATCTACACCGCCATCTGTATGAACATGGAAATATCTGAACCGCCGTCTCTATGAACGTATGAATATCTGCACCGTCATCTGTATTAAGATGGAGATATCTTCACCGCTATCTGTATAAACATGGAAATATCTACACCGCTATCTGTATAAACATGGAAATATCTACACCGCTATCTGAATAAACATGGAAATATCTACACAGCTACCTGTATAAACATGGAAATATCAGCACCGCTATCTGTATGAACATGGAAATACCTACACTGCTATCTGTATGAACATGGAAATATCTACACCGATATCTGTATGAAGATGGAAATATCTTCACCACCTTCAGTATGAACATAGATATATCTACACAGCCATCTGGATGAACATGGAAATATCAGCACCGCTGTCTGTATGAACATGGAAATATCTACACCGCTATCTGTATGAACATGGAAATATCTACACCGCTATCTGAACATGGAAATATTTTCACCGCCATCTGTATGAACATGGATATATCTACACAGCCATCTGGATGAACATGAAAATATCTACACCGCTATCTGTATGAACATGGAAATATCTACACCGTTATCTGTGTAAACATGCATACATCTTCACCGCTATCTGTATAAACATGGAAATATCTACACCGCTATCTCTATGAACATGGAAATATCTTCACCGCTATCTGTTTGAACATGGAAATATCTAAACCGCTATCTGCATGAAAATGGAAATATCTACACAGCGATCTGCATATACATGGAAATATCTACAAAGCTATCTCTTTACACATGGAAATAACTAAAGCGCTATCTCTATAAACATACAAATATCTACACCGAAATCTGCATGAACATGGAAATATCTGAACCGCCATCTCTATGAACATATAAATATCTGCACCGCCATCTATATTAAGATGCAGATATCTACACCGCTATCTGTATAAACTTGGAAATATCTACACCGCTATCTGTATAAACATGGAAATATCTAAACCGCAATCTGTATAAACATGGAAATATCTACACCGCTACCTGTATAAACATGGAAATATCAGCACCGCTATCTGTTTGAACATGGAAATATCTACACCGCTATCTCTATGAACATGGAAATTTCTACACCGCTATCTGTATGAACATGGAAATAGCTACACCGCTATCTGTACGAACATGGAAATATCTACACCACTACCTGTATGAACATGGAAATATCTACACCGCTATCTGTATGAAAATGGATATATCTACACAGCCATCTGGATGAACACGGAAATATCTACACCGCTATCTGTATGAACATGGAAATATCTACACCGCTATCTGTGTAAATATGCATACATCTTCACCGCAATCTATATAAACATGGAAACATCTACACCGCTATCTGTATGAACATGGAAATATCTACACCGCTATCTGTTTGAACATGGAAATATCTACAGCGCTGTCTGCATGAAAATGGAAATATCTACACAGCTATCTGCATATACATGGAAATATCTACAAAGCTATCTCTTTACACATGGAAATAAGTACACCGCTATCTTTATAAACATGGAAATATCTACACCGCCATCTGTATGAACATGGAAATATCTGCACCGCCATATGTATGAACATATAAATATCTACACCGCCATCTGTATTAAGAAGGAGATATCTACACCGCTATCTGTATAAACTTATAAATATCTACACCGCTATCTGTATAAACATGGAAATATCTACACCACTATCTGTATAAACATGGAAATATCTACGCCGCTACCTGTATAAACATGGAAATATCAGCACCGCTATCTGTATGAACATGGAAACACCTACACCGCTATATGTATGAACATGGAAATATCTACACCGCTATCTGTATGAACATGGAAATATCTTCACCACCATCTGTATGAACATGGATATATCTACACAGCCATCTGGATGAACATGGAAATACCTACACCGCTATCTGTATGAACATGGAAATATCTACACCGCTGTCTGTTTGAACATGGAAATATCTAAACCGCTATCTGCATGAAAATAGAAATATCTACACAGCTATCTGCATATACATGGAAATATCTACAAAGCTATCTCTTTACACAAGGATATAACTACACCACTATGTCTATAAACACGGAAATATCTACACCGCCATCTGTATGAACATGGAAATATCTCCACCACCACCTGTATGAACATATAAATATCTACACCGCCATCTGTATTAAGATTGGAGATATCTACACCGCTCTCTGTATAAACATGGAAATATCTACACCGTTATCTGTATGAACATGGAAATATCGACACCGCTATCTGTATGAACATGGATATACCTAAACAGCCCTCTGGATGAACATGGAAATATCCACACCGCTATCTGTGTAAACATGCATACATCTTCACCGCTATCTGAATAAACATGGAAATATCTACACCGCTATCTGTATGAACATGGAAATATCCACACCTCTATCTGTTTGAAGATGGAAATATATACACCGCTACCTGCATGAAAATGGAAATATCTACACAGATATCTCCATATACATGGCAATATCTACACAGCTATCTCTTTACACATGGAAATAACTACACCGCTATCTGTATGAACATGGAAATATCTACATCGCCATCTGTATGTACATGGAAATATCTGCACCGCCATCTGTATGAACATATAAATATCTACACCGCCATCTGTATTAAGATAGAGATATCTACACTGATATCTGTATAAACATGGAAATATCTACACCGCTATCTGTATAAACATGGAAATATCGACACCGCTACCTGTATAAACATGGAAATATCAGCACCACTATCTGTATGAACATGGAAATATCTACACCGCTATCTCTATGAACTTGGAAATTTCTACACCGCTATCTGTATGAACATGGAAATAGCTACACCTCTATCTGTATGAACATGGAAATATCTACACCACTACCTGTATGAACATGGAAATATCTACACTGCTATCTGTATGAACATGGAAATATCTACACCGCCATCTGTATGTACATGGAAATATCTGCAGCGCCATCTGAATGAACATATAAATATCTACGCCGCCATCTGTATTAAGAAGGAAATATCTAAACCGCCATCTGTATAAACATGGAAATATCTACACTGCTATCTGTATAAACATGGAAATATCTACACCGCTACCTGTATAAACATGGAAATATCAGCACCGCTATCTGTATGAACATGGAAATATCTACACCGCTATCTCTATGAACTTGGAAATTTCTACACCGCTATCTGTATGAACATGGAAATAGCTACACCTCTATCTATATGAACATGGAAATATCTACACCACTACCTGTATGAACATGGAAATATCTACACTGCTATCTGTATGAACATGGATATATCTACACCGCCATCTGGATGAACACGGAAATATCTACACCGCTATCTGTATGAACATGGAAATATCTACACCGCCATCTGTATGTACATGGAAATATCTGCACCGCCATCTGTATGAACATATAAATATCTACGCCGCCATCTGTATTAAGAAGGAAATATCTAAATCGCTATCTGTATAAACATGGAAATATCTACACCGCTATCTGTATAAACATGGAAATATCTACACCGCTACCTGTATAAACATGGAAATATCAGCACCGCTATCTGTATGAACATGGAAATATCTACACCGCTATCTCTATGAACTTGGAAATTTCTACACCGCTATCTGTATGAACATGGA